>NC_040907.2:77873890-78186078 GCF_004126475.2 Phyllostomus discolor | reverse complement strand
TTTAATAGGGATTACATGGATTTGTACGTTGCTTTGGGTATTTTAACAACATTAATTTTTACAATCTGTGGACATGGAATATCTTTCCATTTATTTTTCTTTTTCAATTTGTCTTACAGATTTCAGTGTACGGATCTTTCACCTCCTTGGTTAAATTGATTCTTAGGTATTTATTCTGTTTTTTATGATATTGTTAATGGGATTGTTTTATTTTTTTTAGATATTTTATTGTTAGTCTAAAACACAACCAATTTCTGTATGTTGATTTTGTATCATGCAACTTTACAGAATATGTCGACTAGTTCTCAGTGTTTTTGTTGGAATTCGTAAGGTTTTTTTTTTTTAAATAAATAATATGACATTTGCAAATAGAGACAGTTTTACTCTTTTCTTTCCAGTTTGGATGCCTTTTATTTCTTTTTCTTGCCTAATTGCTCTGGTTAGGACTCCCAGTCATATGTTGTCTTATTTCTGATCTTAGAGGAAGAGCTTTCAGTTTTTAACCATTGACTATAATGCCAGCTGTGGGTGTGTCATATATGGTCTTTATTATGTTGAGGTATCTTCTCTTCTTACCCACTTGGTTGAGAGATTTTTGTTATCACGAATGCATGTTGGATTTTGTCAAATGCTTTCTCTGTGTCTGTCAAGATGATTGATCATACAATTTTTGTCCTTCATTTTGTTAACATGGTGTAGAACATTGATTGATTTATGGATGTTGAACTATCCTTGCATCCTTGGAATAAATCTCATTAGATCATAGTGTATGATCTTTTTAATGTATTGCTGTATTCAATTTACTAAAATATTGTTAAGGATTTTTACATCTACGTTCATTAGTCATATTGGACTGTAAGTTTTTTTCTTATACTGTCCTTGTTTGTTGTTGGTATCTAGGGAACACTGGTCACATAAAATGAGTTTGGAAGTTTTCCCTATTCTCTGATTTTTTTTTGGGAGAGTTTGAGAAGGATTGATATTAATTCTTCTTTAAATGTTTGGTAGCATTCACCAGTGAAGTCATTTGATCTGGACTCCTGTTTTTTGGAAGGTTTTTGATTACTGACTCAATCTCCTTTCTTATTATTGATCTATTCAGATTTTGTACTTCTTCATGACTCAGTCCTAGTAGATATATGTTTCTAGAAATGTATGCATTTCTTCTAGGTTGTCCATTTTTTGGTGTGTAATTATAATTGTCTTTCATGATTCTTTGTATTTGTGTGCTATTAATTATAGTGTTTCCACTTTCATTTCTAATTTTATTTGTTAGTGTTCTCTTTCTTTGTTTCCTGATAAGTGTAGCTAAAAGTTTGCCCAGTGTGTTTATGTTTTTTAAAAAGTAGCTCTTAATTTTATCATCTTTTCTCTTGTTTTGTTAGTCTATATTTCATTTATTTCTGCTCTGATCTTTGATGTCCATACTTCTAGTTATATTAATGGTAGAGAGATGGAAGTGGAGAATCTGCAGTTTACAACTCAGTTAAAGGGATTTTCTTTAACAAATGCAGGTGCTAAGCTATTGATGTCTTAGAAGGGGAAACATGACAGTTTTAGAGAAGAAACAGAGTGGTGTTTATGCTGAAAGAACCATTATAACCAAGGAGCAATTCATCAATGATCAATGGTAATAATGAAAGCACATTCTAGAAACAGTAACCCAATGAAGGCTGGCAGGGGAGGGTCCAGAACTGTAGAATTGGTTTAAACTTTCTCTTTAGCATTCTTTCCAATACTTGTGGAATTCTCTGGTAATATATATGAATCCAGGGACAGTAGGGACATTGAAAGAACTTTCAGCAGTGATAGGCAATCTAAAGAATTAATACTTGCCACATAATCTTTTTTCCCATAGGAGTGATGATAAAAATTAAAATTGATAATATTGAATGTCCACTATGTACTAGGTACTTTAGCATTACCATTTAAAACAGTATTTGCTACTACTTACAAGATATAAATAATAATTATTATAAATAAAAGAACTAAGTCTTACAGAGTTCAGATAACTTAATATGGTAAATATAGACCAAGTTTTGAACCTGGGTATAAGCTCTGTAAAGGTAGATACCATAGCTGTCTAGTTCATTTGGTACCCCTACTGCCTTGAAATAGTCTTTCACAGGTATGGGGTGAATGAATACATCCCATATCTGAATGCTTTCCATTATCTTATCATTTCATATAAAGATGAATTAGGAGCTTTAGTTCTGTATAGCAGATATTCCAAGGGGTTCAGAGGGTTGGAAGATATTAGATGACTTTGACTGGAAGGTGTTAATAATCTTGGACTGGTGAGCTGGAGGTCCTTGTAGGATGGGCAACTAGCTGTGACTGATATACATTAGATGTACATGATGACAGACCTAAAGAAGTAAACCATTACTTAGTAAAGGATTTGTCCTTCCATTTAATAGATTCAATTCAGGAACCTTTAACCTAGGAAATATAAAGCCCAAGCGATTCCCTAGGAGGTCCTCAGGAAAGTTGTCAACACTGAAATTTTATGCCAAGTTTTGTCATGTGCATTTTTGTGGAAAGAGGTTTTCATAATTTTCAGGGGCCTATGACACTAAAAAGATGAACAGTATTCAATGGAACATTTATCATTTAAATTCTGGTGGATGGTGTTAGAATTAGAAACAAGCATTCTTTCTGTAGTTTTTTATTAAAAGGAAAAATTTTGTTTCTCCCACAAATAATGGGTTTAAGAGTGTTTTTAGGTATAGTTGACATTTATGAGCTTAGGGCTGGGGCCTATTTCCTATTGAAAAACCTATGTTACTCATTATATCAAAGCCCAGAAGAGAATATGAATTAATTTCCATCAAATTTGGAGGCAGGATAAAAATAAGCTGGTCTCTTCTGACCACCCAGGCTGCTAGTTCTCCTGAATGCTCTTTCTTGGTCCTTCATGTTTTGGGTCCAAACTAGCTAAATCAGTGTCTTCTACAGGTTTTCTTTAAATAAGCATGTGAGCATTTACCTGTTTCTAAACAAATCCCACAGATCTGCCCATTTGATTTTGACAAAGTCCCAGGGCCACAGGCAAGTTTGCCTTCGCTTTGATCTGGAATGTGTATGACACTGTAGTTTTTGGCTGCTCTAAAGCAGACTGCCAATTAGATCCAAATGTGTCAGACAGCCTCAGAGAGGATACTAGTGGCCAAGTTTCCATTAGTGGTTACTACTGATTGATGCCTGCAGGGTTCTGTTCATGTACAATAGAAACCTAGTCTCCTCTTTAATCTTGGGGTTGGGAGTTGAGGTAAGGGGGAGGAGAAAGCTCCAGAACACAATTAAATCTCTTTGTATCTCTCAACTTTTGTCTTTCCTTTAATGTAGGAAAGACTAAAAATTGTAGGAGGTAGTGATTCTCTTGTTCAGACTAGAGTGTACTTGTCATCTTCTCAGGTATAGAAGGATGAAGGGAGAAGGAAAGAATGCTCTGTGCCTGCAACAGTGCGAGATGCTTTCACATGTGACCTTATTCAATAGTCTCTAACAATTAGAAAATAGGAGTTAGCATTCAGCATCCTGTTGAAGAAATCATGGTTTAGAGATGACAAATATGTTCTATATTGTGTACATTTTAAATGGTAAAACAAATTCCCATTAGTATCTGTCAGATTTAGCAGTCTGTGCCACTTCTCTTCCACTGTACAGTAACATGAGTGAGTATGGTGTTAGTTCCTCTAGTACCTAAAAAGAGCTTAGAGAAAGCCTCGAGTTGCATAATGGAAATATGAGTCACCAGAAACCAATGTAGAAAAAATTACACCAGGGACCTAATTTTTAGTTTTCAGCTTTGCATTAATATTTAGAAATGAGTCTATGTTTATTTTTCTCTTCAAGTTGTAGTATATAGTTTCTTAAAATCAGATCAGTGTTCTGAGAAGTAAAGTGCACCTGGGGAAAGAATGGAGGAGACAAAAAATAAACCTTTCTTCTTTGTTAATGAATCATATTGTCTGCACTTGGGTTTTCATTGAGTTTGCTGATGTGGATTTTTCCCATCTCCCAAGGAGGATCCTAAGGATGATTCACAGGGCCTGCATCTCATTTTTGGTACCAGTTAATTCTGGAAACACAAAATGTATTAAATTTAGCGTATGTTTAAAATTATTTTTTCTTTCTTATTTTTGAGAGTATAATTTGATATTTGGGGCTGTATTCCACAAAAGTTGGTGAAGTATACTTTACCACAGCTTTTTGGGGAAGAGAGGTTTATTGCAACCAGAACTTTCAGATGTGGTGAATAGCCTAGAGCAGAGGGTGGCACACTTTTTCTATAAAGTGCCAGATAGTAAATATTTTAGGCTTTGCAGGCCATGTGGTCTTTGTGGCAACTACTCAGCTCTGTTGTGGTACTGTGAGAACAGCCACAGACAGTATGTAAACAAATATGTGCAGCTGTATTTCAATAAAACTTTATTTACAAAAGTGGGGAAGGGGCCAGACTTGGTCTGTGAGCTATAGTTTTCCAAACTCTAGCCTAGAAGTTGTCTCAGGTTTTTTCTATGTAAATGACACTCACTGTCAAGCACACAGTGAGTGCTCAATACATTTTTTTAAAAAACGAACTGAATGCATTATGAAGGAAGAGCAGAACTCTTCTCTTGTCGTGGTCTGAATTCATGTGTTGAATTTCATACGTTGGAAACCTAATGCCCAAGGTGTTGGTATTAGGAGTGGGGCCTTTGAGAGCTCTGCCCTCATGACTAAAGTCAGTACCCTTATAAAAGTGACCCTGGACAGCTTGATTTCCACTTCCCCCAGGAGAAGACACAGGGAGAAGTCAGCACTCTGAAACCTGGGAGAGGGCTCTCACCAAGACACGATTGTTCTGGCACCTTCACCTTAGAAGTCTAGTCTCTAGAACTGTGAGAGATTAATGTGTTTGTTTATATGCCACTCAGTCTACGGTATTTTGTTATAGCAGCGCAAACAGAGTACATCTTTATTATTATCAACTGTGCTATGAATTAGGAAAGGAGTTGGTAGAAATAGATTTAATGCATAGACAGAAAAATAAAGCATGAGAAACTAGTGTCCCAACAAGTTACAGGCAAATTTTCATTTAGAATTCAAGCTTCTTGATTCTATTCAGTGTTGCATTTACTGAACCCTTTTGTTTTTTAAAACTATTATATCATTTATTCTAAGCAAAGCTGCTACTTTCAGAGAGAACACTATTAATTTCAGCTGCATCAGATAAGGTTCTCTGTAGCAAGAGATGGAAAACCTGATTCAAACAGATTTAAACAATACAAGGCATGTTTTGGCTGATAAAACTGAAAAGTCTAGATACAGAGTAGGCTCCAGACAGGCTAGACTCAATCACTCCAAGTTACTGAAAACCCAGTTCCTGTCTACCTCTTTGTTTTTACTGCTACTTGGTCATCTTCACTATCAGATCCCATCCTGTGGGACACTCCTGAAGGTTTTCTTGCTTAGGGATGGTGAAGTGGGGAAAATAAACTGCTCAAACTTCTACTGATCTTGTCTTATTCAAGACAGAGGACATAGCCAAGGATAGACTAACATGTGTCCTGGTTTGGGCATGGGAATCACAATGAAATTAGACAAGTCAATTGAATATTTGGTGGTCTTGAAAACTGAGAGCAAACCAGGATATAGATGCATTCTAGAGAAAGGAACACCTTTGGAGGCATGCAGGAGCTTGGATGGTTTGCTGAGCCCAAAGCCATATAGGATCGCTGCATCCAGGGAGAAGATAGCATACAAAGGACAGGGAGTGAAGGACTAAATCTGAAAGCCACCTGGAGTCAGTTTTTATCTCTGAGATGAGTAGGGCACTGTGGAAAAATTTTGAGGAAGGGAGCAATAAGATCAGACCTGAATGTTAGAAAGATCACTCTGACAGCTTTGTGGAAAGGGGCTCAGGGAGAAGCAATGAGACATCAGTGAACCTAATACAATCAGCTGTGGCAGGATAGAGGCAAGGGGAGAGGAAGCCATTTAGGTATGGGTATGGGTTACAGGGGAAGTGAAGCAGCCAGAATGACTTCTGGGCTTCTATTTAAGCAGCTGGGGACATAGCAGGCTACACACTAGGATGGGTGAATAAGCATATCCCCATGCCTTTGTTTTTGAGGACATGTATGTGGGAGTCTGAGATGTACTGTGTAATTTTCCAGATATATTGAATGAGGAGAACCTGAATAGGAATGACAATCCCACACAGTTTTTAGTTGCTCCAGTGAGGGTGGGGTCTCTGTAATGGTCTATAACCAGTTTATAGGCTTAGTTCCTCCTGATGCTGAGACGTACAGAGCACTGGGTAGAGTTCAGAAGCATCCAACAAATACCTTGGCTACAGAGCCTGTTCAAAAAACCACTAAAACTAGAATCACTGTCAGGGAAACTGGTCTTTCTGTCCAATCTTCTCTCATTGCGTTCATGTTAGTGGAACATGTTCTAATGGTTCCAGCCATTGTCAGTTCCAAAGGGACTAAGGCCTCTCTTTTGCTTTTGTAAAGAGTCTGGCAGAAGGATTCACTGTATGTGTATGCAAATGCCTGAGGCATCCTCGTGGTGAGTACTTAAGGGGGCAGGCAGCCCAAAGCCCTGTGTCCATCTGTGACTCAGGCAGGCCTCAGAAAGAGCATTCTCCAAACTTCGTTGGAGAAAAAGAATTGACAGGAGCCTTGTCATTGTGATGGCTGTGGGAACACATCAGAAATGTTGTTCCAGCCATTGCAGAAGGGCTCTCAGCAGTGCTTCCTGGGGAATTGTGCGTTAAACTGGTGACAGTAGCAGCCACTGGTCCAGCCTGTGAGGGACCAGAGGAAGGGTGGATGTGTAGAGACAGCTATGTGAGCCATTGTGTCTGTGCAGAACAACCTCTCCTTCTCCAGGGTCTCAGCTCAGCCTGCCTCCAAAGACCTAGGCAGCAGGAATTATGGGTGGGAGGCAACTGAACCTATGATTCAATAAAGATAAATTCTTTAGGTAGAAAATGTTTTGAGATTATGGTAAAAAGGATTTTAAATTGCAATGCAGTGTCATTCTCATGAGAGACCCAGAAAGCTTTCTAAAGCTCCAGGGTGAGTTAGCTGCTTTTCAGGTAAAACCAGTCCCCCAGCCAACCGTGACCAGGTGGTGCAACTCTAGGCAAGCAGGTGGGTGCGCATGTGGGCAGATGTACTGTTCTGACTGGTTCAGAGAAAGCTTTTCAGTCTTCTCTCTAACTTCCTTTCTCCTCTGTTTCTTTCTTGTCTATTGAAATATTCTCATTTGATATTATAGCAAATAAGGAAGTCCTTGGGACTTGGTTTTAGGCACAAATGAACAACTAAAGTCCTAAGGAGTGCTCTGATCAAGACAATTCAAGAACCTATGTTGAATGTTCGTGATGGGCCAGGTATCTTGTAACAGATGAAGGTCAGTGAGGGACAGATGTGTACATGCTCTCAGGTGCTCACCATCTATGGGGAGGATGAGCATCTTGTCAAGTAATTGCTACATGCATCAGGAAAGGTATAAACAAGCTGGCAGGTAACACAAAAACAGAAATATTCTTACAAGAAACATGGGGAAAGTTTCAGGAAAGAACTGATATGGAGAAAGAGAAAGACAAAGCAAGACTTGTAGCTGAGGAGGAACTAGGATATTCAGAGTGGGAATGTCCCTGCACAAACTCTACCAGGGTAGGTGACACATCAGGGTGCCACCTAACTCAGGTGTACTCACCTTCCCTCGGGGTACTGGAATTTGGGAGTGTTGCTCTTTCATAGGTAGAAAAGTTTAACCCTGACAGAGTCAGGATTAGGGGCCAGTCCTCACTGGGTGGGTGTCCACAGGAACATATGAAACACAAAGGCCTCTGACATTTTAGAGTTAAATGGGAAAACCAGAAAAGGATAAGGATAAGATTTTTCATGGTTTTCTTTTTTCTTAATTAATATTTATTGAGAGTCCTTTCTGAATGCTGTGGAAACTCTCTGATGACACAGAATGAGGAGTAAGGTGAAGGTGATACAGAAGTTGCTTTTTATGTCTTAAAATCCGAAGCCAGTGTTTTTCAGAGACCCTGAATGTGTGAAAACCATTTACCTAACAAAGCATTTTTCTTAGGCCTGTACTCTGCCAGCCAAGAGAAATAACAGTCCTTCTTCTGTTTCAGATATTCTTTGAGATATGTGTTTCTGAAAAGTTGAGTAAATTTTACACTCACCTCATTTCGATTCTGTGACTTCTTTTGGACATGACTGTGTTCTTAGTCCTCAGGATTCCTGGATGAAGTAGGTAGTAACCCTATAGAGTAATGAAGAAACCAAGACTCTGAGAGGTTAAGGAACTTGCCCTAGGACCATCGACTCAGAAATGATGCAGCCATGACTCAAAAGCCAGAATCCAGGGCTTATGCCACCCTGTCTGGTTGCTGCTGTCAGGAAACAAACAATGCTATTCTTTCACTGTGCTGATACCAGAAGAGGAGGAGGTACTACTCCACTAGCACCCTTGCTATGGCCAGGGCAAAACTTTCCAACTCTTCTGTCTATTGCTATAGTAAGAAACACATGTAACAAGGAGACCTAGTATAGTTTTATATATAAATTTCAAAAGTTTCATAAAACAATTCTTATATTTACTAAGTGTGAACTGCTCTGTTGTTCTATTGAAGTAATATGTACTATTTGTTCAATTAAAAAAAGATTTGTTTGTAGCTCTGGACAGAAATTTGACAACCTGTTTTCTTTTTTGCTTATGCCCCTCTGGCTAAAGCTGAGATGTTACCCTTTTATGACTTATTTTTCACATAAAGACTGTCTGTTTCTAGTGTTCATAAAAGAAATAGGTAAATCTATTTACCTATTCTCAAAAGCCTTTCACTCTAACTTGTGTGTAGGGTCACACCCCAGGAACCAGTCCTCACTCAAGGGGAGTTTTAAATAGGAGAAACTTGATTATGTCTGCTTTTTAAAATTATTTTCTTTGCCATGGCTCGCATGGCTCAGTTGATTGGGTGTTGTCCTGCAAACCAAAGTGTCACCCATTCAATTCCCAACTGAGCCACAGGCCTGGGTTTCAGGTTCTGTCTCAGTCAGGGAGTGTACAGAGGACAACCACTTGATATTTCTCGTTAGCACTGATGCTTCTCTCCCTTTCTTTCTCCCTACTTTCCCGTGTCTCTAAAAAATAAATAAATAAAGTTAAAAAAATTATTTTGTTTGTCTAAGTCATATATAGAGATTCTTCCTTATGACTCCACCTGGGAGTAAATAGAACTTTTAAAACAGCATCTTTTCACTTTAACCATTGAAATTTTGCTAGGTTTGTGGTCTCAAACACATCATGTTTGAGAGGATTGAAGAGAGGTAGGTGATATTTGGTGAGGTGGGCTTTTTGATTCTACCCATGCTGAGAGGCTTCCATCTGAGGATCATGCTGGCCAGATCCATGGGAAGAAACCTACAGGAGTAATTTTTTGAGGGTATGGTACACAGTGCTAAACAGATAGGAGCGATTATTGTTATTGGGTGTAATGCTGAGTGAGACCATAGCTCTTTATCCTGTTCATAAAAGATGGCCCACCTTTCCTTAACACAGCTGGGAGCTGTAATAAATTGTTGCTCATCTAACCACAGAATGGTTGCTTTTTATTTGACCAATAAATCAAATACATATTAATTCCCTATTATATGCTGAGTATTGTACCAGGCTTTGTGGAGGCTGAAAACAAATGACAAAAGGGTCTCTGTACATAAGGTGCTTAAAATTGATCTTCAAAGAGAAGCAAATTTAAAAAACAAAAACATGCAAGGTCCTTTATGACATGTATCTCAGTGGTAGACTGTGCTGCAGATCACAGGAGCAAAGCCAAATGGTCAGCTCAGTCAGAGGAGCTCAGGCCTGCCCTGCGGTCTGTGGAGAAATCTCCATGTTGGAATTTGGAGCGAGGAATGAGGAGGCTTCAGAGGTCTGTTTATTTGGAAAACTCTACTCAGTAACCAAAGACCCTTGGGATTGTTGACTTGCTTTGCATTGTTGATTAAACTCATGCTACAAGACATCCCATGCACTATATCACTCACCTAAGGCCTTAGTAAAAACTTAACTGAAGGACTGTGAGTTCTGAGTTTTGGTGTATTAGTCAACTTGGGCTGCCATAGCAAAACACTGTAGGCTGGATGGCTCAAAAAATAAAAATTTATATTCCTCACTGTTGTAGAGGCCAGGAAGTTCAAGATCAAGGTGCTGGCAAGGCTTTGTTCTGAGGCTTCTTCTCTTTGTAGGTTACTGTCATCTCATATGACCTCTTCTTTGAGAGATCTCTTGTCTTTTTTATAAAGGCATTAATTCCATCATGAGAGTCTTACCCTCAGCACCTCACCTAAACCTAATTATCTCTCTAAATAATACCACATTGGGGATCAGGGCTTCAACATGTAAATTTTGGGGAGACACAAACATTCAGTCCATAGTATTTGGTATGCTTAAGTTTTGTGATGAAAGGGAGAA
Organism: Phyllostomus discolor; assembly: GCF_004126475.2. Taxonomy (NCBI): domain Eukaryota; kingdom Metazoa; phylum Chordata; class Mammalia; order Chiroptera; family Phyllostomidae; genus Phyllostomus; species Phyllostomus discolor. The sequence continues at coordinate 78,175,587 of NC_040907.2, read as the reverse complement.
AGAGAAAAGCATAAGAGAGCTGACCTTCCTTTGTTTTTCTTTATTCCTTTATTTTTCTGACTCTGTTCCAGGAAGAGTCACGTCTACTACATTCAATTTAAGGTAAGCAGGGGTCACCTGTAGTTAAGCATTTATAAAGAAAGTTCCAAAGAGAACGGATTGTGGGGTGTTGGAGGAGGTGAGTGACCTCTGAGCCGGCATCAGGAGAGGCCTCTGTTGTGCTGGGCAAGGAAACATTGGGCTGTGGGGAAAAAATAACACCACAACCTCAATAAAGAGCCATGGCCACTGGGCTTCTGAGGCTTTTCTTCCAAGGCAAGCATGTTCTTGGGAAAATTCCAAGTAGGGTGACCTTATTTCTTTCAACATTAATCTTTCCTAGCAACTTTTGCTTTCTTAAGATGCTTTGCCAAGTTTGCCCATTAAAGCAAGTCTATCCTCTGGATGACCCAATCTAAGTCACAGGATATCACAGAAGGTGATTACATGGAATCAAAGAAACTTGTGGATGGAGGACCCTTAGGGATTATTAGTCCAAAGTCCAAAGTTCTCAATGTCAGGTAAGGAAAGTGATGCCCAGGGGGTGTGTCTTATATCAGTCAGTGGAAGAGCTGGCCTTATGTGTAGACCTCCTGACTTCCACTCAATTCACTTTTCTGTTCACTATGACCCATCTTGGAAAGCCCATGTTTTTTGTTTGTTTGTTTGTTTGTTTTTTGTAGTTGAGATAGACTTCCTTTGAGGGTTGCCTGATTTTAGCAAAATTCTGGGACTTCTTCAATTTCATAGTTAAAAGGCAAAGTTGGCATGAATTTCACCTCTTTAGCAGAGCAAGTAGCGGATATAGAAGTTATAAATGAAGTTTTTAAAATACACTGGGATAAAATCTCTTAAGTCAATGGAATTAAGGATCTATTTTATTCAGAACTCTGAATGTTGTTGTTAATTCATTATGAGGTAGATTGAAACATTGCCTTTGTCTAGGCATTTTTCATGGGCAGTTGAATGAAGAGATGCTCTGTCTTTGGGCAAAGTGACAATGCTGGGTGATGGTGGAGTTGGGTGGATGGGTGTGCTATTGAAAAGAAAGAGAGAAGTGGGTAATGTAGCCAGAGAGGAAATGGTACATTTGTCAGGAAACCTATTCCTTCTCCATCATGATCTTGTTATTGAAATATAGTCCATTTCACACCTTAAGGTTTCTTCTAATAGGGAAAATAAAGGTTAATTAAGGGTACATTTTATGATAGGTTGTGTGTTTACAAAAGTTCTTTCGACAAGGAGCCAGGAGACCAAGTAGCCTCAGTTGTGCCATTAGGAAGCCAAGATCATCCTACAAGTAATATTGATCCCTTGGACCTGGGTTTATCAGTTTCATGAAGAGGTGAATCACTTTGCTAAGTGAAGTAAGTCAGTCAGAAAAAGCTAAGAACCATATGATTTCACTCATATGTGTGATATAAAACTGAAACTCATAGACACAGACAACAGCAGGGTGGCAACCAGAGGGAAGAGGGTTGGTGGTGAGGGTAATAAAGGGTAAAGGGAGCCAGAATATGATGACAGAAGATGATTTGACTTTGGGTAGTGGGCACACAATGAAATATGCAGGTCATGTGTTATAGAAATCTATACTTGAAACCTATATAGTGTTATTAATGTCATCCCCAACACATTTAATTTAAAAAAGATATATGCAAATCAATGAAATTTAATTGATGAAAAATCAATGAAAATTAATGAAAGGTGAATTAGATGACTTCTTGAGTTCTCTTGCAGCTCCAAAATTTTAGATCATCCCTCATGGCAAATACCCTGTTCCTGAAACCATTTGATTTGGTTGTGTGCTCTACCAAACAGTGTAATGAATACTAATATATACAGTCCAAAATTGACAGGTTTGTTCAGTAACACCCTGTAGGTCATGAGTAGAAGGCTGTCTTCCTTTTTCCACCAAAAACTGATGAGAAAGATTCTGCACTTTGAGGATGAATGCAACGTCTGGAAGGCATGTTGCCCAAAGAATTCTTTCACCTTCTGTCTCAAATGCTTGTTATGATAAAAGTACCCAGTTAAGTGTCTGGCACTTCACAGCTTCCCCAGGAGTGTGTGTATATACTTACATTAATATACATATGTGCACACATACATGCCAATATACAAATGTATATATACATATATTAATACATAAATAAATATACATATAAGTAAGGTGTTAAAGAAAGACATCATGTTCTACAAACTCACTCTGTACCAAGTCAAAGAAAACCAGTATCTTCAAAACTTCCCGTAGATCCTAAGAATGATATTTTATTTAGGAAAATCATAAATGAGCAATTTTCATAAAAAATAAAAGTTATGCCTCTTGGAATGATTTAGAGGAGAAGATGGGGTGTAAACTGCTAAATTGCTTTGTGTGATAAAGTTGAGGGAATGTGAGTTTTCTTGGGTTGTATGTTGGTGGAAAGGTAGTGAGGACTCTTGGCACAATGTGAGAAGGGGGGATGGTAGAAAAATGTAGTAGGATACAGCAACATAGGAAATTGTTGAGGACTAAGGAAAAAAATAAAAACAGCTAGCAGGAATCTTCTATGGAGGACTGAGAAACTGCCAGAACAACGATGCTTAATACCCAATGATAAGTTTTTCTTCAGAGCTGCAGTCTTCCTATATTAAACCTAAGCTTTTAGTAAAAGTTTGTTCCCTGAAGTAGTGGTGATAGAATTGCTTTGGGTATTGAAAGGAGGTGGGAAGGTAATGGCCAAAGGTGAGAAGTTGGGATGAAGAAACAGGTGAGCATCTGCAAAAAGTGATATGGTGAGTAGGGCTGAGAAGCCAGCAACAGTAGGAATTTGGAGTGAGATGAACCAGGAGAGCATGCTTCCTGGACTCCTCAAAAATATTGGGAAGTAGTTGGATTTCTCACCATACTTTAGATGGTAGCTTGAGTCATTTCATTTGAACATTAGTGAAAAACATGATGCCTGAATAATGATGCCTAAGCTGGTAAGCTTAGGGACATTTGGGTTAAAAAACTGAGTATCTAAGGGGAGGGTGGTAATGGGAAGGAATGGGGAGGGGTGGGGGGGACTGGATTGGGAGTAAAAAGGAGAAAACTGTATTTGAACAATGATTAAAATAAAAAAAAAGAAATGAGTATGTGCACACACAAAATGTGCAAAATTATTTGGCATCAGGTGGTACATTGGATAACATTGTGTATTTCCATACCAAGCCCATGGTTGCATGTTAAAGTCCTACAGAGAGCTTTTAAAAAATTACTTTTTCCTGTCCATTCCAAGACAGTCCCTTTGGTTGATCAGAGTGAAGACCAGACATTGATATTTTTAAAAAGATAGTTGATTCCTAATATGCAGGTAGGATTGAGAATAACCAACAATTAAAGAGAGAGAGAGAGAGAGAGAGAGAGAGAGAGAGAGAGAGAATAATAGATCAAATAGCTATCTTAAGATAAGTAGCATCAAAATAATTTTTGCTCATTTCTACTTTGATTTTAATTATAGAGACAAAAGGCAACCTGGGAGGTCAGCAGAAATAATTCTTACATTTATAAACCATTGAAAGTTTATATCCCAAACTGCACACCATATACATTTCACAGTTATTAAGAAATATCTGTTAGGTGCAGGGTGATACGGATATGTCATCAAACCTGGAGTCTACTCTTGATTCAAACCAGCACAATGTATTGGAAGTTTAATTTCTCATTTGTCAAATAGGACTAATAATAGTATCTGCCCAATCTACCTCATATCTTAGGAATGAAACAATATAGTAATAGATGCAAAAGTTTTTGATAAAGGTAGAACATTTTATGTAAGTGTAGAATATAAATTTTTCCTTTGTAGCCCCATTTAGCCACACTCATGAAGGACTGTATATGTATATATGTATATATGTATACACATATATATGTATATATGCACATAATATGCACAGAAACATTTACCATGGGACTTGAATAATTTCAGGAGTTAGGGGCTCTGACTCTTCGAGGTCAAAAATCACGTATAACTTCTGATGTCTTTACAGCTGGTCCTTTGTATCAATGAATACAACCAACTTGGAATGGGAAACAGTACTTTTAATCCACAGTTGGGAATCTGCAGTTGGGAATTTGAAAATACTGTTTTTGATTCCATGTTGATTGAATCTGAGGAGGCAAAACCTGGGGACAGGAAGGGTAGATGGTGTTTATTGAAAAAACACCACCATATAAGTGGACCCAGGCAGTTCAAACCCTTCTTGTCTGAGGTTCAGCTGTAAAAATATATGTATACACATATACACAAATACATATATCTGATATCCAATGGGCCTTCGGAAGCGAAGGTGTGCGAGGCCCACTAGGTTCTGCCAAGAATCCACTCAACCACAGTTGTTGCTAAGTCCCAGGGTGGCAGCACCCACAGTCTCACCCTTGCACTGACAAGGGTGAGAAGATAATCTACTGAGCTTCCGGCCTCCTTTGTTTCTGCCCTTGGATGCCTTCTGTGCCTTCACCTCTCAGTAGGAGATAGATCACAGAGGGTAGCACAGGCAGGATGTGCCTGGGGAGCCATGGCCACTTTCCCAGCTCTCAGATGGAAGCATTTCCTGTGGATATCGAAGAGTTCCTAGAGGGGCCCCTGACAGGGATGCCGCCTCAGAAGATGGGTGGCTCTTTTCAACAGTTCTCTTGGATTCTTCTCAATCCCCATCTGCCTTGTTCTCCGTGTTGAAACACTCAGGACTGAAAAGTGTTTTGGATGGTTTGCTCCTAATTTTTTGGAGGGGAGTCTCTTCCCAGGCCTTGGGATCTCCCCAGTGAGGGAGGATGCTGGCTCTCGCAAAGGAGGGGCAGTGCAGCTCTGCAGTTAACCAAAGAGGAAGCCCCAGTAGGAACAGTCAGGGAGGAAACGGTGTTGGTGAGTGTACCGTGAAGTCAAACTCCGGGGTTTTAGGAAAAATGCAGAAAGTTTGTGGGGGTTCCCCTCTTTTACAACAGCCTAGAGAACACTTTCCACACTGACCGTCCTCAGGGAGAATTGAAAAATCTGGAATCAAGAACATGGTTTTACTGCCCCAGTTTCTTTATACAACTCTTCTTTTCTGTCCTAGCTCACAGTTTCCCAAGGTAATCAAGCTCCCAGGTTGAATCTGGATATGGGAATGGTACTCTGGGTCTTCTTCAGCTCAGGGTAGCAATTGTCTTAAACACTTAAGGGACTCAGAGAGTTATAACTGTGGTAAGGTGCTGAGTCAGGTGCTAACCGTACTTCTATCTTTGCTCTCTCCCTCTAATAATAGCGAAGTCACCAGTGCTGGCTGTAGATATGATCCGCATGATCCGCCTTTGGTCCCACAGGAAGCCTGTGGGCTTGGAGGTGTGAGTGTGGTGCAGTATCATTCTGTTCCTCAGGCTCCTCTTCCATAGCTTTCTGGGCTGCCAGGAGTCAGGGTTCTACCTTTAGGTCTGAGTCCCTCTGCCAGTTAACCTTGTGACCACAGGCAAGTTACTGTATCTCATTTTCCTCCTTTTACCTGTTAGGTGGAAACACTTGCTTATTGTAAACTTGTACAAAGATTTAAAGTATTATTGCTAAGTTCTGGTGCTTATATGGTGGCTAGTTTGATTTCTGTTGAGTATGTGTGTAAGGGTTGGGGGTGGGTGGAGGGAAGATAACCTCAACACTGAATTTAGGGTCCGATAGAAAGATCCTTTAAATTTACCGGTGTGGTTGGTGAGGGGCATAGAGCAAAAGAAAGAGAATAGTAGCTACATTTCAGAACATGGTCATTTGCACAGACAAGAAGAAAAGAGGAGGAAAATGTGGCTGGCCTTCTATTAAAAGCTAAGAGAGATGACTTTTCTGGTACAAAGAGTTGGTAAAAAAGTCTCTCTCCCACAGTGCCTCACATTTTTAACCATTAGAGATTTATTTGTTTGGATGAATTGCTATCCTTTTGTTACCATTCTCATTTAAAATATAGATGTTTCTGGAATGAGTAACACATTAAGCCATTTATTCCTTTTCCCACTCATTTTCCTATGTGACTGGGGCAGCCTGCATAAAAGTGATAGCATAGGATTATCCAGGGAGGAAAAATTAAAATTGGGATATGGAAGAAGAGTGGGTCTTTCAAGACTCTTCATTTCACCATTTTGCTTAGCCTTCAGTTTCACTTGTAGTTTGCTGAGGGGACTGGGAGTGAGTGTGCCAGGGCTTCTGCCTGAGACTGGAATTAAGTCAGGGGTGATAACTGAACCAGAGAGCATGGAGAGCAAATCCCTGGTGTCCAGAAACTGAATAACACTTCTGTTCCTTCACTGTATGCCATTGAGAGCGTGTTGGCTGAGCTCAGTGGAAACACTGCATTCCTGGGCAGAGCACCTCCTGCCTTCCGCAGAGACACTGCTTTGCTCTCCTCAGTCTGTGTTGCCTGAGGACAAGGTCTGATCTCAGGGGAAAATGTGTGCTAATGGTAATTAATGAATAACTCATTGCAATTTACAAATGGTTTTGCAATCCATTACGATGTTTGGTTCTCACACACTCCTCTCAGGGAAGCTAGATGAAATTCTGACTCTAGTGTAGAAGGAAATGAGAAATCATTTAGAAAATCAAGAAGTTGCCTCAAAGCCACATTGGTGGTTCCCTGCATTAAATCAGGCAGTTGAGAATGATAATGGTAGGTGCTTCTTTTGTTAGAATGTCAGTTTATTTTTGTTTCTTTTGCTCTTTTCTGAGAATATGGTAAGTATGAGGGCAAATTTGAGTCTCTATCTGTGAAATGCTGATTTGATGAGAAAGGAGCCATGTGCCAAGGATGCCTCTTCGGTTACTCTCATGCGGCAGTTTTCTGGTGCCATCTAGCGTTTCTTTGAAATAATGGTGAGGGAAAGCTCTTGGTTAGCAAATTGTCTTAAATGTGATCAGGGTGGTGTTCTCGCACTGGCGGCTGTGGGTCATTATATTTATTACCAGAGGTTTGTGAAAATTGTGTTCTTTAAAACTTGCCTTCCCCAAAGACGTCAGGAGGAAAGAGCTGATAAAGTTGTAGCATGCTGTGCTGTAAACTACACCATGAACAGTTGCATAGTAACAGGGCTATTGAGGCCCTGACTGGTGTGGCCCAGTGGGTGGAGTGGTGTCCTGCAAATGGAGAGGTAGCCAGTTTGATTTTGATGCTACTTTCCCTCTCTATCTCCCTCTCTCTAAAAAAAATAAATAAAATCTAAAAAAAAAAAAAAACCCTTCAGGGTTACAGAGAAAGAACAGACACTGAGTACCTTGAAGATGGTGACCAAATTGGTCATCTTCATACCACTAGCCTAGCACACACCTACACAGATAAACACACATTCAATCCAGCACTGAGGGTGCAATTTCAGGCACATTTTCAGACACAGTGGCACCTGGATGAGGATGATATATATGGCCAGCAGTCTTCCCAGATAGTGAGTGAGTTATGAAATTCCTCACTTATTTCCACAGAGACAGGCTGCCTGAGCATGGGAACACACACCTTTAAGAGACAAATACCAACCTGGTCATTTTCTAGAAGTAAGGCTGGATTATGTTTATAAAGGGTAGTTAGGACATATCAAAAGATAAGAGCATTTAAGGCATACAATAGAGAGAATGTTAAAAGTCCATTTATAGTCCCCATCTTCATATCCTGAATTAGGATAAGAATCAGGAAGCCTAGCTGAGAAATGGGGCAGGCATGGATCCTGATTTTAAAATAGTTTTCTACTGGTATAGAGTGTCCTGAGACAGAACTATTGCCTCTGAGGATGAGCTACAGAGGAGATGGTTGGAAACAAATAGCTTGCTGTTTAGACATTTTAATTCTTACTCTTGATAACCCTATGTATAAGACATCACCAAGCATCTGTAGCTCCCGATGTCCCCTGGTTACTCATTGTAGCAATGTGTGTTAATGCTCAGTCTCACATTCACACGGCAAGGCTCATGTTTTGAGACTTTCTGTTAGGAAATGGGAGTTGATCTAATGAGGCAATATCTACAGGCCCAAAATAAGAGTGATGATACTTCATTTCTATTTCATTTTTACATTTACTTTTAGCGACAGCTGTGTGCATGAAAATGTGTGTGAGTCAAAATATGCTTTCACAAGTAACTAGTTAAATGAAACTATGGTTGATTCTTTTGAAAAGCAAAAAAATCTTTTCGTAAAGTAAATAACCACACAGTTCATCTTGGCAGTCTATGAGTTGACCAAGTTGAAGGGCCTCTGTTGTTAAATACACGTTACAGGCTGAAGGGAGAATAGGGATGTAGTTGGTCCTTGAGCAAGAAATGAATTGGCTTGTAGACCTTTTTAAGGCAAAAATGCATGTCCTTTATTTACAAAATTATAAATCATAAATAGGTTTTCAGATAAACCTTCCAAAATTTCTTAAACCCATGATGTAATTAAATAATAGAATTCATAATTTAAATGAGTAAAAAGAATACTGTTAAAAGTATTAAAATTATAAAGATGATTAAAAGTTCTACAGAAATATACTTTTAGTTATCATTAAGACGTTTGAGTAGATGCAGTGTTAGACAAACATGAAGAAGAAAAAGACTTTTGTCATGCTTGCAGGACTCCAAGAATCTGAGATGCTGGTGGCACTAATCCTTGTATCTAAGTCGATCAAAATGGGTAGCTTCCTTCTGATTGAATAGACCTATACTAGTGTTTATTTAGCAAATTTGGCCATTTCTTTTCTAAGAATTGAAACAGAGGAAGCAAGAGGAGCAATGATTTTCTGGATTTAGTGGGGAAGATCTAGAAGATAAAGATGGAGGAATAGGGTACTAACAAATATCGGTTATGAGAGCTATCTTGAAGTTAGCAACTGGCCTGTAAATAGAGAAACTGAGAAAATCGACTTTGCACAATGTCCCCAGTTCCCAAAGGAAGGGAACCTGTGGCCTCTGGCTTTCACATTGGCAGACAATCATGTATGTTAAAAGCAGAATAGTATTTTGTATGTTTAATGATTTTTGAAAAGCATTTGCAAAGTCATTATTGTTTTTCATGTAGTAACATGATAATGTTTGGGAAAGGATTTTAATTCAAGAATTTTCTTTAAAATCAAAATCTCACCTCTCTCTCCCTGCCCCTATAGAATTGCTGGCTTGATTCCTAAAGTAGTGAAGAGCCTAGCCTGGGCTTCTCAGGGTGACAGCTCATACAATCCCATGGCAACCAAGCTTTTCACAACAAGCATCCAGCTGGCTTTCTGTCTCAATATGTGTCAAACAGGCAGGCAGCTGTGAGTCATCAAATACACATTGGGGTCATGTGGGAGATAATCTTTATAAAGATGAAAAATGGGTTTGAGTTTATTGATTTCTTTACTTCAGTGTGGGATAAAGAAGCTCTGGTCAAGTAATGCAGTTGTTTCTTACATTGGGCCAAGGACCAGCAGCATCCAAGTGTTGCTGACCAGACCTGGAATGGGTTTGCCTCAGGCCGGCCTGTAGTTTGTGGGTTCTTGACTTCATGCAGGAAAGATTTCACAACATGAGTCCAAGTGACCATGGGGGAGCATTTATTAAGGTTGGGGACAGTGAAACAAAGGAAGGACTTAGGGTAGAAGAAGCAACAGGGGAGAGCCTAGCCGGGGGTGTCAGACTCATTTTCACTGGGGGCCACCTCAGCCTCGCAGTTGCCTTCAAAGGACGGATATAGTTTTAGGACTGTACAAATAAATGTAAGTAAGTACTCCTTAACTAGGGGCAAGGGGTTCCACACTGCTGCTGGGTAGAGACAAGGTGCTGGGCTGGATAAAATAAGGTGGCGGGCCTTGTGTTTGCCACCTGTGGCCTAGGCGGTGCTCTGCTTTGGCTCCCCAGAAACGTTATAGGACAGAAGGGAGCCAAGGCAGAGGTCGGCTGTTAGGCAGGGAAGTCAGAAGAAAAGGGGGCCTTGGAGACAGCATGGGGGGCAGGGAAGCTGATTGAGCTGCAGCTCCCTGCTTCTCTCCTGGTTGCAAGTCTGCTGGGGACCCTAAGAGTTTAGGAGAAGGGAAGTGAAAAGTTCATGCCTGAGAACAGGCATGGGTGTGCTCTAGAGCATGCCTGCACTGGCATCCTTTGTCTTGAAGATTTTTATCTCTCTTCTGTATGTAGGAGTCCTAAGGGAGGAGGCGGGGCGTGTCTTAACAGAATATTCATTAGTTTTCCAGGTGTGTCCTTCAGTATATTGATTGATCAAAATGAGCATCTGGGGGAGTTTGGGATCATTCTCCAGTCAGCTTCACAGCTTTACTTTTATTTTGGGTTTGTCTGGCTGTAGTCAGGTTTTTGTTATTTGTTCCTCTGATTTCATCTGTCCTTAGGTTTGGCTGGCATGAAGGGCATTAATTGGGTCTCTGTTTTCTATGTCTGTGACCGGGGTGATTTAAGCTATTTATTCTCCAGTTAGGGAGGAGAGGTATAAACCATTTGTTCTCAAGTGTCCTTGGTTAGGGATGACAAAGTCTTGCAATTTACTAGCTGTCTGTAAGTTGTTCAAATTGTTTGGCCTTGTTTAATTATCTTGTCTCAATTTCCCCATTTCCATGTGCCCAGGAATTTTCCTAGCTTCTTACTATCCTGCCTCACAAGTAATGCCCTGGGAGCTTGTTAGAAATTAAGTTCTCATGCCCTGACACAGACCATCTGAATTGGAAACACTGCATGTGGGAATCAGTGATCTGTGTTTTAATTAGTCCTTCAGGTGATCTTGATGCATGTTCAAGTTTAAGAACTACAAAGTAATGTGTGGGTAAGTTTGGGGAACTTAAAGAAGTAGGTTAGGGAGAGAAATCTGTTCAGGTTAACTCCTTTCAAAACACTGACATTATCATATGGCTGAAGGAAGTTTGAAAGGGACACTAAGGATACTCTTCCTCAGGGTTAGGAACTGAACTGAACACAGCCTGAGGGAGAGTGGAAAGGGACAGGGAAAGGACTCCTGATTTTTCTCTTGGGTTTTTGCTCTCAGCTCTGCTGACCTAGCTAAGTGTTGCCAGTGAGACATCCCAATTCAAATCCAACTCAAAAAAGGAATTTATTAATTCCTGTTCTTACAAAACCCAGAATACTGGTTTCAGGTGTGGCAGGATCCAGGAACTCAATCACAGACATTAGGCATCGTTTGTTTTGGGTTGGCTTCATTTCTTAGGCCAGCTCTCTCCAAAATTAGTAAAGAGAATTTCTAGGATCTTTACATGATCCTCATAGGTAAGATTTTCAGGGAAAAAGACCAAGCTTTCATACAAGTTTAGAAGCCTAGGAGAGAGTTTCTTCATTTCACAGTTCAGGTTGGATGCTGATTCCAGGACCTGTGACCAGGGATGCACTGCTCTGATTGGCCAGACCCAAGTCACGTCCCAATTTGGAGATTGAGGGGTGGGGCCAGTCCTATTACAAACCACATACATTACAAAGCAGCAAAGGGGAAGAAATGCTGAGTAGGCAAATACACATAGGCCCCTTTAGTGAGTTATCTAAACTTGTTTATTAAAATGGAAGTAGTAATAGGTACAGGGAATGTTCAGAGAGTAAGAGAAAACATACCCTATTATTTGTTTGATGCTCTCCAAGGTGCTTTTGTAAGCATTTTACATTTACCCGTTCAGCTAATCTTAAGAATAGCCCTAGAAAATGCGTGCCATTATTACCTTAATTTTATAGACAAGGGAATGTTGGCACAGGCAAATTAGATGACTTGCCCACAGCCATATGACTGTTAAATGGTGAAGACAAGTTTTACCCAGGCTTTCCAACTCAAGATGTTCTTAACCCTCATGTAACACTCCCTACTGGGAAAGCACTGGGCAAAGTCAGTGAGGTAGATGCTGTGGTGTACTGCCGAAACCTCCTTCTGGTGCCAAGGCATTCATTCACTCATTTCCACAGATGCTGGGAGTGTTGGCTACTATTGTTATTGGAGTCCGTTGCCTTCAATTGCCCTTTGCTGAAAGGAGCAGCCTAGCCAGGTTCTCTCTGTCCTGGGGGGTAGGCTGCATGCAATAACTGAGTGATACAGGAAGGGATTCAAAGTTCTGTCCTGGTCTCTATAGAGCCAGCCCAACTCCAGAACTCCCTGTTGGACCAGTTGACATGTTCCTCTGCTCACTCTCTTACAACGTTGCTCCCCAGAAGTTGCTCAGGGGAAAGCAGCTTCTTCCTGCACACACATCTCAGTCTTGGAGTCAGGTTCCCAGAAAACCTGACTCAAGACAGCTAATTTTTGTTCTTCATCTTTGTATCTCCTGCCAATTCTAGGGTAATGAAACTACTAAAATACTCCAAAATCAATGAATGGGGATATGTAGAGACTTCTCTGAGAATATTAAGATGAGATATATTGATGCCATCTTCTCCCTGATATAGGGACCCAAAAGTACATGAAACATCCACTTAAAGTCTCTGCTTCCTAGTGACTCTATTAGCATAGACTTTTCTTACCATGTGATTTTGAATTCTACACCCCTCCTTATACTCCATCACTCTAAATTCCTCTTAGTCTGCTTTGTTTTCTCATCATAGCACTCATCACCAAAACTTTTCCCCTCCCCTTCTCCTTTTCTGGTTCTCTCTACCTGTGTGCCTATTTACCTATCCTTGGATCGATCCGTGGATGGATGGATAGAAATACTTAGATGTCGGTCTTTTTCTCTCTATTTCTCTTCACACCCCTGCCCCTCTGTTTTTCTCATGTATTTCTGCTCTTGCCTCAGACAGAATGGAGGCTTAATGAACAAAAGAATTCTATTTTGCTTACTGCTCTATCCTTAGTGCCTGTATTAGTTTCTGGCCCACAGTGGGCATTCATTAAATATCTGTTAAATAAATAAAAGATAAAACAATCAGATTAAATAAAGAAAGGAGGAGAAAAGGCAGCTCACACAAAGAATGAACTGAAGGTCCAGAGAATATCAGCAGCAACCCTGCTGAGCACAATTGCCACAACACAGGGCTCAGGTGACAGCTGTCCCCTCCCTGGCAAAGACTTCCATTCCGATTTCTACCTTCAGACCTCTTTCTAATAGGTGACAGCCTTAACTTTCCTAGTCCAAGATGTGTGACCCTTCAAGCCTTAATTTTTTTTTAAGTCTGAAAAAGGGAATGCCATGGTTCTTACCTGATAGGGACTAAATGTGATATCTTAAATGAAGGAGAGTCATGCATAGGGTATATGCTCCATAAATACAATCTCTTACTAGCTGCGGTATTTGTGGCAGTACTAGGAAATGTATGATCTGTTGGGGCGGGGGGTGGTTATAGAAAGGATTTATGCTCTGAACTAGAGATTGGACAAGATGATGGCTCAGCCTCTTGTTAATTCTAAGTCTGTAGCTTTAGGTAACAATATGAGTGGAGGAGAATTTTTTTTTCTTTTAATCAGAGCCAAGATCACTCTTTGTTTTGATCTGCACAGGGTATTTTTCCTCAGAAACATGTACAGTAGTTTCACAATATAGCACAGTGCAATGGTCAATAGGAACTTTTGAATTCTGTCAGGGGATTCAATTTTTGTCTCTACAACATACTAGCTGAGATGTTGGGTGATTTTATAACCACTCTCTGCCTTGATTTCATCTTCTGTGAAATGGGAATGATAGAAAAGGAGCTAGGTCTACTAAGCTCAACTTTTCTCAGGCTTCAGAGATACCTGGGCCATCACGTGGACTGGTCATGTCATAACCATCAGGTTACCGCCCATCTATTATTGTAATGTCTCTAGACAATAAAGCAAGATGGCACCCATAGGGTTATAGATCAGAGCAGTTAGAACTGGATGCTAGAGCCAGCCAATTTGGCTAACCAATGTTAGTTTTTACAACTACATAGAGCAATTATTTAGATTTCACAGTGACAGGCCTTCTGGCAACCTGGCAGGATCTCTCTGTCGTCACCAGCCTGAGCCCATCTCCCATCAGAAACTGAGGAGAGTTGAGAATCCTGCCTCCCTTATAATCTCCCCAGCTTGATGTTCTCTACTAACATTTGCTGAAAATGTTTTCTTTGGGCTTTGTAGTAAGCCGAGGCCTTTAAGATTTGTGTCCAACTCAGTCATTTGTAGGACCATCTCAGATCTTGGTAGTTCTTGTCTCACTGACCACATTTTGCTCAGTCTCCTGATTGGTGAGTATAAATCTACTGAGCCAAGTACAGCGCAACGGGTAGAATCTGCCTCTACTCTCTGCTTGTCTTACAAATCTGTAAGAAGAGAAAAGGGGCCTTTCCCTGTAAGGAATGTGACTGAACAGAAGCTCCTCTTCAGCAGATTCGCCATCAGGACCAGCTTCTTTACCAGTACCTAATGCCATTTATCAAGGTGACCTTGACTGCAGGTCTTCCTGTCTGCATTTCAAAGAGAAGCTACAAGAAGGAAGTACAGCCTTGACTTTAGAGCTCTGTTTTTATTTGACATTTTGAAAGGAGGTTAAATATTAGCTGTTAAAGAAGCTTGCCATTTGGCTGGTAAACTTTGTGAGCTAGGCTAGATCTGTGAGGAGTGAAAGTGAGGGAGGAGCAGATATTGATTTCCTAATTCCCAACACTTTGAGGTATACAATTTTTTCCCATTTTAGAAGTGACAAGACAAACTGAGGTTGGAAGGCTAACTTTTAACATGGGTGTTTGTTCAAAAGAGAAAAACATTCCAGGTCTTCAAAATTCCAATTGGCCTTTTAGTTACCTTGAGGTCAGTGGTATTGCTCCCATCTCTTCCACATCTATCTGGCTAGTGATGGTAGCTAGGAAAATGCAGATGTAAATGAGAAGAGGAATCCCTGGATCCAAGGTGCTGTGAGTGGATCCTGCCCACCTTTAATGATTCAGAATCTGCAACTTTCTATAAGGTGTCCCTCCTTTTCTTGGGAAATTTGTGGGATCTCACGGAACCAGAACTTTCTTCAAAGGTGAATTGATTCAGAGTCATTAAGTTTGTGCTGTGTCTGCAGGCAATACTTGGGGAATGAAAGTAGTTTTAGAAAAGCAGCAGTGTCTCCAAAGGGTGGTATTATTTCAAGAGGTTAATGAAGATTTTTCATGCATTCCAGAGTTGGGAGCAGCAGGGCACTGCCACTTGCTTTTAAAGCCTGCCTGTTGCTGCTGTCAAGGTCAGACTCTCCTTGCCATCCCTCAGTGCCCATCAGAATAGTGCACAAATAACAAAGACTGCAGTTGTTTGACTAATCCCTGCTGCACCCTGGATTTTTCTGGGTAAATTTTAAGAGGCTGCTTTGACTTACTCTGGTGCAGCAGAATAACCTCTATTCCCTCATAATTATGCTATATGAGGAGAAGGCAAAGGCTTGTGGTAGATGATATCAAAGCTGAATTGAGAGCATTATGAAAGAAAATTAATTATTTGCTAAGCTCTCCTTTACTCCCTTTTCTCTGGATTAGCTGACTTCTTCTAAAATCTTTTCTATAGCCATGTCAATATTTAGGCAAAAATTTCCTCTTGGTTATCCATACTATATATTAAGCATTTGATACTTATAATGTTTATAGTATTTATAAGATCTTTTAAATTAGTATTTTCATTAAACACTTATTTTAAAGGTAATATTTTTATTATAAAATGATTATATGAATATTATGGAAAACATGGAATATAAAAATATATAAAAAAGAAAATAAAAGCATCCAGAATTCTAACATCCATAGATAACAGTCAGGAGTGAAAAATTAAGACATAAATATATATACTAAGATATATAAATAACATATATTTCTATGTACCTGTGAAACCATCGGCAAAATCAAGTTATGGGTATCATTATCACTTGCAAAAATTTCCTCATGTTCCTCTGCTACCCTCAGGCAACCATTGCTTTCTGTCAGTATAGATTAGTTTGCATTTTTGAGCATTTTATATAATTGAAATCTTGTTTTTTTCTGGCTTCTTTCACTCAGAATAGTTATTTCTAGATTCCTCCATATTGTTATGTGTATCTGTAGTTCGTTCCTTTATATTGCTGAGTAGTATTCCACTGTAAGAATATACCACAATTTTTATCTATTTACCTATTGATGGACAGTTAGATGGTCTCCAGTTTTCAGCTATAACAAGTAAAGCTACAGTGAACATTCATTTGTGTCTTTGTGTGGATATGTGACTTCATTTCTCTTGGATAAATACCCATTTCTCTGGGTCATATAGTAGGCCTATGTTTACTGTTTTAGAAACTGTCTTCTGAAGAGGTTGAAACATTTTACATTTCCACCAGTAGTATATGAGATTTCCAGTTTTTCCACATTCTTGAAAACACTTAGTATTGTTAGTATTTTAAATTTGAGCCATTCTAATGATGTGCACTGGTGTCTTATGTGGTGTTGTTTTGGACTAATTGCCCTAGTGACTAACATTGTTGAACATCTCTTTATATGCTTACTTGCTCTCCATACATCTTCATTGGTAAAGTGTGTGTTCAAATATTTCACCTGGTTTATGTTGTCGTAAGCATTCTTTATACATTCCAAATATCAGTTCTTCAGGGGATATATGAGGTCTGTCTATAAGGTATCCAGCCATGTAATATGAAAAATAGAGACATTTATTTAAGAAGATATAAGCTATAAGAAACACTGTACATAGGACAATGATGTCTCAGTCCCCTTCAAGGTAGGCACCTTGGGACCTCACATAGTTCTCCCTATTGCCATCAGCTGTCCCACTGTATTTTCCTGAATGTCATTGATGTTCTGAAATCTCTTCCCTTTCAAAGGTATTTAGTTTTGAGAAGAGCCAGAAGTCACAGGGCACCAAATCTGGGCTGTGGGTGGGCTGAATCACCTGGGTGATTTTATGTTTCACCAAAAAACTCTGCATGAGACGTGATGCATGAGTGAGTGTGTTGTCCTGATGAAGCTGCCAATCACCAGTTGCCAGTAGCTGTGGCCTTCTGAATCATCCAAATAGTTTCCTTGGGGGAATGTTCAAGCTTAACACAACATTTGATATAGATTCATTGCTCTATTCACTCAGTCATTTTGAGTGCCATGAGCACACAGTACACATGCTCATTCAACAGAGTCTACTGCTACCATTGACTAGTACAGTGAAGTCGTAATTGTTCGCTCATGTACATTCCAGTCCACTCTCCTTGGCTGCCAGGTTACATCAATGTCATGCAAACCATTCTCATTATATTAGCAATGGCTGGACATTTTCTGGACAGATCTCATATGCTTTGCAAAGATTTCCTCCCAATCTGTTGCTTAACTTCTGCTTTTTAAAATATTGTCTTTGAAATTCAATTTATTGATTCTTTATGTATGTATATGATGTTTTATTACACAAATCTGCCAAACTAATGTCATGAAATTTTTTTTGTTTCCTTGTAAGTTTTATAGTTTTATATCTTATATTTAGACAGCATTTTGATTTAATTTTTATATATGATATGAACTAATAATTGAGGTTCATTTTTATACATATGGGTATCCAGTTTTTCCAGTATCATTTATTGAAAAGATTATCTTTTTCTTTCAAATTGCCTTGGACCTTTGTCAAAAATCATGGGTATTTGGGTTTTTGAGCTATTCTAATATGTGCATTGTTTTGTCTATTTTTATATTAGTCCTATACTGTTTTGATTAATGTGGCTTCATAAAATGTTTTGAAGTCTGGTGACATAAGCCCTTTGTCTCCTTTTTCAAAGTTGTTTTGGATTTTCATATCCATTTCAGAATCAGCATGTCAGTTTCTTAAAAAAAGCCTCCTGGAATTGTGATTGGGATCACATTGAAGCTATAAATCAATTTGGGGAGAATTGGCATCATAACTATATTCATGTCTGTGAATTATGAACATGATATCTGTCTCCCTTTATTTAGGACTTTAATTTCTTTTGGGAATGTTTGGTAGTTTTCAGCGTATAGGTCTTGCACATCCTTTGTTAGATTTACTTTTAAATATTTAATATTTTAGATGCTGTTATAAATGGTGCTTTAAATTTTTACCTTTTCTAATTGTTGCTAGTATATTGACATTTCAACCTCATTAAACTCATTTATTAATCCTGTTAGCTTTTGGGAGGTGGGTTGGAAATCATGGCTCCTGAAGCATGCCACAGTCTCAGCTTGGTTTGGAATTGGTCGTTGACAAATTAAAATTCCACAAAGAAGCTGGCATAGAAGTATGTTGCTATGAAGTTCTCAGTCCATGATTCTCACTTCTGTATCATGTGTTTCATGCCCCACCCTCAATTTAGTACACAGTAATATTAAGAAGATTAATTAAGAAAAATAATTCCCATTAATAGTCCTTGTTTTTAAAAGTTATCTTAAAAATATAATGGATTCCATATAACTAAAGAAATAAGAGTAAGTATATCTAGGTTAGAGACAAGTTTCAATTTGTTGGGATTAAAAATGAAATGTTTTAGTGCTCTGAAATTTGCTACATGCAACTTCCTTTTCGTGTTGGTTAGCAGGTCCCACACGCAACACCTCAGTCCAGTTCCATAAATTTTCAGCTCTTTGATTTTTTTCTAATTGTGTATTTAAAAATGCATTTATTTATGTTAGAAGGAGAGAAGAAGGCAGGAGGAGAGAGAGAGAGAGAAACGCTGATTTGTTGTTTTACTTATTTATGCATTATAGGTTGCTTCTTGTATGTGTCCTGACTGGGAATTGAACCCAGCGACCTTCTACCTTGTGGGACTATGCGCAATCAACTGAGCCACACTGGTCACATCTCTACCAAAATATTTTAGCATACATTTATAAAGTATACACATTCTTGTTTTATTTCTCTTCAGCCTCACCTTTATAATATAATATAAAGACATAATAACAGTTATCTATTCACCATATCTCATATATCAGATTGGTGATACATATTTAAAAAAATTAAAGGTACATGCACAGGTCATACATTCAGAGCCAAATGGAAGTTCACAGAGTGATACATTCTTATACTCAGTACCTGGATCAGGAAGCTTTTTGATTCTTAAAACAATCATGTTTAGGTGACTCATTCCTGTTCATTTTTAAACTTCACATTCTATTGAAGCTCCTCTCTTTACCACATACCACTGACCCCAGAGTCCTCAGCCTTCTCCCTGCTGTCTGGACTCTGGTTCTTGGGGAGGCTCCTGGGAGACAGGTGTGTGTCAGTTCTGAGATACCTTCCTCTTCTTCCTCCTGGCACTCCTACTCTGCTGGGAATCATCTGCTCCAGGGCTTTTTCTGGGTATCATGGGCCCTTCCCTTGCTCCTGGAATAGGTGACCACAGGTTTTCCTTCTTATGGAGGGAATAGTTCTTTTATTTTTTTTAAACCAAATATTGCACTCTCACAAAAGGTGATCTCCAGTCTTCCTATTCTATGGTGCAGGAGTGGGAGGACCTTTGTCAAGAAGAAGATGTTAAGACTGCCTCTGCCAAATTGGTTCCTTTCAGGAAGCTGGTCATGGAAGCGGCTGGCTGCAATATCCAATGAACCTCTGAAGTTAGAACTCTGAACTTGAAGTTGGCACTGAACTTAGTGCTCTACTTAGAGACTTGTTCTCAGTTGCGGGTTTAGTCACCAGTTCTGTCACTTCTAGCACCTAACATCATTGGAAATTGGAGCTAATGAAAAAAAAAATTAGAGAACAGACTGATGGTTGCCAGAGGGGAGGGGTTTTGGGGGACTGGGTAAAAAATATGAAGGGATTGAGTAGTATAGATGAGTAGTTACAAAATAATCATGGATGTAAAGTACAGCACAGGGAATATACTATTGTAATAACTATGTATGGTGCCAGGTGGGTACTGGAAATATCAGGGGAACACTTTGTAAAGCACTTTATTGTTTAACCACTATGCTGTACACCTGAAACCAATACAAAGTAATATTAAATGCATACTGTCATTTAAAAAAATAAAAAGAAAAAGATTAGAAAAATACAGTAAAAGCTAGAAAGAGGTACATACACAAAATGTATGCCATCTGTTTTTTGAAATTACTGGAGGTAACTCAGATTCACAAAATTAGCTTTGAGTTTTCTTAACACAGTAGGAAAATACCATTACTCACAGAAATTTTACCATATCTTTAAAGATAAAAAGCAGTTGCTTATCAGTAAAACTTGTCCTGGTACTGATTTACCCTGTTCCCTTGGCCCCTGTAGAGAGAACAATGCCCTCAAAGTCAATGTGTCACTTTTTACATCCATAATGTGAGCTAGTGGTTTAAACATAAAATGCAATTTGGTGAAAGCAGTTCTGTGGAGAGGGAAACCAAATGATTGCATCCAGACTAGGTAAATAGAGATTCCACAACATGATTGATGTATGTCTTTTATAAAAACAGCTTTATTGAGGTATAATTGACAAATAGGAATTGTATATATTTAAGGTGTACAACTTGATGTTTTGGTATATGATCACCATAGCCAAGCCAATTAACATATCCATGACCTCACATGGTTATCAGTTGCTTTTTATTCATCTCTCTGTGTGTGGTAAGAGTACTAGTACTTAAAATCTACATTTTTAGCAAATTTCAAGCATACAATACAGTATTGTCAACTACAGTCACCATGCTCCAGAGCTTAATCATCTTGCTATGATTAAAGCTTTGTATCCTTGACCAAGACCATTTCCCACTGCCCTTGAGCTCCTGGCAAACACCATTCTGCTCTCTGCTTCTCTGAGTCTATTTAAGATCATCATGGAAGTGAGATCAGTGATCTGAACATAAATCTTATTTCTAGAGGAAAAGAGAGACTGTCCAACAGACCTTTATAAATATCAGATCTCTTAACTAGGTTTGACAAAGTTAAGTATGAATGACTTCAAACTATCCCTTTGGTAATATGTGAAGGTTAAGTGCAGACCCACATGCTTAACAGCTAAGCAGAGAGTAGGTTCAACAGTTTTTGAAAGTAGAGAAGCCTAACAGGACACATACCATATAGAAAGCTCCCCAGCGGAGTCCAGGCAAGGCTTAGACTCTTGATTAACAGCTTCAGTATTGTTCTGACTCAGACAAATGGGCAAAGGTGTTCCCATGCTGAGAATAGACCAATCTATATCGACTGAGAGCTGATCCTTATAAGCACTGTCTGTAGTTTCAATATCATATATGAACGCTGTTTTCATTCATTCATAATATTTATTGAGTACTATCTATGGCATACTTTCTCTTAGAGTGTGCCAAATATTTTTTAAATAGATGGACACTCAGAGCATAACTACTACTCGGGGGGATTTGCAAAACTGTGTTTTGATGTTCATAAGGTTTTCACACTTAAAAATTTGGGGAGCCATTGCCAAAGACCACACTGCTACAATTTGAGCCTGCAAAACTGTAGAGAGATATTATAAATATTTACTTTGACTATTATGAAAACTTATTAAGTCTCATCATGTGTCAAGCACTTTCATGATTCTAGCGGCATGTATTAAAACTTCTCCATCAAAACAGCTGCCTTCAGAGACCTTGGCAGCCTCGAGCCAAGTGCCACCTTTTTGTGCCAGCTGTCCTGAGTTCAGTGAATGTTTCGCTCTGTGGATCCTTAGGCTAATTTTTTACTTTGTTAACAAGGGCAACTTAAATTTGAAGATGATAGGAAAACTTTCTGGGGTTTGTCCTATAAAACTGCCATCTAACATTTCTTTGCTCTCTGCCCTCGACTCTTTGGCTTCACTTTATCTGTTTTCCTGGAGAAAAAATAAAAAAGAGAAAATTTCTTGGCCGTAGGAGCGCAAACAGAAGTCCCAAACTTGTCTTGCCCTCAGCAACAGACCCAAGGAATCCTGCTGTGATGCTCCTGGGTTACCCAGGTAGCTCAGTCAGAATATTCCAGCATTGGAAAGTATATAGAGTTAGTAAATACCATCAATTTTTGTGTTTTTTTTAAGGTAATATTTTAAAATCTTAAAACACTTGTTTGGTCTATATATACAGGGAGAAAGCATGTCTAGCAGTGCAGGTTTTTCCTGAAAAGTGTCACAGGTTTTTAGATCCTCCTCCTCCTCCCCTGGTCTCCATTCCCCTTTTCTTCCCCTTCCCCCTCCTCTCCTCCCCTTTCCTATTATTTTTTTCAAAGCGGCTGTCAAGGTTCAGTTATTGCTATTTTGGCAGGTTCCCTGTGCTTCTCAAGGGCTCCAAGATTACTTCTGAACAGCCAAGATACACAAGTCCTGCTATTTTTAACATCCTAAAGCGGTCTCCAATCCATCCTCTTTCCTCATGTCCACAGTCATTTACCTGGCTCAGGCCACCCTTATCTTTGGCCTAGAGAAGTTCATGAACACCTTCCATGAAAGAAGTCTGAGTGAGAACAAGCTGAGTGTTTTTGCCCTATTTCCAAAATGACTACTAGGCAGAATAGTGGAAAACATCCTAGGACAATGTAGTTAATTGCCTTTCACAACATTCCTTGGAGTGAAAAGCCTTCTTAACACTTTGGTGGTGTTTCCAATGAAGAGATAAGCTGAAAACAATAATTAGGATTTCTAGCAAGATTCAAAATAGTCATTCAAAAGAGGCAGTCTTCTATCCACAACAATAGAAGAGTTAGCAATACTTTTATTTTTTCATTTTTATTTTTAAAATCTTGTATCTATTAATAAGAGAGAGAGAGAGAGAGAAACATCAGTTTATTGTACTACTTATTTATGCATTTATTGGTTGACTTTTGTATGTGCTCCGATTGGGGATTGAACCTGCAACCTTTACATATTGGGATCATTTTTGTTTTTAGTACAAGCGTATTACAATATTACATTTTTCACATTATTACGTTTTTTGTTTTATTTAACAAACCTTACATAGTACTTAGTATGTTTAATCTCCATTTTAGGACTTTACAAATATTATTTAATAACATAAAAAGTAGAAGTCCTTCATACTACTATTCTCTAAAGATGATTCTACTCAATCATTTCAGGTATTTTTCTACAGCTCCTTTTTTTTTTCTGAGCATGTATTTGTGTTTTGTGTTGTTGTTGCTGTAATTAGTATCCTTACTTGTATTACAGTAGACTAACACTCTTGCAATTTGCTGTTTTCATTTAGCTATATAAGAATGGAGCAAAGGTAGACTTATAGTTGTTTGTATGGAAAAAGACATGCGGGTTGTGATTATTTAAGTAGCTTTATTAGATATGTGTTTTGCATACTCACAACTATAAACCTACTTTTGCTCCACCCTATAAATGTCTTGGGTATCTTTTTATACAAGCATATCTAGTTGTACATCATTCTGCTCAAGAGTTGCAATTTTCCACTATGTGAATAAACTATGGTTTATTAACCATCTTTGTGTTGAAGGAAGTTTGTGCTCTTTACACCTTTTCACTCATAGTCTTTGCATACTATGAGAGTGCTTTTGAATGCTAAATTCCTAGGACTAGAGATGTTGGTTCAAATTATATGTATGTATATATGTAGAGATGTCTTTTCAAATTATTCTCCAATGTATATCTTCTCTGGCAGTGTGTCAGTGTACCTGTATCCTCATACCCTTGTCAACACTGGACATTATAAATTTAAGCAATTATCAAATTGATAGGCAAAGAATAATAAAAAAGTATGCATGTTATCAAGACAGTGATTTTTGACTGGTGCGCTTGCAAAAAAATTTTAAAATATGCAATACCTAACTATTTAGTCAGGGGCTCTTTTCCCTTAGGTTGTCAAAAAAAGGGCAACAGCCAATACAACAATAGCCATCCAGTGTGTCAGATTGGCAAAAATATATATTTTGTGGTGCGCTGCAGAATTTTAGTAGTTTATGTGTGCAATGAAGTGAAAAAGGTTGAAAATCATTGTGCTAATGTAATGATGATGAAGAAAGAGGAAGAATTAAGAGGTATGAACAATAGCTTATGGTGAACAAATCCACATTGAAGCCTGGGTGAAGGTCTGGAAGAACAGAGACTTAAACCTCAGTATTTAGAGTACTGTACTGGATGTTTGGTTGCTCTTTGCAGCTATACACGTGTAAGTCTGGAATATTTTTTTTTAAAGATTTTATTTTATTTATTTATTTTTAGAGAGGGAAGGGAGGGAGAAAGAGAGAGAGAGAAACACCAATGTGCGGTTGCTGGGGGCCATGGCCTGCAACCCAGGCATGTGCCCTGACTGGGAATTTAACCTGCGATGCTTTGGTTTGCAGCCCACACTCAATCCACTGAGCTATGCCAGCCAGGGCTTGGAATATTTTTTTACACTAACTTTATTATACAAGCTGTATCCAAGAGAAAGTCAGCTGTTATGTTTAGCACAATGCTGTCACATAGTATGTGCTCAAAAACAATATATTTTTCTTTTTATTTTCTGGGGTGACCCTGGTAAAGAGAGAGAATGAATAACAGAACTGCTACAATCCATCTGCTTTCTTGGATTATAGAGTTTTAAACATTAAACAATTATACATGGTATTTTATGTAGTTATTAAGATAGAAAAGTATTGCCCTGGCTGGTGTGTCTCAGTGGATTGAATGCCTGCCTGCAGACCAAAGCATTGTTGCTTTGATTCCCAGTCAGGGCACATGCCTGGGTTGCAGTCCAGGTCCCCAGTAGGGGGTGCACTAGAGGCAACCACACATTGATGTTTCTCTTCCTCTCTCCATCCCTTCCTCTATGTCTATAAATAAATAAAAAATCTTTACAAAAAAAAGTGTCTTATGCTCAAGTTGCCACATTTATCTTCTGTTTTTTATTGTTGTTGTTGTAGTTCAAGTACAGTTGTCCTCATTTTCCCCCCACCATACCCTCCCACCCCTCAAGCCCTGTCTCCCATCCTTGAATCTACCCCCTTTGGTTTTGTCTATGTGTCCTTTATACATGTTCCTTGATGACCCTTCCCCTCTTTTCTTCCATTGTCTTTCTCACCTCTCCCTTCTGGTTACTGTAAGTTTGTTCTTTATTTCAATGTTTGTTCTTTATTTCAATGTCTCTTTATTTCAGGTTATATTTTGTTTGCTTGTTTGTTTTGTTGATTAGGTTCCACTTACAGGTGAGATCATATGGTATTTGTCTTTCACCACCTGGCTTATTTCACTTAGCATAATGTTCTCCAGTTTCATCCATGCTGTTGTGAAGGGTAGGAGCTCCTTCTTTTTTTCTGCTGCCTAGTATTCCATTGTGTTAATGTACCACTGTTTTTTCATCCACTCATTTACTGATGGGCACCTAGGTTGCTTCCAGCACTTGGCTATTGTAAATTGTGCCGCTATGAACATTGGGGTGCATAGGTTCTTTTGAACTGGTGTTTCAGGATTCTTAGGGTATAATCTCAGCAGTGGAATTACCGGGTCAAAAGGCAGTTCCATTTTTAGTTTTCTGAGCAAGTTCTATACTGTTTTCTACTGTGGTTGCAACAGTCCGCATTCCCACCAAGTGTGTGCCAGGGTTCCCTTTTCTCCACAGCTTCGTCAGCACTTGTTGTTTGTTCATCTGTTTATGATGGCTATTCTGATTGGTGCAAAGTGTTCTCACTGTGGTTTTAATTTGCATCTCTCTGATGGCTAGTGATGATGAGCATCCTCTTAAATGTCTCTGGGGCCTCTGTATGTCCTCCTTGGAGAAGTGTCTGTTCAGATCCTTTACCAATTTTTTAATTGGGTTCTTTGTCTTCCTGGAGTGGAGTCATGTGAGTTCTTTATACAATTTGGAGATCAAACCCTTGTCTGAGGTATCATTTGCAAATATATTTTCCCATACGGTTAATTTCTTTTACATTTTACTGCTGTTTTTTTTCTTTTAGCTGTGCAGAGGATTTTTATTTTGATAAGATCCCATTTGTTTATTCTTTCCTTTATGTCCCTTGCTTTAGGGGACACATTGGTGAAAATATTGCTGTGTGGAATAGCTGAGATTTCCCCGCCTAGGTTCTCCTCTAGGACTTTTATGGTGTTGTGACTTATAATTTAAATCTTTTATCCACCTTGAATTTATTTTTGTGTGTGGTGTAAGTTGGTGATTGAGTTTCATTTTTTTTGCATGTACCTGTCCAGATGTCCCACCACCATTTTTTGAAGAGGCTATTTTCACTCCATTTCGTGTTTCTTCTCCCTTTGTCAAATATTCATTGACCATAGAAACTTGGGTTTATTTCTGGGCTCTCTATTTATTCCATTGGTTTATGTGTCTGTTCTTATGCCAGTACCATACTGTTTTGATTACAATGGACTTGTAATATAGTTTGATATCAGGTATTGTGGTCCTTCCTACTTTGTTCTTCTTTCTCAAAATTGCTGAGGTCATTTGGGGTCATTTATGGTTACATATAAATTTTTGAAATATTTATTGTATATCTGTGAAATATGTCACTGGTATTTTAACAGGGATTGCATTGAATCTATAGATTGCTTTGGGTAACATGGACATTTTGATGATGTTAATTCTTCCAATCCATGAACACAGTATATGCTTCCATTTATTTGTGTATTTCTTAACTTCTTTCTTCAGTGTTTTGTAGTTTTCTGAGTACAGGTCTTTTACCTCCTTGGTAAGATTTATTCCTAGGTACCTTATTTTTCTTGTTGCTATACCAAATAGGATTTTTTCCCCTGATTTCTGATTCTGATATTTCATTGTTGGTGTATGAAATTGCCTTCAGTTTCTGAATATTGACTTTGAATCCTGTTATTTTTTCAAATTCACTTTTTAGGTTGAGTAGTTTTTTTGTAGAATCTATAGGGTTTTCTATGTACACTATCGTATTATCTTCAAACAGTGACAGTTTTAGTTCCTCATTTCCAATTTAGATGCCTTTTATTTCTTTTTCTTATCTGATCACTTTGGACATCCAATGCTATGTGGAATAGAAATTGTGAAAGCAGACATCCTTGTCTCGTTCCTGATCTTAGTGGGAAAGCTTTTAGTTTTTGCCCGTTGAGTATGATGTTGGACTTGCATGTCTATTTCCTTTGCAAGATTAGGGAAGTTCTCCCTCATTATTTTTCCAAATAAGTTTTTAATTTCTTGCTCTTCCTTTTCTCCTTCTGGCATCCCTATGATTTGGATATTGGATTGTTTGAAGTTGTTCCTAAGCCTCTCCTCATTTTTTTGAATTCTTGTTTCTTCATTGTGTTCTAGTTGAATGTTTATTTCATCCTTCTACTCCAAATCATTGATTGAAGTCTCAGTTGTTTCCTTCTTGTCACCATTGGTTCCCTGTATATTTTCCTTTAATTTTTCATAGCCTTCATTTTTTCCTCTATTTTGCTACCATACTCAACCATTTCTGTGAGCATTCTGATTACCAGTGTTTTGAACTCTGCATCTGAGAGGTTGGCTATCTCTTTGTTGCCTACTTCTATTTTTTTTGGAGCTTTGATCTTTTCTTTCATTTGGGCCACATTTCTTTGTCTCCGAACACCTGTTATCCTGTAAGGGGTGGAGTTGTAGGTATTTTCCAGGGTGGGGCAACCCATGTCACTGCGTTGTGGTGCTGTCAGTGGGGGAGGGGTCAGAGGGGGAACAATGTCACTTGTTTAGCTCTTGGCCGGCTTTCAGTCACTTTCTCCACTCACTACCAACAAGCAAATTGGGCCCTTCTGGAGCTGATTCCTGGGTGGGTGGGTTTGTGTACCTTCTAGGACCCTGTGGGTCTTTCCAGTGAACTCTCCTATGAGGCTGGGAGTTTCTCCTGTCACTACAACCTCCATAGATTCTTTTTAGTCAGAGAGTTTTTGAGGCTTTGTTTCTCCTTGCTGGCACTCTAGGTTTCAGGGTCTGTCTCCCTCCCCTGTCACTCCTCCCCGTTTGTCTTTGCAAATGTGCAACTGCCCGGTCCACCAGCTGTCACCTTGCCATGAGTCTTCTCTGCTTTGGCTGTTTGTCTCTGCCACTCCTGCCTGTCTGGATGAATGTTTCTTATTTAACTCCTTGGTTATCAGATTTCTATACAGTTCGGTTTTCCGGAAGTTCTGGTTATTTTTTGTTTTTAAATGTGTTGTCCTTCTTTTGGTTGTGTAAGGAGGCAAAGTGTATCTATCTAAACCTCTATCATGGCCAGAAGTCTGACAACTCAAGCCATTTGAAAATGTTACCTTTAGAATATGGACTTACTGGCTGTAGGCTGCTGTCTCTTAACCCATTTAGAAAGATGAGGCTCATTATCATGCCTGTCTTTCATTTTAGATGGTTGATGTCCCTATTCTAATCAATCAATCAATCAATGGTCCCTTGTGGATGGTGGCTGTTGTCTGTTCTGCCTGGTAACGGAGCTTAGCTAAATCAACCCTTATTAATTAGTCACTAATTTGTACTGTGTACCAACAACTGTTTTCACTAAGTGGTGGCTGCATTAATTGATGGGGGATAATGACCCCCTCCCTAATTACAAAGACACACCGCTCCTTACCCTCTGTAGATGATCCCTTGTAGGTGAAGGGCCACAGAGGGAAAGCTGGGATAGGCACAGGCTGGCAGAGTCTAATTTGTTTTTAACCTGCTTTTAAAGAGTTGTTTAATTAATGTGAGATCAGCACACTTGAAGTCTTGAGCAGGTGCAAATACACACTTGTAACCAGCTGTGTAATTGACCACAGTGGAACAAGCTAGGGCTGAGGATACAGACCTCACTAATTACCTGCTTACTCTCCTGCCTGTGGTTTAGAAAGGCCTGTTCTGTTTAGTTCAGGATTCTCTCAATCTATTTGGAAGGCCATATTGTGTTGAGATGAGTGCAAATTCTAGGTCTTTGAGCAAAAAATTGTAAATGGGCTTATCTCTACTCACTACACACTATAAACATTGCTGCTCCTTTTTCTAGTTTGTTTGCTTTTGTAGCCTTTCTAAAAATATGGGCACTATGTGGATATTGTATATAATTGTGGGAAATCGGTCTTCACATTCAGATCTCACAGCCAAAGAATTCTAGAGTTCTAGGATCCTTTAGGAACAGCTATCTAGTCTGGGAGATGCAAACTGCAGTGCAGGGCCAATCAGCCTGGTGCTGTTTCCTTCCAGAAGTGAGGTTTTACTAGAACTCAGCCACGCTTATTTGTGTGTATATTGAATTGCTGCTTTTTGCTACAATGGCAGAGGTGAGTAGTTGTGTCAAAGACAACATGATGTACAAAGCAGAAATTATTTACTATGGGCCCGTTGTAGAATAACCTTAATGACCCTTGAGATCAAGGGTTCAATCCGTACTGTTTTTTCCAGATTTTATTTTAAAAGTTAAATATGTTGTCCTTTAAAAATGTGTTAGGTGTCAGGTGGGGTTAGCAATCCTGAGTTTCTTCACCAAAGTTTTCTCAGAGACTTTAACATGTTGACATGCATGATGTACATTGTAAACCCCCAAGAAGAAAACAGTATGCAGAATTTTTACAACATTGTTACATTTCTGTGACTATCTCCAGGAAGAAACTCACTGTTTCACAGGGCAGCCAATGGCATTTTTAGTTCTACAATGTGAGAAACCCCTTAGTGACATTCACTTTTTTATTCTTGTTCTATGGACCAGAGTCACATAAACTAGATCCAAACTCTCTTAAACAAGAAGATCCATCAAGTATTTAAAGACAATTATCATTTCTCTTTACTCAGTAGTTTCTTCTTGTCCTTCTTCAGCCTTTGCTCACATGGTTTGTTCCACAGATCCTTCGTCTACCAGTCATTTTCCTTTGGAATCACAGTAGTTGGTCAACATTCTTTTTGAAACAATGGTTCTAAACACTTAAAGAATCTGAGGAATATTATAGATTCTTTAGTGGAAAACACACACTGCAAAATAAAATGTTACACATAATTTTATGAGATGAATAGATTCTTTGAAGTAAATCTATGTCAATTGATTCTTGCCAAAGAACTTCTGTCTAAATTGTGACAGCTAAAATTGAATACAATATTAACTCTGGAATAGTGTGAGTGAAATAAGATGTACGAGGAGGGGCCCAAAAAACCCTGGAATTTACTTATTAAAAATTGTGTATTCTTACACGTTTAAACTTCAGTCACCTTCAAAGTACTCTCCATTTGAGGCAATACACCTTTGTGACATTTTTTTCCCACTGCTCAAAACAGTTTTTGAACTTGTCTGTTTTGCTGCCTTTTAGTGCTTCTGCCATTTTTTGTTTCACCTCTTCCACACTGGTAAAACATTTCCTTTTGAGGACTTTTTTTCATCTGGGGAAACAAAAAAAATGTTACTCGGAGCAAGATCTGGTGAATTGGAAGGGTGGGGCACAGGGGGTTATGCTGCTTTTTGGTTAAAAACTGATGAGCACTTAGTGTGGCATGGGCAGGTGCGCTTGTAAATCACCCATCATGAAATGGGCAAATGCTTTGAAAGAGTCTTCAAAAAATTCACTGAAGCCAAATATAGCCTCTCACAACAACACCAGATGGTACTCTGATGCAGATGGGTTCTTAGAACACTCACCAATTGGGGGAAACCTGTACTATAAGGGGCCCACCCTCCAGAAAATAATTAAAAAATTTAGCTGCAGAACTTTTATCTCATGTAGATTTTGTCAGCAACAGAAATCCCCAATTTTTAAGTATGTAGTCTGTTACAACATATACCTTCTAGACTGTTCTCTTGCAAATAAGAAATTTTAATCTGAAAGAAGGACTTCACAGTTATTTTTATTAAGTTTAGTCCATTTTTTATTGTGTCATCATCTCTTTTATCTTAACTCCATCAGCTAATGTACCAGTAATCCTTCCAAGAGTTATCATCTGCAAATTGGATACTAATGTAATTTCTTATTTGCCCAAATCATTGGCAAAATTGCTGAATAAGGCAAGGCTATGTAGGGCCATACTGTGGCTTTGAAGGCAATTGCCAAGTTTGCTGTTTTTCCATTAATCAACTACTATGATTGTTATATCCAGTTCTTATCATTATCACATTCTATTTAATTCCTCCAAAACTGTAATTTCTTCTTATGCAAAATCTGCATTTTAGGATGTAGGCTTAAATCCAGTTTCTGCTCTGTCTCTATCACGGTACCTAGTTTCAATGTATATTTGCTCATTTGTTTATTACATATCACCTCTCCTTCACCACAGTGCAAGCTTCACGAGACAGAAACTTTACATTTGTTATTCACATATCCTGGGGTTCAGAATAATAGCATAGAATATACCAGATGCTCAAAAAAGTATTTTATGGGATCTAAGAAGCCATCCATTGTAAGCTATACCATTATTTTACACATCACTAAGAAAGAAAAGCACTGCCAATTAATTTGATACCTGCTGAGATATTGATTAAAAGATGTATGTGTCAGAGTTGTTAAAATGTAAAGTAATATGCACCTTAAATTCAATGAATAAGGATAATTGTCAAATTGATGGGAGAATTGATGACCATATGATTATTTTTAAGGTTTGGCTAACATTTCATCTCAAATCAAATTGCCAAAATTTATTGAGTAATTCCTATGTACAACATTCAGGTTGGGTACTTCCTTCAAGCCATTGCTGCCTGCACCACCTGGGGAACTTCCCCTGCTGCGTCTCCTACACTATAGAAACTCAGGGCCTGGCAACACAATTTAGGATTTAGATATAAATTGCCTTTTATTGATCACCATTGTTTCTAGTGAAGTAGCAGTCTTGTCTCCACAACTAAATTATAAGCTCCTCGAGCATAAGACCAGTTTTAAAAAATTATATATTCCTCACGGTGCTTCTTCTTTGTGTTCCCCAGAAAGGAGAATGTGGCAATTGGAGGGCTTGCAGGATTGAATATTAACTATAGAGAAAACCCAAGAATGTTTGTAGACAGATGGATAAGAGACTAATAGAGACGAACAGATTGAAGGAATGTGTGAGAAACTGTAATGTAATGAGAAGAAAATTTATGACACATGTCCTCGAAAATGCTGGTGCGATCGATTCCGAAGCACAGGAGGAGGGGGCAGGCTTATTAAAGAGCCGGGAGAAGTTGCAAATGAAGAGGGAATGGACAGGAATAAGAAAGACCCTCATCATTTATCTCCCTAGGAAAATCTAAAAGGCAATAAGAAGGGCACTAAATTGGAAGAAATGGAAAGAACAAGCCTATTCTAATCTATTAGGTTCACTCTCTTTTCTTTTTTCCTCAGTATCTTCCCAACACTCCAGAGAGTTTAAATCCAAATGAAACTGTTTCCACTTGGTTTCAGTCAACACCTACTACCTCTTCTCTCCCTCTTCTTACTACTTTCCTCAGCAACCTGAGGCTTTAAATAGGAAGGTCTTTCTTAGTAAGACACTTCTCTTTGTAAATTTACTTTGGATACTTTTGATGTTATTGGGAAAAAGAAATGGAAACACAGGAGCATTCTGGGAAGAGGAAAAAGCCCATAATTAAAGATCACTTTAAAAAAGTCTTCTAGGACCATTACATAAAATCTTTCACTGTATCACAATTGTCTTCTTTAAACATTTTAGACACTTGTCTGAAGGAGGTCCTGTCTAAGTTCCCATGTCAACTCTGGCTGTCTGGCTGCCGAATGCAGAACCCACGTGGATTTTTATATCACGTTGGCCTTTAATAGAGCATATTGGTTCTTTTAATTATAAAAGATTTGTTCTTTTATGTGTTCTTCTATTTAGTACCTAGATATTCTCATCGCTTAGAGAGATTTTGTCAAGATTCAGTATGTTTTTAATATGTTTAATTATATAAGTTATAAATATTCATAGAAAAACATTTGGAGTGTACTGATAAGCAAGATGAAGAAAATAAAAGATTATCACCATGCTATGTGCCATGACTTTAAAAATTGCTGAGATGAAAAAACAATCTCTCTTCATTACAAAGTATTTTGAATAAGAATATAAGCTTAAGTGTTCACTCAGAGACAGATGCTCAGATGTGGACTAATAGATCGATGGCTTAGAATTTCATCCCTGGACCAAAGTACTCGTTTTAGGCCTCCTTGTTGTGGGGTCTGTGTTTTGTTTTATTTTCTTTCCTAATGAGCAATTGGACTAAAGGATCAGGTTTAATTATAACTGGAGCCCCTTTCTGTGTGTACATCACTGCAGCCCTAATTGTAGGCTGGCAGCCCTGCCGCGGCCTGAGTGGTCATTAGCTTGCTGATAACGGACGGTTCTTGTCAACAAGGCCTCATTAACCATTGTTTTTTTTTTTTTTTCTTTTCTGCAAAATAGTCGTAAGGGTTTGAACTTGTAATTGAGGACATTCTGGGCTCATGGTGCTAGGGGAATCTTTACTTTTTACGTGGCTAGACGCACAGATTTTCGCCTCAGATTTTTGGCTACTCAGGGGTGACCTGGATCTGGGCCGAGGCAACAAGGAGCCCTGACCCGAGAGTGAGGGCAGCAGTCTAGTCTCTGCTCTGAAGCTGACTTTCAGCCAATCGTTTTGTGTTCTGTCCCTCAGTTTCCTCATCTGACAATGAGAAGGTTCTACTCAATGATTAATGAGGTAACTTTTTGCCAATAAAAAATAATTTTGTATGGTGCTTGTGCAATTTGCTTTTTTCCTTTCTTTTTTTGTATCTGTGATTTTATCTTCTTGGTTTATACACTAGAGGGCAGTGGTACATTAATATTATGAGCTCTGAATGTACTTGGTACTGTACTCAGCTGAAATTCATAGATATTTGGGTTATTAAGGGGCCTTATATCCTTCTACACTCATACAAAATATAAGAAGCTGAGCTGTAGTACCCCTACTGATATTCATTTTACCCCTTTTGAATATTTCCAGTGTTGAAAACGTTGCTACTTCACAAGTCAGCTTTTTCTCGTTAGTTCTAGTTACTAGAAAGTCTTTTCATCATTTAAAGAAAATTGTATTTACACTTTCACCCACTGTTTCTACAATACCACAGAAAACTATTTTTTTTTTCTTGTAAGGACTCTTTAAATATTTCATGCAGTTGGGTTACTGAATAGTTACAAGTATAACATGGTGATTGATAAGTGGATACTCTAAATTTATAATTCACTATATATTAGGCACTGTACCAGGCATCTTATTTATATTACTTTTTGAAATCCTCACAATGGGGACTCTGAGGTAGGGTTCATCCTTATGTATCTTTATTTTATAGAGACTCAGACCAAAATCATTTAGCAATAAGCAGTGAAAGTGGGGTTTGAATCTGAATCTGTTTGAATCTGGATCTAGATTAAAAGCCATGCCATCAGCCACAACATAACATCTCCTCTTACTGATGTGCAGACTATGACCCAGAGACAGTAAGCAACCTCCTCCAAATCACACAGCAAAATAGGAAAAGAGTGGGAACTGGATTCTGTATCTTTGGAGAACATGGTCAGCTTTTCTTTGCATTGCAACATAGTACATTCAAGACTGCCCTCACTTCCCAAGTCCTTTTCTCTCTGTTTGAAGTGTTCCCATTTCCCTTCATTGTTATTCTGATGGTTCCTTGCTATCCTGTCATGTCCTCTGAGCATACTCTTAACTTGCCTCATCTTTTCTAGATTATAAAACTCAGAATTCAAAACTATACTCTATCTAAACAGCACAGAAGGCACTGACACTGTACTTCCTGTCATTTGGACTTAATTTTCCATTAACGTTGTCTAAGGTTGTATTAATATCTTAGTATAGTGTTGGCTTATTTCAAACATAAAGTCAACAATACCTCTTTTTTCTTTTAGTTTTGACGAAATGTAAGACCAAGACAAAATGATCCTGTCACATTTTTATTGATAAAGAACATCCTCCTTATCTGAAGAAGAGTCCTCGTGAGTTGATTATAACCTATAGCAAATGCTCGGTTTCTTAAGATATTCAAGGGATGCGAGTGTGAAAATATTCCAGCTTCTGGGTGATGATTAGATTCATGTTATATGTAAACATCCATGTGTGTTTTAGCTTTTCTATCAGAAATGCATACTTGCTGCAAGTGGACATTTTTTCCTTGCCCATTACCTTTTGCCATAGTACAACCTTGACATGTCTGTAAAAGGGGCTGCCTCCCTGGGGGCTGTTGATCAGGGGACCCTTCCTTTCCCTGGCCAAGAGATGGATATGTGAAACAATGCTCCTGCCCAAGGATGGGGGTCTTGATTTGAGCAGTGCAGTATGGAAAACATGGAGGCTGATTCATCCTGATGACGTTACTAAACCTTGAGCAGTTGGCCCATTAGATCCTGCTCTCCCAATCTTGTGACCTTATTCTTTGATATTTCCTTTGATGTATAAGACACTTCATATATCATTCCAATAATATATATGTATATATGCATGAATATTATTTTGAAAGTCCAAATCAGTTTTTAATAATCGTAACCAAAACAATCCTTAAGTCATACACTGATCTTTGGAATACACAGGGTCTGGCAGAAGTAAGGCTTACTTGAGTGTGGTTAATAGGGTCCGTGAATGTCTCATATGAGATGGACAGCAATTTGAACATTTCACCTAAATGTCATGTAGTGTGCTTGAGTATATTGTTATGTTACAGAATTACATGCTTATGATTTTTTTAATAAAAGATTTTACAATTAAAAGGGGTGTGATTTGTGCCAGACCCTGTATTTACTTTATGAAATAGTCCTATCAGAAACTTCTACTGTTAAATGACATCACAGAGTAACTAATCTAACCAACAGAGTTTATTGATCTTATATTTATTGTAGAAACTGTTTTCCTGATATATTTTTGGGATTATAAATTTAAAATATACTTGCCATACCTAATGCAATAAGTGTGCTTTTCAAAAATTAGCAATAAGTGAAATTTTATTAATTGACTTTGCTAAGACAGTTGCTAGTCAATAAAAATCATTGCTGACATTCAATGTTGAATCTTTATTCCTTTTTAAAAAAAATCTTATTGAACTTGTTGGGGTCACATTGGTTAATAAAATTATATAGTTTTCAGGTGTACCAGCCTATAATACATCATGTGTATATTGTATTGTGTGTTTGCCACCCCAAGTCATGTCTCCTTCCATCACCAGTTATCACCCCTTTCCCCCTGCTATCTCCTCCAACCCCCTTTCTCTCTTGTAATCACCATGCTATTGTTTGTGCCTGTGAGTTTTTTTCTTTGCTTAAACACTTTACCTTTTTTACCCAGCTCCCCAAACCCTCTCCCCTTTGATGACTGTCAGTCTGTTCTCTTTGTCTTTGAGTCTGTTTCCATTTTGTTAGTTTATTTTGTTCATTAGTTTCCACATATAAGTGAAATCATATGGTGCTTGACTTTCTCTGACTGGCTTATTTCACTTAGCATAATACTCTCCAGGTCCATCCATGCTGTTGCAAATGGTAAGATTGCTTTACTTTTCATGGCTCAGGAGTATACCAGTGTGTAGATGTACCCAGATTTTTTATACACTCATCTACTTATGGACACTTACGCTGCTTTCAAATCTTGGCTATCATAAATAACACTGCAATGTAGGTTTCTTTGGATATATTCCCAGAAGTGGAAACTCTGGGCCATAAGGCAGTTCCATTTTAAAATTTTTCAGGTAACTTTATACTGCTTTCCACAGTGGCTGCACCAATCTGCACCAATAGTGCAAAAGTGTTCCCTTTTCTCCACAACCTCTCCAGCACTTGTTTTTTGCTGATTTATTAATGATAGCCATTCTGACATGTGTGAGGTGATAGCTCATTGTGGTGTCAATTAGCATTTCTCTGATGATTAGTGATGTTGAACATCTTTTCATATGTCTACTGGCTATCTGTATGTCCTCTTTGGAGAAGTGCCTTTTCAGATCTTTTGCCCATTTTTAAAAGTGTAGTGTTTATTATTTTGGTGTTAAGTTATATATAAGTCCTTTATAAATTTTGGATATTAACCCCTTACCAGATGTATCATTGCCAATATATTCTCTCAGTCAGTGGGTTGTCTTTTCATTTTGTTGGTGATTTCCTTTGTTGTGCAAAAACTTTTTAGTTTGATATAGTCTCATTTGTTTATTATTTCTTTTGTTTCCCTTGCACAAGAAGATATGTTAAAAAATATTGCTATGAGAAATGTCTGAGATTTTATGGTCTACATTTTCTTCCAGGATTTTTGTGGTTTTTTGTCTAACATTTAAGTCTTTAATTCATTTTGAGTTTATCCTTGTGTATGGTGTAAGAGGGTGGTATCGTTTAATTTTTTTGCACATATCTGTCCAAATTTCCTAACACCCTTTGTTGAATAGACTATATTTATTCTATTGTATGTTTTACCTCATAAAGTTGTGGTCTTATTTCTGGGCTCTCTATTTTATTCCATTAATCTATATGTCTGTTTTTTATTCCAGTACCATGCTGTTTTGATTACTATGGCCTTGTAGTATAGTTTGATAGCAGGTAGCATGATTCCTCCAACTTTGTTCTTCTTTCTCAAGATTGCTGTGGCCATTCAGGGTTTTTTTTGTAGTTCCATTTAAATTTTGGAATATTTATTGTAGTTCTGTGAAATACCCCATTAGTGTTTTGATAGGAATTACATTGAATCTATAGATTGCTTTGGGTAGTACAGACATTTTAATGGTGTTAATTCTTCCTATCCATAAACTTGATATGTGCTTCCACTTATTTGTATCTTCTTCAATTTCTTTCTTCAACATCTTATAATTTTCTTAGTATGGGTCTTTTATATCCTTGGTTAAATTTATTCCTAGGCATTTATTTTTTTGAAGCAATTGCAAATTGGATTATTTTCTTAGTTTCCCTTTCTGATAGTTTTTTATTGGTGTATAAAAATGCAACTGATTTCTGGATATTGATTTTGTAGCCTGTTGCTTTACTAAATTCATTTTATCATTTCTAGTAGTTTTTTGGTGGTGTCTGCAAATAATGACTGTTTTACTTCTTCCTATCCAATTTGGATGCTTTTTATTTCTTCACTTTGTCTGATTGCTATGGCTAAGACTTCCAATACTATGTTGAATAAGAGTAGTGAAAGCAAGCATCCCTGCCTTGTTCCCTATCTTAAGGGAAATGCTCCAGTGAGTGTGTGAGGTCCCCATTCTAGAGCCACACAAATCAGTCTGTCCCAGATTCTGCCAGGAACCTGATTTCAGCGGGTCAAGGCCTCTGGGAGTTGGAAAGATGGGGATAATGGATCTCCTGTGAGGGGGAGGTACCAGTGAGGCTTGGAGGATGGTGGAGGGAATGGCCCCCTCACCCCAGAGCCATACAACATGGTCTGTCCTAGATTCTGCCCAGACCTCCGCAGTGTGGAGTCACCAGGAGTTGGGAGAGTGGGGCTGCCAGGAGTCCTGAGAGTAGAGGTAGCAGATATCTTCTGAGGGGGGTAGTGGGGGAAAGACTGGTGCTCCAGAGCCACACAGCTCAGTCACTGATACCCCCAAGTCCACCCAGAGCTCTACACTCTGGCACAGTTGGCTGACTCCTTATCAAGGCATAAGCTCAGCAGGATGGGACTAAAAGGAGTCCAGAGGGTGGGGCTATTGCATTCCCCCAGGTTGATGTCACATGGAGGGGTGTGCTCCACAGGACAAAGGTGGTGTCTGCTGTGTGGGAGAGGGATTCAGCGCAGGTATTTTGGTGGTTCTCCCTTCAGCTCTCTCCCCAGATCCGCAAACCCCAGACTCTCCTCATGTGTCTCTAGTCTGCTCTGCCCTCCCTGTGCCAGAGCCTAAGGTGAATGGCTGTGAAATATATATTTTGTGTTGACCCTTTAACGGATACCTGTGTCTGTGGAGGACTCCTGTCCCTCCCTGACAGATAGAAAACCTGCTGCTTTTCACAACCAGATGTTATGTGGGTACCTCTTGCTGGCTCCAGTGGTCTAGGCTGGGCAGCCTGACCAGGGGTTGAGACCTCACACTTCTCAGGGGAAAACTTCACAGCTGACATATCCCTCCTGAATCTCAGCAGCTGCTAATGGGAGCAGGGCAGACCATTTTTGAATGTGGCTTCTTCTCTGAGTCCTTGGTTATAAGACTTCCCTTCAGCTAGTCTCCAATTGGTTATTCGGGTTGATTGTTCTACAATTTAGTTGTAATTCCAGTTTGGTCCTGGAAGTAGCTGAGTGTCATGTCCACCTCCTCCACTGCCATCTTGGATCTCTCTTGATTTTGAATCTCTTAGACTGCTAATAAGTCATCGGTTTTATAAATTTAAAATTGATGAATTTAGTTTTTTTCTAAGAGGGAGACATTTTGTATTTTCAATTAAAAATTCACTCATGTTTGAAACATATTAATACATAATCTTAGTGAAGACATTGTATCTTTATTTAGGCAGTGATTTCTACACCACAGACATAAACCCCAACAGCAACAGGATTTTGCTACTTCTATTACTGTGTTGTCATCCACCCACCAGGCAAGTCTTTTGTGTGGGAAAATTCCAAATTCATTCACATTTTTTATTCCCAATTTTCTTCCTGAGTTTCAGATTCACTCTCTCAACTTTCTACAGGAAATATTCATTTCATTGTTCTAAGGGTACATACAGTTCCACGTGATGTTCTCAACCCAAATTATTTCTAGGGGCAGTATTGAGAACATTGTTTGCTACATTCTAAATCTCCTCTTTTCTAGTCTAGGGTAGAAATTTCTCCCTGGTCTCAGTACAAGGAAGAAACAGGCTTTTCCTAAGTAACTGATTTGCTTTGCTCTTATGGGTCCTGTGACTTTTCAGGGTCATGATTGCAAGAAGCTTGAAGGTAGATTCCTGGCCTTCTGCTGGCCCACTTATGGCTTCATTTTACTTTCCTACCCTTCCTTTTCCCTGGCCTCGTTTTTCCTTTCTTATTTTTATTTTATCCTATTTTATTTTACCTTACTGTGTAGTATACATGTTTCTAAGTTTTTGTAAATTCTTTTTTTTACTAAACAAGGGTATAAATAATTAAAAACTAAACACATGGATCCATTCCATTTTCCATCTGCATCCCTTCTGCTTTTCTTGACTCTTTGTTAAAGTCATTTTTAAACTGCCTGTTTCTGAGGCTTAAGACTTGGAGTTATTCCTTATATCAAGCTAGTCCTGGAAGTTCTTCAGTTGTGTTTCCACAATATCACTTGCACACTGGGGGAATACCAAGGAAACAGTGGTTATTTATTTAGGAAATTTGGGACAGTATTTGACGAGATGTCATGATCTGCATCCTTCAGATCACTCATCATTTGGTGATATCAGTTGCCTGTTCCCCATCTGTTCTACCTGCTACTTTCTTACTATGATTATTTTACTTGGATTAACTCTTCATTACCAGTTATTTGGACAATTAAAATGACCTTGTAATTGATTTTCTTGTCTTTAGACTAGTGGTTCTCAGACTTGAGCTTGCATCAGAATGCCCTGGAGGACTTGTTAAAACATGGATTCCTTGGTCCCACTATCTGAATTTCTGTTTACTAGGTGTAGGGTGGGGTCTCAGAGTGCACGTTTCTGACAAGGCCCCTGCTGGGAACCACACTTTGGGAACCATTGCTTTAGATACTCGCTTCATCTATTCTACATGCTGCTTTCCGGGACATTTCTTCCTTAAAAAACTTCAAGTTCACATTTAGTGGATTTCTTTTGTGGTTTCTCTGATTCCTCCAAGTCACTGGGCAAGGGTTTTGTAGAAGATGGAGTAGGGAGACTGCTAGGCAAAAGATCCAACTGGTTGTTTAATTGGGTTGCAACTAGCTTTTGCTGCCAGTGCAGGATTCTACTTGACCTCATTGCCTGAACAGGCTCCAGAACCTTGATAGAGCTCCAACAAGAAGGCTCCTTTTACAGCTCTCTCTGGAATATACTGTGTTCAGATGTTTTAATAGCGATTTAAAGCCAGCTACTAAGATTACTGTAATTATAAGAGGTCATATGAAGGAGCTGGGAAACCAAGGATTTCTCTGCCATGCAGTTTGTTTGTGAAGTCAGGAATGTTGTTCCTGACATTGCATTTCCTTGGGGAATGGAGATGGTGGGGAGCTGGCTGTGTGGACTGGTATTAATAGAGTAATACATGTCCCTAGCCAATGTTTTCTGGATTATCACCTCTACACCTCATCTCATTCCATCTGTTTCTGAATGTCAATGAGAAGAGAGAAGCTTTTGCACACTTTGTGAACCTTCAAAAGGGCAGCAGCAGAGTCAAATCTCCTTGATGTTATTACCTTCAACCAGTCTCCTTGGCAGCATTTCCTGTATCTCAATGAAGTCTTCTTTTTTTCAAACTATCAGGATTCCTTTATATGTTGACTTGCTTCTAGTTTGGATCTGGAAATTTTCTTTCTAAACCATTGTCTTTAACTAAATAACAAGCAGTGTAGTGAAATATTTTTGGAGTTTTTGTTGTCTGAATACCCAGGGAACAATGTAATATTTCTTTCCAAGAATGTTGACTCACAATTTTGCTGACTTATTATCCTATATCCCCTTATTATTATTATTATTATTGTACTTTGCTTGATCCAGAGGTTTCTTTCTGAATCTTGCAGTCAATGCCCAGGTGATTATTATGACGCATCTCTTTCCCTGAATCACTGGGCTAAGAGGTATTTATTTACAATGATTTCTTCTGACTTAGGTATGAGGTCCTCTTTTACTTATTTTCCAACCACTTTCACCTGCTGTTGGGGCATACAGGCAGACCTGTTTTTTGCACTTCATTTTATTGTGCTTCACAGATATTGTGTTTTTTACAAAATGAAAGTGAGACCCTCCATCAGCAAAAAGATTATGACTCACTTTGTTGTGATACTTGCATTATTGTGGTGGTCTGCAACCCAATTCACAGTATCTCTGAGGTGTGCCTGTATTTCTTACTGACCAATTTTTGAAGCCCTAGGGGTTAAATGTTGAGAGTGGACACTTTGTGCCAGTTTGGTGGGAGAAGACCAAACATTCTTGAGATCTCCTTTTGCATCAATGTCCCAGCCACAGTCTGGGATTTCAAATTGTTCAAGCAGGGATTAAAAAAAAAAACTATCAACTGCTAATCTTTATCTCAGGTTTCTGAAAGGTTCAAATAAACTATTTCATGTCAACATATCTTAGACTCTCATGGACTTTAATCTCAATATTCTAAGATTGATTTGATCACCCTGCATTCTTCGGTTCCTTCCTCGAGGTGTCTACATTTGCAACCTAACAACCTGCCACTCACTCTGTTTCTATCAATGATAAAATAACGAATGGGCACCGACACTGAAGATTTTCTTTTTAGAACAGTAAACAACAAACCTGGCAAAGTGTCATCTTCATGATATGCAGGTGGAAGGCAGGGTCCTCCGTGAAAAGCAGAACTGCTCCCTTTCCTGACTGGGAAGAGCCAGAATCTGCACCCCTGCCCAGGAGGACAGCCCTCTACCTCTGCGGTGGAGGAGGTGGTGGGGAGGCTGTGAGGGGAACCTCCATGGGGACCCCAGAGGCTTCTGTCTGTCTTCCATATTATGTACTAAGAATTCTGTGTAAGAGTAAGAATGGCATGAACTCTAATTTTGTCTGTAGCTTCCCTAAGAACCAAAAAACAGAAAGTAAAAAAAAGTTCTCCAAAGAACCTGTTTTCCATTGTACTTGCAGCTGCTGGTTTCAGTCATGATCACTTGTGCCTTTTTCCTGGGAAAGCCTCCATATTGCTCTGTTTCCTTCCAGATTACCACCTGGTTCTCCTGAAGGAGAAGGTGGTACAGCCCAGGGCTTTTCCTGGGTAAGACGTGCTCCTCAAAGGGAAACACACAGAACCACTGTTATGGAGAAGTTTCCGTGAACTTGATGGGTCAGGTGAGGTTCTTTGAAGCTTGAATCGGCCAAAGGGTGAGACACTTAGTCTCTGGAAACTTGGGTCATAACCACCCATCTTAGATATTTTGCTCTGCTGATGTCATGGGGTATGGAAGCCCTCTTCTTGTGACCGAAAACAATCCTAAAGAACATCAGCATCTTCGGGGGAGGGGAAGAATGGGAGGAATGTCCCTGGCCAGGAGGCCGGAGGTGCCCCAGGAAGCTGTTTCCTCTGAATAGTTAAATGGCTGCCTCTCAACTCTCACAATGTCACATTGAATTTGAAACAGGGAACTTTTTATATTTTTCCCCTGATTGTGCTAGCACCTGGCAGATGCCTATTTACCACAGGCATCAATACACATAGTAATCAAAGGAAATCAGAGGCACAGATTAGCAACAGCTGCAAGTCATTAGTGACAGACACGGGAAAGCACAATTCTGCACCCAACTTTGAAATAACCAATATGAGTATTTCAGAGCACGAGGGTTACCGCAGGGCACTTGCTAACATGAGAGCAGCCAAACAATAGCTGGGCTTGTCTCTCAAGAGAGCCCTTTTCTCAAAGGCAGCACCACACATTCCATATTAGAAACCAATCAATCACATGATATTGGTGTACCGAGTGTCAGCCCTTTCCAGCGTATATGTACCCATGTTCTGATCAAAGGTTGTCTCTACTGAGAAATAACCTGTGGCCAGTGGGAAAACTTATCTCATATCATAACTTTAGTGGTGGGATTTTGTGTATATTCCTGAGGACTTAATTATATAATTGACCTGGTTGTAAAGGGACATAGAGAGGGGAAAATAAGACATTCCCCCGCCCCCATTTAATCTAATTTTTTCACATTTCTATTTGAAAATCAGCTCTGAT
The DNA here is from genome assembly GCF_004126475.2 of Phyllostomus discolor. Classification (NCBI taxonomy): domain Eukaryota; kingdom Metazoa; phylum Chordata; class Mammalia; order Chiroptera; family Phyllostomidae; genus Phyllostomus; species Phyllostomus discolor. The sequence continues at coordinate 78,132,098 of NC_040907.2, read as the reverse complement.
TGATAGCCATTCTCTTGGTAGTTACATATTTTCCCTGGCAGCGCTAACCTTAGCCTACTCCAGAAAATACTATTCAATTTTTAGCTTTTCCCTAATCAATTCATTCAGTGCCTCGGCGGAATACAAGTTGGTCATTTAAAAATTTCTAGCTGTTGCCTGATATGTCCCAAAACAAATTTAGCCAGCGTGGGTTTCTATTTTAGACCATCTCTGGAAATGCAGATTTACTGTACAACTGGGTAATGGCTTAGAGATAAACAGACACAGTGAGCTGCTGTCTGATTAGCAGGACTGGGCAAAATTTAGCATTATATATGTATACTGCAATAATGGGACCATTGGGCCATAGGATGTAGATTAAATTGGTCTCATCACCACATGTGGTCTCTTTTTCCTTTCCTTGATATTAAGGTTGGATTAGTTTTTCCCTTTCTCCTTCCCCCTGATCTCCCTCCCCCAAAATATCTTCTGAAGTTTTTTTCTTTTTCTAAAAATCCCTACAATAATAAGTAACTTGGTTTGGAGATTAGAATAAGAAGGGGAGAGAAGTTCTGTCTTTTATCTAGTGCAGAGCCAACCATTAAGCATCAGCTCTATAATAAACAAGCAGTATGCTATTATTTTAGAAGAAAGCTTCCAGGAAACATGGATTCCATGGAGCACGTGGCACGTCGGAGGCATTCAGATATATATTCAAGTGTTTCTTCTTAAACTTTTAGAGGACAGATTATTTCATATTGGATTAAATAGCATATAGTAGACTTAAAGAGATGTTATTTCTTGAGGTCATTTTATAAGAAAGAAAAATCATGGTATTAACTCATAATTATGTTTACTAATTAATTCAGCACATATTTATTGACTGTCTATTGTATCTCAGGGAAGGTTTAGGCACCATGGATACAACAGCAAAATTAACAGATGATGTGGTTATAAGGTACCTAGCTGATGGTGAGGATTTAGGCAACATACATTTGAGGTGTGTACATTGTATACCTCATTTTCCCCCCTCCATCCCATGCACCCTCCCTCCCTCTCTTCCTTCTTTCTTTTCTTTTTCTTTTCCTTCCTTCCTTCCTCCCTCCCCTCTCTCTTTCTCTCTCCCCTTCCCACCTCTCCTCCTCTTTTCTTTCTCTCTTTCTCTCTCTCTCCCTTCCCTTCACTTCCCATTTATTTCCTTCTCCCTTTTCTGTTTTTGCTTTCCCCTTCCGTTTCTTTCTTCCTCTTTATCCATGTTTTATGATTTAGACTTTAGTGAGACTAAGCATTCTTTGTTCTACAGAACTATTTAATTAAATAAAGTATATATTTTTGAGAATCTGTATTAGTTAATGTAAAAAGACAGTAATGAATAAAGCCCCAGTTTCCAGTGGCTTATCACAATAGAAGTGTATTTCTTGCTCACGTAATACTCTAATGAGTGTACTCCTAGTTGGGGGAGGCTTTCCTCCATGCAATAACTCAGGGACTCAGGGACTCAAGTTCCTTTCATCTTGTGACCCTGCTAGCCCTTGGAATCTTTGGCTTTCAGCTGATGGACAGAGAAAGCCTAGATGCCCCATCTGGATGAAAGTACGGCTTGCAAAATGTTTAATCTTGGCTGAATAGATACTTCAAGGAGATAGTTCTATACCAGGGAAATGGGATGACAGGTATGAATGGACAATTATGCATCAGGCACAATGCTAATTTCTGGAGACAAAGATGCTCTTTAGATAGGTACCCAACTGACCAAGCATGATACCCAAGTACTAATTAAAGTCATATGTAAGCACAGATGATGAAGGACAAATATCTCACTCAGGGGTGGATTCAGAAGAGAGGTTATTGAAGCGGAGCCATAAAGAGCTCCACGTGGAAGAGAAGAGGATGGAGGGTATCAGACCTGAGCAAAGGCATAAAGCTGAGAAGATGCCTACTATGTCCAGACAATGGGGAGTGGCTCCATGTGTCAGGTGCCTGAGAATGTGGGGTGACTGGGGCCAGATCAGAGAGGGCTTGTGGGCTGTGCCTCTTAGACAAAGAACTAGAATAGGATCACGAATGTGTGCTGTGTGCTCAAGGGTTTGATGCAGGTCTGGTGAGTCCACTCCTTTCTGAAGCCCTTGCTTCTTGGATATTTCATTACATATGTGCAAGAAGACTGATTTTTAAAACTCAAGGATCATATATAGGCACTTTTAATATGTGAATTCTCCCATCTGACTTCAAAGTTGATATTTCATTACATATTTAAAGTCCTCCCCCTCCTCACAATACCTGTAGTAGTGAACGAGCTTTATTATAATGCCAGAGAGGAGTTTCCAGTACCAAAAGGGGCTGAGGTTTTCTCAGCTGTTCTAAGTGGGGAGCACCTTGCACCATGTTGATTAAGCTCAGCCTAGAGGATGTGCCCAAGAACCCGGTCGCTGGGGGTTGAATGTGGGAGGCCAGCTGCAAGACATAACCATCACTTTCTCCAAAAGTTTTTGTAATTAGAATCAAGAGACTAGAAGGGACCACACAATTTTGATGCCCCTGTATCAGAGTTTATTCTTATCATACAATGCTGTTATTTTCATAGTGAATATTTGTTTTCCTTTTTCTTTAAATAACCTCAAGCTGGTTGGCAAATATGATCACCCCTTTCTATATCCACTTATATATGAAGAGAGACTATCATAATGAAGTAAATTGATGTACTTCATTTATTAATCTAATACATATTTAATGAACCTTTATTACAAATCAAGACTCTTTCTAAGCCTTAGGTGGAAAGGAGCAGGAGATAGAAATATGGGTAAACTGAAGTTTCTGCCTACATCTAATAGAGAAGATGTGCCTGTACATAAATAACTAATACTTCAACAAATGTGAAAAGTTTCGTTAGGAAGGAGTGGATAAGAGAAAGAATTTGTACTGGAGAAAATCAGGGAAGGCTTAGTGGCGTAGGAAGCTGGGTCTGAATAGTACAGGTGGGAGGAAGTTAATCTAGAAAGAGGGAGCCTGGAACAGGGACATGGAGATGAAGAAGTACGGGGGCATATTTGGGGGACAGGGAGTCCTCCAGCACACTGGAGACAGGATAGCATACAATGTGGGGGGAGGGGTGTTAGGGATGCTCACATTAAGGACCTTGAATACATGGTTAGGGATCTTAGGTCTAAAATGGCAGAGAATGTATTACTCAGACTTTATTGATAAAGACTGTGAAGCTCAGAGAAGTTAGCAGAGATTGGGCCAAGGTTACATAATTGGTTGCTGCATGAGGAAGAGGCTCCTGGCTTTCTGCATGATGCTAGGTCAGAGAGAAGGTCTGAGGACAACAGCCAGAGTTCATGGGCCCTCAGCTTTGCACATGGGACAGCATGTTTCCCCCACTGGACACTCAGCCAATTGTGAACACATTTAGGGCTCTTTGAGAAAAAAACATGGTTCCCAAACCCAGCCCTGGTCCTCCAACCTGAAACTTTGACTTGTTTGCTTACTTATTTGTTTGTTTGGTTTTCCCCCTTGCAAGTCCAAGTCCAATTATCCTCATTACTTTGGAAGTCAGGAGGAGTTCCATGGGTTGGAAGGACTGCTTATAAAATATACAGACAAATGAGGACTATCAGAAAAAAGCTTTTGAAATGATGAAGAGACAAAATTTACTATAGCCTGAAATGGGTAAGTGTTGTCCAATTGGCATTTTTTTTACCATAAAATACAAAATAGAGAATGCTAGAAGATTTCCTTTTTAGAACTTGGTAAAAATTATAGCAGATGAACATTAGGCAAAATCAAAGGGGGATTTTGCTCACATATGAAAGTTTCTAAGAAATCTAGTTGAGTCTGGTTCCAGTATTTGCTGAAGTTTGTGGCTGTGTCAACAAAGATGGGTTAAAGTAAGCATATTTTAGATCCTAAACAGAGCTGTCTCATAGTCTGGAATAGAGAGGAGCTTTAAAATGTTTTAAAATGGGTTTCCTTTTCTTTCCTTCCAGCTGTGCCTAGTGCTAGGGGAAGATGAACTGGCATGTTCTTTGTTACATAGCAACATACCCACCCACGGGAGTGAGGCACATTAGTTTTTCAAAACCTGAAGTCCTTTCAGTCAGTCGATAGTGGAGTTGGGAGAAATAGATTGGGAGAAGCTACATAACATTCAATATGGCACTCCAACACCTGGAACATTTTAGCCACATTCTCCAAAATCGAGCTGCCAGTCTCATTAGTGAAACTGGCCCAATCAAATGGCTTCATGGATAAAATGCTCTCACTGGCATTTGCCTCAGCACCTTTTGGCCTGTCTTGGCTGTTGCTATTTCTCTCGTATTCCAGTGGCTATGATTGGAACAGTTTGGAGAAGGGCATTAATAGCCAGGCGAACTTCTTCATTTTATTTTTGTACTGTCTTGATTTAACTTATAACTCTCTACCCTGATCAGAATTGTCTCTATTTCATGTAATTTTATTAGTCTTGTGAGCACCAAGCTCTTTTATTAGTCTTGTGAGCACCAAGCTCACAAGTGACTAAGTGACCCTTCAGTAACCCATTGCTATACATTCCTTTGCTATACATTCACTGTCTCCCTGAAGCAAATTCAATTTTCTAAGACTGGTGGGCATTTTGATCTTTTACTCTTTATAAAATGTTCTGTAGTCCTGACCAGTATGGATCAGTTGTTGGAGAACTGTCCCATAAACTGAAAGAATGCAGGTTCAATTCCTGGTCAGGGCACATCCCTAGGTTGTGGGTTTGGTCCCAGTGAGGGCACGTACGAGAGGGAATGGATTGATGTTTTTCTCACACACCGATGTTTCTCTCCCCAACTCTCTCCCTCCCTTCCCCCCTGTCTTTCTCTCTAAAAAAATGCTCTGTAGATTTTGTGCTTAATCACTATTGTAATATAAAGTTTTTATAAACTCAAATTTAATACTGAAGTTTTCTTGAAATGCTTTAGGTTATTTTTTCCCCACCTCTCTGGCTTAAATTAGGAGCATTTTGTGAAAGCATTATTTTTTCCACATCCATTTCTGGTCCTATAAAAATAAAGCCTACATTTTCAAAGCAAATGATTTTTAAATAGTTTTAATACTAGGGAAATTTAAGATTAATATAAAAGTTAACATAATAACATACTGTTAAAGCTTTAACATTTTCCAAGTGCTCCTCTATTTCCACTCTGAATTAATAAATAGTGAATAATTGCTCCTAAGCCAAATGCATGGTTAAGTCCCTGAGAGTTTCTGCTCACAATATTTTCATCAACTAGTCAGTACTTAACCTTGTTTTACATGTGTTTCTGGTTAAAGACACTTTAAATAGTATATATAAGGTGAGTCATTTACAGTGACTGATTTACATTTACATTTACAGTGACTGATAGCACTGTAACTCATGCCTGAACAAAATTTATCCCACACATGTATTTAGGTCACATCACAGCCTTCTTGTGCTCAGGAACGCTAGAGAGCACTTCAGCACTATATTTGGGGGCCATTTTAAACAGTGAAATCACCACACAAAAGCACAAAAAGTGTGAAAAAATTACCCTAAATAGGCCAGAAAAAGGACCTTTGTTTACAGTGTGAGACCTGAAATCAGCTTCTTCCACCTCAGCTGGGAGCACACACACGGGCAGTCCGAACGCTTTGCCCCTCTGCTCATGTGCACGAATGACTGTGACTGCCCCGTGGGTACTGACACCAGGGTTACAAACGAATACTACTGAGTAGGTGAGTTCAGAAATACAGAATCCTTGACTAGAGGATTGACTGTATTAGTACATCCTTTTCATGTATCTAGAAACTGAAGAAAGAAACTCCAAGTTCAGAAAGATTTGTCCATGGTATTACAAGTAGAACTGAAACCTGGGTGTTCTGACTTTGGGGTCAGTGTCCATTCCCACACACAGGCTACCTTCTCAGAGAGTGGTTCTCCTGAACCTAGAATCTGGCTCATTAGCACATAGTTTCTATTTTTGAACAATATGTGGTACCCATGCTTAACATTATCAAGTTCTGTAATTTGAAATGACTCATTGAAAATATTCTTGCAAGTTATCTATTTTGAAACTTGTAATGTTTCTCATTTATATTAAAACAAATAATCACTGAAATATTATCCTACTGTGTTTGTAAAAGGAAAAAATAATTAGGGCTTATTCTTCTGACATATAAATTCCATTTGTGCAAGAGAAGCATCACAACTAACAGCTTTGCTCTTAGAAAACAGCCAGTTAGTGCCCACTGCATACAAGGTACTGATGTTAGGAGGAGGCTGGAGAAAGAAGTTGAGGAGGTGGGTCACTGCCTTCAAAAATATCTTGAGGGTTATTCTGTGTTGGTTTGGTGCCTTCGTCCTTTATCCTTTATACATGTCAACTAATTTGGTGTATTCAGCTCTGAGTAGAAAACCAGAAAGTGGTCAGAGAAGACTTTAATGTTAGCTCCATAATACCAGGATGACTTAACATACAGCTTTGTATTCTAATGTTGGAAATGAGAGGACAGTAACTGCTAATATTAATCTATGACACTCCTGATATTTTCAAAAGATGTTTCCTAAGTGTATTCTGCAGGGCCTTATCATTTCATGAGATCTTGAAAGACACTTTGTTGAAGAAAGTTCTTTAAGAGCAAGAGAGTTTCAGAAACATTGGGTTAAATGAGGTTAACCAGATTTCTTTACCAAAAGTCTACTTACTTTAGTGTGGGATTCTCAGAACCACTAATAAGCTTGTGTGTGTGGTCACTCTCTCAGAGCATTTAACTCGAGAACATTCAGTGATTCTCCTGTCCTGCAGATTATGGTTTGGAAAGTGCTTCCATGCAGTATTATGTACAAATTCCAGGTGAGAGAAGAGAAAGCTAAAATTCCCATTCTGCTGAGGGAAATGGAAAAGGCAGATGAGATGGATTGTGTTCCCCACCTTACACCACTGTAGAATTCTAGCAGGTGAAATTGGATCTCTGGCAGCAGTTCTCATAGTGGAGAGATGGTATTTGTCTGCCCAAGGCAAAAGGAACACAGGTCCCTCAAGTCCATGCACTGCGTAGTGGGAAAACCCAGTGACTCTCCTTTCTGAACGTAGAGGCTCTGGGGAGGCTGCAGGAAAGGGGGCTTCCACAGCCAGTGGTCAGTCAGATTCTTAGAGGTGTGAGGCTTGCAGTGGGCTGAGTGGTGGTCTTCCTTCCCCACAAAGGATATGCCTACCTGGAACCTCTGAATGGGACCTTATTTGGAAATAGGGCCTTTGCAGATACAATTGAGTTAAGAATATCAGGATGAGATCATATCATCTCGGATTATCTGATTGGGCAACTAAATCCAATGATAAGGGTTCTTATAAGGGAAAAGGCAGAAGGAGATTTGAGACAAAGACAGAAGCCTATATGAAGATGGATGCAGAGATTGGAATAATGTGGCCACCAACCATGGAACTCTTGGAGCCATCAGAAGCTGAAAGAGGCAAGGAGGGTTTCTCCCCTGAGAGCCCTCCATGGGGGTGCAGACCTGCTGACACCTGAATTTTGGACCTCTCACCTCCAGAACTGCGAGAGAATAAATTCCTATTGTTCCAAGCCACCAAGCTTTTGACAATTTTTTCATGGCAGCTCTAGCAAGTTAATATAGGTCTTTTGGTGAGGAAAAATGTTACTGACAGAGAAGTGGACAAGGTTAGAAGATGAAGACTGATAAGCTCAGATGGCAAGGATCATCCCAGGGAATGCTTTGGAAAGTGGGGATAAAAAGTCTTTCAGAGCTTTGACATGGCAAATAAAGTTCACAATGACATAAATGTCAAGGTCATGGCCATGTGTAGTGGGAGAAGTGAAGGAAAGGTGAGTGTGAATGGTTTCGAGAGCAAGGCCACCACAGGAAGTGGGAAGGATATTCTACTGCCCAGTGAAGTGTTAGAACAGGTTGCCTTTTGGGGATTCATAAAAGATGGCTTGAGGGGGGAATAAAATACATTTCCCTTGCTATGGAGAAATCATTGGTATTGATGGTCTTGTGAATGGGTTTCCGGGTAAAGTCACCCCATAGTTAGCAGGGTTCCTGACTGCTGCTGGGTCTTACACCACTCAGGACAGTGGGAGAGCATTCCTAGAATACTACAGTGTGAGCCTCAGGGAGTTGTGCCCTAATTAAAAGACTTACCACATATTTTGCCATTATGAATAGAGCAAGGAAAAGTTGCTAACAAATAAAAAATTTGTTACTGTTTCTATCTTCTAGGGAAATGACATATTGTTTCCAAGGGAATCATTCTATTACTTTGGTAAAAGCCCTGCTAAGCCTTTAGATTGAGAAAGACAAGACTTCCTGGGCATACTGAGGAGAAATCAGAATAAGACAAAGATAATGCTTAATTGCTCTACATAGTCAAGTGAAATAGAGAGTCTGTGAATGGAGAGAGAAGGGAGCACAGAGAGTCCCAAACAAGATGGATGTGAAGAGGCCCACTCCAAGACACATCATCACTAAAATGCCAAAGGTTAAAGATAAAGAGAGAACCTGAAAAGCAGCAGGAGAAATGAAGTTAGTTACCTACAGGGGAGTTCCCAGAAGACTGTCAGCTGATTTCTCAAAAGAAACTTTGCAGGCTAGAAGGGGTCGGCAAGAAATATTCAAAGTCATGAAAATGAGGGACCTACAACCAAGGTATCATTTAAAATAGAAAGGCAGATAAAGAGCTTCCCAGACAAGAAAAAAACTAAACTAAAGGAGTTCATCATCACCAAACTATTATTATATGAAATATTAAAGGGGTTTTTTAGGAAAAAGGAGATGGAAACTCTGAACAATAAAATAGGAGTAAATGCATATCTATCAACCATTGAATCTAAAAAACAAACTAAGCAAACAAGAACAGAGACAGAATCATGGACATGGAGAATGTTTTGATGGTTGCCAGGTGAGACGGTGGTGTAGGGGAAAGGGCTGAAGAAGTGAGGGGATTAGGAAGTACAAATAGCAAGTTATAAAATAGCCATGGGGTTGTAAAGTACAGTGCAGGAAATGGAGTAGCCAGAGAACTTACAGGCATGACCCATGGGCATGAACAATGGTGAGGGGATTACCTGAGGGAGTGGGGGGGGGTGTTGGGCTCAGGACAAAAGGGGAAAAATTGGGACAACTGTAAGCATAATCAATAAAATATAGTTAAAAATAAAATAATGAAAAGAGAGAAAGAGAGGGGGAAGTGGGTATGTGAGGAGGGTAGGGTAAATGTGAGAGCTCCCAAGAACAAGGAGGAGGTTGTGTGTGGTCTATGGATAAGTAATGCTCCTGAAAAATTTCAAATAGTCAAGACTGGCCAGTACATGGCTACCTTTGCCTGATATTGAAAGTGGTGTTCTAGCCTCTATTACTTTCAAGCTGTCAGTAAAATTCTACTAGTCACAAGATTTGTGTTAGAGGTGCTTTAGGAAATGCAGAAAAACTAGTGTCCAGTGTGGATGTGGAGGAAGTGGTTGGTGAGAAGACATTCATCACAGAAACTGGGGATGGAGAAACTGCCCACAGGGAGAGCAGGCTGTGGAGAGCACTGATTCAGGGGAGACAGAGGCGGATCCCAAGGGAGACTCCAGACTTCTTGCCATGGGTGTCCTGGACACTTTGTCCAGCTGTTGAGGGTTTCCCCTAGAAGAATGGAGGGTTATTACTGGGCACTTGAGTAAAATCAGATACATTTAGGATAGAGGTGAGTGGGTAGGGACTGGGCGTGCTTGACTGAGGGGACTATTCAGCTTATGACAAAAAATCACCAAATTAATTGATTTATGTTGTGAAATTCAATATAACCCTTTGGCAAAGCACCTGCCCTATATTCAGAATGTTCCTAAGAGGCTGTGTATGTATAAGTGTATGTTTTGCAGGGGGATGGTGGATATTAAGGATGGGGGAAAGTGGAGGGAAACCATGCCAATTAGAAAATGCCATAAAACCATTGGCTGGTGATGCATAGATGTGATTCTCACTGACCAAGGAGCAGAGAGAAATGGGACAGGCAGAATGGGCAAAGGCATCGGTGGGACCCATTGTGGATGACTGGGGAAGGAACAGAAAGTTATAATCTAGAAATAGTGTACTCAGCACTGAAATGTAAAGTCATTTTGAGAATGTAGAAGTGGTTGGTTTGAATCTACCTGGTAAAAACAATGAAAGTAGAAATTGATGCTAAATGTGTTGACAGATGATCATGCTATTCTTTTTTTTTTAATTTTATTTATTTATTTTTAGAGAGGGAAGGGAGGGAGATAGAGAGAGAGAGAAACATCAATGTGCGGTTGCTGGGGGTTATGGCCTGCAACCCAGGTATGTACCCTGGCTGGGAATCGAACCTGGGACACTTTGGTTCCCAGCCCGCGCTCAATCCACTGAGCTACGCCAGCCAGGGCTAATGCTATTCTTATTGAAGATAAAAAGGTTTAAATATTTAAGTGATGCAGGTGAAATATCACTGAAGACTGAGTTTTCCTTTCACCCAAGGCTGTCTGTCATATTTGTGTGCGTGCAAGTTACCAGGGCTTCAAATATTATTTATTTATTTATTTTTATTGTTGTTCAGTTACAGTTGTCCTCATTATCCCCCCAATACTCTCCTCCAGCCTACTCACCCCACTTCCCACATTCAATCCTACATGCCCCCACCCCTGTTGTCTTTGTCCATGGGTCCCTTATACATGTTCTTAACTCTAACCCTTCCCCTTCCTTCCCCTGTTATACCCTTCCCCTCTTCCCTCTGGTCACTGTCAGTTTGTTCTTCATTTCCATGTCTCTGGTTCTATTTTGCTTGCTTGTTTGTTATTATTTCTTTAGAGATTATAATCACCTGCTGAACAAAGGCTATTTTGGGAAAAAATTTCATTTATGTGTTGGGAACCCTTTACTTTCCTATGATGTCTTCCCATGTGATTAGATGAATGTCTGGTTTCTGACTCCTTCTGAGGCTTGAGAAAAGATTAGATCATTCATTCCCAACTGGTCATTTCTCTCTTTAGATGGGAGAATCAGTGCTAATTGATACTTTTTATATTTAATTACACTTAATTTCTTCTGTCTGCCTGCCCCGAAACCAAGAAGAGGAAAACAGTGTTCTACATGCAAATCTTCTGACATAAACATTTCTTAACCTCATTTGCTTAAGGATTGGTCCAAATATAAAATCCTTAAGATAAAAGCTATTTAAAGTAGTTTCTTATCTCTGTTTTGATCCTGTCTCTTGAGTCCATCTTTCTGGAAACCATTTCTGTGATTTCTGTGATGGGAATTTTCTCATTCTCTATCTCCTTAACACTCAACTGTTCTGTGTTTGTTATTATTATAATCATTTCCCAGTCCTGTAAACTAATTTTATTATCTTTAAGTCCATCACCCTGCCTTTGAAACACCAGGAATAGGGCTCTGGTCCCAGTGCTCTTCCCAATGGCTTTGATGGCATCAGCCTCCTTCAAACCCTGATACTTTCTATTCATTCATTCATTCATTCACTCATTCATTCATTTCCTCACCCGAGGACATGCTTACTGATCTTAGAGAGAAGGGCAGGGAGGGAGAGAAACATCAAGGTGAGAGAGAAACATCAATTGGTTGCCTCTCATATGTGCCCTGACTGGGGACTAAACCTGCAATCTAGGCATGTGCCCTGACCCAGAATTGAACCTGCAGGTTTTCAGTTTACCAGACAATGCTCCAACCAATTGAGCCACACCAGTCAGGGCAAAACCCTGATACTTTCCACTTCCTTTTGGATAAATTTCACCACCCAGGCCCAACGCGTCATTCCTGACTTTCTGCTGTTCCTCTGTACATGCCAAGCTGTTTTATTTGCTCTCCTACAATATCCTGCATTCTGCAGCTGGAACATCATGCCACTCCTCTCGATCTCTCTGAATGCCACCGTTTTTTCAAGAAGCAGAGCCCATCTCTCCTGCTCTGGAATGCCTTCCTTGACTACTGCAGCCAAATGAGATTGTTCCCTCCTTGCACATCCTATGAATTCATTGTCAAGTGCATTAATCTGGCAATCTAGGGAGTCAATGTAGGTAATTGAAAAGATACAGAGGAGGGTTTGGGGGAAAAAAAAAGAATTCCATTATGAACTTTGCTACTTAACAGGGATTGGAGTTCAGAAAAAATCTGTTAAACTCCATTGGCTTCTGTTTTCTTATTGCTAAAATAGAGACAAATTATTCTATCTCCCCTTTCTGGTTGTCATGGGGATTAATAAATGAAATATATGTAGAAGTTCTTGTAATCCATAAAGTTCTGTACAGGTATAAGTTATCATAATTGCTGTTAGATATCTCTGTTATTGATGAACTCTATAAAAACCCTCTGTTGTTATTGAACACTTTCTATATCCATATGTAGTCAGTACAACTAACTTCCTTAGCCAAGGTGTAAATATGTTGACATCACATGTTATTTCTCTCATTGCTTGATCTGCTCCCTATTATTATTATTATTATCATTAGTGGTTTAAGCAACAAATTTATTATCTTACCCCCATATTATTGTTAGCAGGAAATCTGTTATCTCTCCCTTGCATTTTCCAAATAGTTCTCTTCTCTGTGTTTGAAAACCAAGGGGTTTATTATTGAATATATTTTCTATGATTACATCATAAGGTATATAAAGTCAAATCATTATATTGTATACCTGAAAGTAATGCAATATTCTATCAACTATATTTTAATGAAACTAAATTAAAAACAACAACAAAGGGTTTGTTCAGTCCAAAAAGGCAAGGCTTGTTTCTAAAACAGAGGCAGAGAGAGGGGACTGAAAATTCCAGTTAGTCCACTATTGAACATTAGTTTTGTCCAGCCTGGTGGACACTTCTGCATTCAGAAATAATGCTTTTGCAGGCCCAGATGCCTATAATATAGGTGGTGAAAGCTGCAGGTCTGCAAGCATGGTGGCATGGTGACATGGCATTCGGCCAGATTGTCCATGGCAGCCATAGAGGTGATCTGCTCCCTTCAGAGGAACACCCTGTGGGGAGTATAGCTGATTGAGAGCTTCTACTGTCCCACCTTTAGGTTGATGGAGAGAGGCTGGGGAGGAGCATCAGAAGCAGGATACCTCTGCTGGACACAGATGCTTCTAACAGGCAATTTTGGCTCATGGATTCCCCGTCAGCCTTGAGGCTTCTTCAAAACTTAATCCCACTTCCTTCCTTCTCTCCTTTCTTCACATGTATCAGTTCTGTATCATGGTCTGAAGATCCTCGTACCTTCTCTTGTTTCTTCCCCCTTTATTCTTGAGGATTCCCCCCAATAAATCCCTTGCCTATTTAATCCTATCTCCATACTTGTTTTTAGGAAGATCCATAATGATATAGAAGGGGTTCCAGCCTCACCCCATACTTACCAGACTCTTAAATTTGTTTTGACCCTGCACCCCCTCTCTCCTGTGAGCTCCTTTTTGGGACTTTCCATTCTTGCTTGCAGACCTTGGGCAAAGGACATTTTGGTTCTTCCTGACAAATGTCCTAATTCTGGATATCAAGAAGTTAGGGTTGAGTTTTTCCCTCCTCAGAAGACTCATAGGTTCTTTCTGCAAATTGTCTCATTGCATGCATGTGGCTTGGAAAACAAGGGAGAAACATCTCTTTGTCTGCTTATGGTACACATGTCCTGTTACATCCTTTCCTGAGAGCAATAAGGAAAGAGTACCTATTACCCTTATAGTTTGAAACCCAAGGCAGAAGGAGTTTAAATTATTTTCTTCTTAAAAAAAAAAAATCTCCAATTGACTTGCTGCTTCTATCCCTGGACTTCATAGAGGCTGACATGGTTTTAGCTGACCCTTCAGTGAGTACCCTTTTCATATATACTAAAAAAATTTTTTATTGTTGTTCAAATACAGTTTTCTGCCTTTCTCCCCCACCCCTCCCCACCCCTCCAGCTCTCCCCACCTCCTTCCCCTGTTTACACCTCCCTTGTTATTGTCCATTTGTCCTTTATAATTGTTTCTGTAAACCCTTCACCCTTTTCCCCCTTCCCTCTCCCCTCTGATCACTTTTCGTATATTTTTGTCTTATTTCACTAGGCTGTAAACTTCTTGACCATGGTATCTCCCCTGCCAGGTAAGTATTAGACTGTAAGCTTCTTAAAGGCTGTTTCTTGTGTTTCAGATTGCTCATCTGTAAAATGGAGAGCTAGATAAGACTACTTTAAAGATCCCTTTTAGTTGCATGATTTCCAAGGAATACATGTATTAGAGATGGGCTGGTAAATAATTTTCTTCCTTTAGATATTGTGTCCATTCTGTTTTGTCCATTCTCATTCTGTCTACCTTACATTTATACATAGCATTTTCCAGTTTGCTCACATTAATTACATGATTAGATCCTCATATCCATCTGGTGAAATGCCAGAGTAAATATAGCTGCTTTGTACATGTCAGGGATTTGAGACTGGTGGAAGTTAAATGACATGTCTCCAAGTGCCTGGAGGAATTGCTGGGTCTGATGCCCCTGTGCTACTAATCAAGGTGCCACACGATTTTCATTTCACTCCTTGCCCAACAACTACTGATTCAGCATCCCTCATGAAGCATCTTTTTGTTTCTCTAATTCTCAACCATCTGTACTTAGTTAGGAGCAGAGGGTTAGATAAAGTATCACAGATTCAAATGCCTAAAAGGACCAGGATGGGTAAGTTAGTGAAGTAGGGTGAGAATCCTGCCTTCAGAAGGGAGGGAACTGGGGCAAACTGTAGAGCACATACCCTGTTTGAAAGGGATGGTGCCTGTTCAGCCCCAGCCCTTTGCTGCCGTTCAGGAATGCTGGCCTAGGGTGGCCAACTTTTTCAGTTTTTAAAGGGAAGCTATAAATATATATTTAAATCTACAATTTAAGATGCTCAAAAGATATTAAGAAAATTAAAAATCCTGTGAGGCCAAAATACTCACATCTCTAGTGGTGTGTGGTCCCATAAATCCTCAGGTTAGGGACCTCTGATCTGAAGGTATGAACTGTGTTTAACTAATTCTTTTAAGTTTCTCCCCCAAATCCTATGGAAAATTTTGGTGTGTTTTGCCACTTTTATTAAAAGTTTGGTAAAAGTATCACAAAGAAAAGTAGTAATCAATTATTGTTTGCCTGCTATGTTCTAGAGAAGATACTAGGTGCTTGATACACATCATTATTAATTCTCCTAGAAAACTTACCATTATTATTTTTAGTTTATAGATGAGGGAGCTCAGGCCCAGAACTGACCTAAGTTGCTAAGGTTTCACATTCAGTTAGCAGCAGAACCAGAATCAAACTCAGGCTTCTGGCCTCAGAGTGTGTTTTCATTCTTTATTACACCATATTGCCAACCCCCTCAGAGAAGAGAGAGGAGGAGGAATAAAATGAAAAAACATGGTACTTTTATTTTGAAACTAGTCAAAAATGGACTCTTGGTACAGAGAACTTAAAAGACAGACATAATCTTCTTTTATTTTCTGAGTGGAAGAGGAGTGCTTTTCTTTGTGAGCATGGGGAGGAAGGGAAGAGAAAAGGCGATTGCTTACAGTAGGATGGGCTCCTCCTTTCTTTTAAACACTCTTGAAATCAGCTCCCAACCAGCTAGTGTTTTGCTTTTGTATTCAGACTGCCTGCTTTGACCATCATGTCCTGTGAGATGGCTACTAGCTTACTGCTGCTATCTTTTATTCCCATTTCCAGAAAGCAAAGCTCGGGGGAAAAATAGATCTTTTGTTTCGGGTCTGAAGTCAAGTCCAAATATAACAAGAACCCAATAACTTCCTCCACCCCCTAGGGTTTAAAACCAAATTCCCTCTGCCCAGATGGCTGCTACAGAAAGACAGAGCATTCCCCCACTGCTTCCTCTTTTTGTTGGCTGCCCACTGATTACAGCTAATGACTCCCAGCTGTACTGCCTCTGAAGAGTAGGGGAAGATGAATCTTTGAAAAATAATTTAATAACAAGACTCCTCCAGGGATGGGTGGGGCTGATGCCAATCCTGTTGGAGCCCTCTCTCATTCAGAATTTAGCTGGATGGTGTGCCTTAGAAAGAGAGGAGAGTTGTTTTGTGCATTTTGAAGACTTCTTGGTGTTCCCTTAAATAATCTGATTAACTCTACTTCCTAATCTTGGTTTGAAAAATTCATCTCTAAATATTAAAAAAAATTAAATAAGTGCAATATGTATGTCTTTAGCCCCAATTCAGAGAATTTGAGGAAATACCTCTTAGGGCTATGACTCTATCCAAACAGATATACTCATACTTTAGGAGTAATCTCTTTGGAGGTTTTTCCAACATGTTCATATCAAACAAATAATTCAATGTCTACAAAATTTTAAGTCTTGGTAACCTGAAGTTCTAATTTTTTCTTTGAAATATTAGATTCTTTGAAAGGTTAACTTCAAATACTGTGGCTCATCAGAGAGAAAAATCAAAGCTGAAGGGATACCAGTGATGAAAACTATTCATAAAAGACTTGTAGAAATTGATAGGTCTTTTTTTTTCTCCCGTTTCTCCCTTCTCTTCCTTGTTATTTTTCTTCCTCTTCTTCAACTACAAAAATAACAACCTTAGTTGCTAGGTGGCTAGATAGGAGAAGAGGGGACGAAAGAATTTTACCAACCTAAAATTTGGTAATTTTTTCTCAAACCCTTTTTCCAGAAGTGTTTGATGGTCTTTGGAATTTCTCCTCTATGGAAACTTCCTGCCAAACTACAGACAATATAGATTTAGTCCATATGCCCACACTGGACAACGCCTATGCACAAAGCCAGGGGTTGAGGATAGATACATAAACAATTTATTAGTTTCTTCATGTACTTTCAGAGCACTGACTGAAGAAATCACATTCTTTAGGAACTGACTGCTGTGTTGTCTAGTTCTATAATGATTTCTTTATGGAACATTTTAGCTTCCTGGGAGGTAATGTGGCTTAGTGGAGACAGCATGAGTTCTGGAGTCAGAGCTAAGTTCGAATTTTGACATGCTCCTTGCTTAAACTTTCTGAGATTTTCTTTCTTTGCCTGCAAAGTGGAACTTGCAGGATTGCTGGGAGGAATGACATCATGTTGGGATACTGGCAGGATGTTCACAGGCCTCCTTTTAAATACATCAATTATGGTCTTCATTATTATACTCCCATTCCTTATGTACCATACTATAGATTTATATATATTTGTACATACATATATGCATATTTTGGGGGGGGTGTGTGTGCATATATATATATATATATATATATATATATAATTAGGCAAAGGATATTTTCTTTTTTTCTTTTTTAAATATATTTTATTGATTATGCTATTACAGTTGTTCCATTTTCCCCCCTTCACTCCCCTCCACCCTCTCCCACCCATACACCCTCTCCCACCCATATCCCCCCTTTAGTCATGTCCATGTGTCATACTTATAAGTTCTTTAGCTTCTACATTTCCCATACTATTCTTACCCTCCTCCTGTCTATTTTCTACCTACATTCTATGCTACTTATTCTCTGTACCTTTTCCCCCTCTCTCCTCCTCCCACTCCCCTGTTGCTAACCCTCCATGTGATCTCCATTTCTGTGGTTCTGTTCCTGTTCTAGTTGTTTGCTTAGTTTCTTTTGGTTTTGCTTTAGGTGTGGTTGTTAATAATTGTGAGTTTGCTGTCCTTTTACTATACATGTTTTTTCTTTATCGTCTTTTCTTAGGTAAGTCCCTTTAACATTTCATAAAATAAGGGCTTGGTGATGATGAAGTCCTTTAACTTGACCTTATCTGAGAAGCACTTTATCTGCCCTTCCATTCTAAATGAGAGCTTTGCTGGATAGAGCAATCAGGGATGTAGGTCCTTGTCTTTCATGACTTGGAATACTTCTTTCCAGCCCCTTCTTGCCTGTAAGGTCTCTTTTGAGAAATCAGCTGACAGTCTGAACTCCTTTGTAGGTAACTCTCTCCTTTCCTCTTGCTGCTTCTAGGATTCTCTCCTTCATTTTTACCTTGGCTAATGTAATTATGATGTGCCTTGGTGTGTTTCTTCTTGGGTCCAACTTCTTTGGGGCTTCCTGGATTTCCTGGAAGTCTATTTCCTTTGCCAGAATGGGGAAGTTCTCCTTTATTATTTGTTCAAATACGTGTTCAGTCTGTTGCTTTTCCTCTTCCCCTTCTGGTACCCCTATAATTAGGATGTTGGAATGTTTAAAGATGTCCTGGAGGTTCCTAAGCTTCTTCTCATTTTTTTGAATTTTTATTTCTTTATTCTTTCCTGTTTGGTTGTTTTTTTCTTCCTTCTGGTCCACTCTATTGTTTTGAGTCCCAGTTTCATTCCCATCACTATTGGTTCTCTGTGCATCTTCCTTCATCTCTTTTATGGTAACCTGCATTTTCTCATCTAATTTGCACCCCAAATCAACCAATTCTGTGAGCTTCCTGATCGCCAGTGTTTTGAACTGTGCATCTGATAGATTGGCTATCTCTTGGTCCCTCAAAAGGATGAATCCTGGGGCATTGATCTGTTCTTCTCTTTGAGACATGTCTCTCTCTCTCTCTCTTTTTTTTTTTTGGCCTGGTCACTCAAGTTATGGTGAGGGGCGGAGCCTTAGGTGTTCACTGGGGCTGGGCACCCCAGTCACTAGATTGTGATGTTGTATGTGGGGATGGGGGTGGGGGTGGGGGTGGGGGCAGGAGGGAACAATGGCGGTAGCTTCGTTCTCCTGGGACCTTAGTCCCTTCCCTGGGATCCTGGGTTGCGTGCTCTGTTTTGGTCAACAGTCACCACCTCACTGGGTCTGCCAGCTGCTACTTCCGTACTTAGGGTCCGCCTGCTGTGATCTTGTGCGCCCCAGATGCCTTTCTTGCTCCTGGTTGCCTTATGAGCCCAGTTCTCCCTGTTCTCCGCGTCATGACCCCGCGCCTGGCTGCTTGTCTCCGCCCCTCTTACCAGTCAGGATGAACGGGTCTACTTCAACTTCTTGGCTGTCTGACTTCCATTCAGATAAATTCTCTGTCAGTTCTGGGTTTTATTCTGCCTCTAAATTGTTGTTGTTCTAATCTTGGTTGTGCGTGGAGATACGGTGTATTCACCTATGCCTCCATCTTGCCGGAAGTTTGAAATCAGGATATTTTCTTAGTGCTTTTAATTTGCTCAAAGGAAAAAGAGTTAGGGGAATGTGGATTTCTATTATATGGTGCTTATATTTTAAAATCTCATTTACATCTTGTTCTAATGTTTAGAGTACTTATGAAAGGTAGATGCCATTAAACACATTTTATTTTTTGAATTATATTGTATTGATTTTACTGTTACAGTTGTCCGAATTTCCCCCTCAAACTCCCTCTATCTAGCAACCCCTCTCCATCGAGCAATCCCCCACCATTGTTCATGTCCATGGGTCATGCCTATAAGTTCTTTGGCTACTCCATTTCCTGTGCTATTCTGTAGCATACCTATTTGGCTATTCTGTAACTACCTATTTGTACTTCTTAATCCCCTCCCTTTTTCACCCATTTCCCCACACTTCCTCCTAACTGACAACCATCAAAATGCTCTCTTGTATCCATGATTCTGTCTCTGTTTTTCTTGTTTGCTTAGTTTTTTAGATTCAATTGTTGGTAGATATGTATTACCATTTTATTGTTCAGAATTTTGATCTTTTTCTTAAATAAGTCCCTTTAACATTTTATGTAATAATGGTTTGGTGATGATGAACTCCTTTAACTTGCCCTTATCTGGGAAACACTTTATCTGCCCTTCCATTCTAAATGATAGCTTTGCTGGATAGAATAATCTTGAATAATCTTGGGTCCTTGCCTTTCATGACTTCAAATACTTCTTTCCAGCCCCTTCTTGCCTGTAAGATTTCTTTTGAGAAATCAGCTGATAATCTAATAGGAACTCCTTTGTAGGTAAGTGTCTCCTTTTTTCTCTTGCTGCTTTTAGGACTCTCTCCTCTTTAATCTTGGATAATATAATTATGATGTGTCTTGGTGTGTTCCTCCTTGCGTCCGACTTCTTTGGGACTCTCTGAGCTTCCTGATCTTCCTGAAAGTCTGTTTTCTTTGGCAGATTGGGGAAATTCTCCTTCATTATTTGTTCAAATAAATTTTAAATTTCATGGTTTTCCTCTTCTCCTTCTGGCACCCTTATGGTTTTGATGTTGGAACGTTTAAAGATGTCCTGGAGGTTCCTAAGCCCCTCCTCATTTTTTCTTTTTGAATTCTTGTTTCTTCATTCTATACTGGGTGAATGTTTCTTTCTTGTTTCTGGCCCACTCCATTGATTCGAGTCCCAGTTTTCTTCCCATCACTGTTGGTTCCCTGTAGATATTCCTTTATTTCATATAATGGGACCTTCATTGCTGCCTGGGTTTTTTTTATGCCATTGAAGTACCCAATGAGTTCCTGGAGCATCCTGATAACCAGTGTTTTGAACTGTGTATCTGATAGGTTGGCTATTTCTTTTGTCACTTAGTTGTAATTTTTTTGGAGATTTCAACTGTTCTTTCATTTGGGCCATTTTTTTTTTTTCCATCTTGGCACATCTGTTATGTATAAGGGGTGGAGACTTAGGTGTTCACCAGGTGGGGCAACCCATGTTGCTGCATTGTGACACTGTCAGTGGGGGAGGGGTCCAAGAGGGAATAGTGTCACTTGCTCTGTTCTCTGCTGGTTTTCAGTCACTTCCCTGGCTACGCACAAGCAAATTGGGCCTTTCTGGTGCTGATTTCCAGGTGGGGGGGTTTGTGTACATTCTAGGACACTGTGGGTCTCTCTAATGAACTCTTTTGTGAAGCTGACAGTTTCTCCCACTGCCATCTCAATCCCCACAAGTGTTTTCAGTCAGAGGCTTTGAGACTTTATTTCCCTGTACTGGAACCCTGGCTGTGCAGCCTATTTCGCTCTCTAGTTGTTCCTCCCATTTTATCTGCATGTGAATGTGGGGCTGCCCAGTCTGTAAGCCACTCTCTTGCTGTGAATCCTCTCTGCCCAGTTGCCCATCTCTGCCTGGCTGCCAGTCTCCTCCCCTCTTACTGGTCTGGATGAATGTTTCTTCTTTAACACCCTGATTGTTGGACTTCCATACAGTTTGATTTTCTGTCAGTTCTGGTTATTTTTTGTTTTTAAATTTTTTGTTGTCCTTCTTTTGGTTGTGCGAGGAGGCACAGTGTGTCTACCTATGCCTCCATCTTGGCTGGAAGTTCCCTGGATCTTTTTTATGCTGTTGAGATCCTCACAAAGTCTCTTGAGCATTGTTATAGCCAGTGTTTTGAACTGTGTATCTGATTACTTATCTCCATTTTGTTTAGTTCTTTTTCTGGATCTTTGATCTGTTCTTTTATTTGGGCCATTTTTGTTTGTTTGTTTCCATGTGCCTGTTATGTAGTAAGGGGCCAAGACTTAGGTGTTCATCAGCATGGGGCAACCCATGTTGCTGCCTTGTGACACTGTCAGTGGGGCAGGGGTCAGAGAGGGAACAGTGCCACTTGTTCTGCTCTCAGCTGGCTTTCAGTCACTTCCCCTGCTATCCACAATCAAATTGTGCACTTATGGTGCTGATTCCTGGCTGGGTGGGTTTGTATATATTCTAGGACCTTGTGGGTCTTTCCAATGAACTCTCCTGTGAGGCTGGGAGTTTCTCCCCACACCACAACCCTTCACAGTTTTTTTTAGTCAGAGGTTTTGAGGCTTTATTTCCCCACGCTGGGACCCTTTGTTGAGCAGTCTGTCTCACTCCCTAGTTGTTGTGGTTTATCTGCATGTGAATGTGGGACCACTGGATCATCCACCCCGCCAGCTGCTGCCTTGCTGTGAGTCCTCTCCACTTTGCTGTGAGTCCTCTCTACCCTGGCTGCCTGTCTCCACCCCTCCTACCAGCCAGGATGAATGTTTCTTCTTTAACTCCTTGGTTGCTGGACTTCTATACAGTTCGATTTTCTGGCAGTTCTGGTTGTTTTTTGTTTTTAAATTTGTTGTTGTCTTTCTTTTGGTTGTGTGAGGAGGCACAGTGTGTCTACCTATGCCTCCATCTTGGTTGAAGTCCTTATTTAACACTTTCTATATCCATATGTAGTCAACACAACTCATTTTTGTAGCCAAGGTATAAATATATTAACACCACATGTTATTTCTCTCATTGCTTGATCTACTCCCTCCCCATCATCATTATCATCATCATCATCATCATCATTATCTTTTGTGGTTTAAACAACAAATTTATTATCTTGTCCCTATATTATTATTAGCAGGAAATCTGTTATCTCTCTCTTGGATTTTCCAAGTAGCCTTCTTCCCTGTGTTTGAAAATCAAGGGGTTTATTATTGAATATATTTTCCATGATTACATCATAAGGTATATAAAGTCAAATCATTATGTTGTATACCTGAAACTAACACAATATTCTATGTCAACTATATTTTAATGAAACTAAATTTTAAAAAAAGTTTATTCAGTCCAAAAAGGCAAGGCTTGTTTCTAAAAGAGAGTCAGAGAGAGGGGACTGAAAATGCTAGTTAGTCCACTATTGAACATTAGTTTTGTCCAGCCTGGTGGACACTTCTGCATTCAGGAATAATGCTTTTTGGAGGCCTATATGCCTAGTATATAGGTGGTGGAAACTTTAGGTCTGCAAGCATGGCAGTATGGTATTTGGCCAGATTGTCCATGGGCAGGTATTTATTTAGATGACCTTGTGATTTTTCCCCTTTATTCTCCTAATATGGTGTTCTGCATTGATTGATTTTTCTATGTTGTACCAACTTTGAATTTTTACAATAAATCCCACTTGGTTACTTGATTATATAATCCTATGTTGCTGGATTTTGCTTGCTAGTATTTTGCTGAGGATTTTTGCATCACTGTTCATAAAAAATATTGGTCTGCAGTTTTCTTTTCTCATTGTGTTTGGTTTGGTTTCAAGACACTATTGGATTCAAGAATGAGGGGAAGAATTCTCTATTTCTGTTTTTTGAAAGAGTTTGTCAAGTTTTCACATCAATTCTTCTTTGACTATCTAGTAGAGCTGAGTGGTAAAGCCACCTGGTCCTGGGTTTTTCTTCATGGTACATTTTGTTTAAAGATTTTATTTATTTATTTTTCGGGAGGGAAAAGGAGGGAGAAAGAGGAGAGAAACATCATTGTGTGGTTACCTCTCACACGCCCCCTACTGGGGATGTGTCCCATAACCAACGGATGTGCCCTGGCTGGGAATTGAACCAGCGACCCTTTGGTTCACAGGCTGGCACCGAATCTACTGAGCCACACCACCCAGGGAGATCTTCATGGTACATTTTTGACTACTAATGTGATCATGTTATTTGTTGTAGGTCTTTTCATATTTTCTACTTTCCTTGAGTCAATTTTAATAGTATCTTATATTCTAGAGATTTGCCCATCTTATTTAAATTATCTAAATTGTTGGCATATAATTGTTTATAGTATTCTCTTATAATACTTTCTTTTCTATAAGGTTGGTAGTAATGTCCCTCTTTTATTCTTGAATTTGGTAAATTGAATTATGTCCTTTTATTCTTTGTTAGTCTAAGCTATCAGTTACATAATTTTTGTTGATCTTTTCAGAAAGGACCAACTTTTGATTTTGTTGTTTTTCTCTATTGTTTTTCAGTTCTGCACTTTTTAAAATTTTGTTCTAATGTTTATTATTATTTTTCCTTCTGCTTGGTTTAGGTTTGATTTGCTCTTCTCTTTCTGGTTCCTTAAGGTGGAATATTAGGTTATAGATTTGAAATCTTTATTCTTTTCTAATGTAGATGTTATGGTTTTAAATTTCTCAGCACTACTTTAACTGCATCATGTATATTTCAGAATGTTACATTTTTGTTTTCATTCATCTCAAAATCTTTTTCAACTTCACTTGTGTTTTTTTCTTTGAACTATTGGTCATTGAAGAGTGTTTTGTTTAATTTCCATGTATTTGTGAAATTTCCAAGTTTCTTTCTGTTATTGATTTCTAATTTCATTCCATGTAGTCAGAGTACATAATTTATATGAATTCAATTCTTTTAAATTTTTGAGATTTGTTTTTTGGGTTAACACATAGTCTAATGGAGTGTTCCACGTACACCTGAGAAATATGTGTATGCTTCTCCTCTTGTGTGTAGTGTTCTACAGATCGAGTTGATTTTTTTTAATCCTTATCTGAGGATATGTTTATTGATTTAGAGAGAGGAAAGGTGAGAGGGAGAGAGAAGTCAGTGTGAGAGAGAAACTTCAATATGGTGCCTCTGTCTGTGCCCCAACTGGGGTGGAGCCTGCAACCTTTTAGTACACAAGACAATGCTCAACCAATTGAGTCACCCAGACAGGAACAATTCTGTAAGTCTTTACTTCAAGCATTTTGGGGTTCTGTTATAATTGTCATATCTTCTTGACTGACTTATTTTGTTGTCATAAAATCTTCTTTGTTTTGAGTAACAATCTTTGTCTTAAAGTCTATTTGGCCTGATATTAGTATAGCCATTCCAGCTCTCTTTTGGCTACAGTTTGCAAAGTATATCTTTTTAACTTCAATCTATTTGTGTCTTTGAACTTAAAATATGTCTTTAAAAAGTTCTCCACCTGAGGTTATGTTTATTGATTTTAGAGAGAAAGAAAAGGAGAGAAAGAAGGAGAAAAGAGAGAGAGAGAGAAACATCGTTGTAAGAGAGACATGGATTGGTTGCCTCTCATATGTGCCTCCCATAGTTGTCTGCCCTGACTGGGGATTGAACCTGCAACCTTTTGGTCCACATGATTATGTTACAACCAACTGAGCCACCTGGCCAGGGCAAAAATATATCTTTTGACATTGTATAGTTAATACTTGGCTTATATTTTCTATTTTTATCCATTGTGCTCATCTCTGTCTTTTGATTGGGGTATTTAGTTCATTTAAATTTAAGTTATTTCTGATGAGGTAGGATTTATGTCTACCATTTTTCTTTGTTTTTATATCTCTTATGTCTTTTTTATTCCTCCATTACTGGCTGCTTTTGAGTTAAGTGCCCATTTTTTAGTGTACCATTTCAATTCACATGTTATTTTTCTCTATATATTTTGAGTTACTTCTTAATGGTTATATTAGAGATGACTATTAATATCTTAATAATAAACTAGGGCAGCCCTGGCTGGTGTAGCTCAGTGGATTGAGTGCGGGTTGTGAACCAAAGGGTCATCAGTTTGATTCCCAGCTAGGGTGCATGCCTGGGTTACAGGCCAGGTCCCCAGTAGTGGGTATGTAAGAGGCAACCACATATTGATGTTTCTCTCCCTCTCTTTCTCCCTCCCTCCCTCCCTCCCTCCCTTTCTCTCTAAAAATAAATAAATAAAACCTTTAAAAAATAATAAACTCTGTTCAAAGTTCAATATTAAGAATATTAAAGTTCAATAGTAAGAATATTAAAAAATCTTTGTTTATATATAAATCCATTCTTTACTTCCTTTTGGTACTGATATTTTTCATACAAATTAACATCTTTACACATTCCATTTCCATCAACACAAATTTGTAATTATTGCCCCATGGAGTTGTCTTTTAAGTTAGGCAGAAGGAAAAGTTACAAACAGAAATCACTTTTATATCCTTATTTTTTCATGTGGACTTACTTGCTATGTAGGGTCCTTTCACTTCAGCCTGAATGACTCACTTTAGTACTTCTTCTTGTAGGACAGGTCTGCTAGTGACAAATTTTTCAGTTAATGTTATTTTTGAAACTCTTATTTTTCTCCTTAACTTTTATAGAATAGTTCTGCTGCACATAAGTTTCTTGGTTAGCAGTCTTTTTTAAAACTTTGAATAAGTCATCCCAATGCCTTCTGTCTCCATGGTTTCTTATGAGAAATCACTGTTAATCTTATAGAGAACCCCCGCACATGATGAGTTGCTTCTCTTTTACTACTTTCATTCCCCCTCTGAAATCCCCACCCACTCCAGGAGCACCTGCAGCAGTGGCCTGGTGAGGATCAGCTCTAGATGATAGAAAGTGACATCTATAATGTCAGGAATTATTTGAAACTCATGGAAAAACACCATTCTTTTTTTTTTTTCAGGGAAACAGGTTGGGAAACTGAGGCCTGAATAGGCATGAGAAGACAGACTGCTGGCTTCTCTGACCCTCATTTTCTCTCATGGGCATGCTTACCTTTAGCATTTTGCCTTACAGATCCTTGTGCCAGGTGTTCACTTTCCAAACCCTAAGTCCCTCTTGTAAGAACTGAGGCAACCTTGGGACAAACCCTTTTCTTCTCTGGATGGTGGTTTTTTCCCCTGTGAGCCACAGTGCTGGGTACATGATACATACCTAATAAGTATTCATTGGATGAAAAAAAAGTCTGCCCCTTTCTCTATCTCCTTCTGTGACTCCCTTTATGTGTGTTGGTAACACATGTAACACATTTGATGGCTCCACAGATCTTTCAGGTTCTATTTAATTTTTCTTCTTTCTTTTCTGTTTCTGTTCTGTAGGCTGGATAATCTCAGTTGACCTCATATTTGCTAATTTTTTTTTCTGCCTGCTCAAATGTACTGTTAGGTCCTTCTAGAGAATTTTTCATTTTAGTTATTGTACTTTTCAACTTCTGAATTTTCATTTGGTTCTTTTGGATAATTTCCTTTTATTCATATTCTTTATTTTATAAGTCATTGTTCTCATGCATTCCATGAATTATTTAGGAATTATTTCATTTAGTTTTCTGGATATATTTGAAATAATCAAAGATTTAATTTTTAAAAAAATTTTATTTTAATCATTGTTCAATTACAGTTTTCTCCTTTTTAACTCCCAATCCAGCCCCCCTCCCACCCTCCCCACTTCTCTCCCATTACTACCCTCCCCTTAGTTTATGACCATGTGTCCTTTAAGTTTGTTCCCATGAATCCTTCCCACTGTCCCCTGAAATTCCCTCTACTCTCTTCTGTGGGCACTGTCAGCCTGACCTCTATTTCAGTGTCTTTGGTTATATTTTGCTTGTTTCGTTGTTTTGTTGTTTAGGATCCTGTTAAAGGTGAGATCATATGGTATTTGTCTTTCACTGCCTGGCTTGTTTCCCTTAGTGTAATGTTTTCCAGCTCCATCCAAGCCGTTGCAAAGGGTAAGAGCTCCTTCTTTCTTTCTGCTGCATAGAATTCCATTGTGTAAATGTACCATGGTTTTTTGATCCATTCATTTACTGATGGGCATCTTGGTTGCTTCCAGCATCTAGCTATTGTAACTTGTGCTGCTATGAACATTGGGATACATAGGTTCTTTTGAATTGGTGTTTTAGTATTCTTAGGATAGAGTCCCAGCAGTGGAATCGCAGGGTCAAAAGGCAGATCCATTTTTAGTTTTCTGAGGAAGTTCCATACTGCTTTCCATAGTGGTTGTACCAGTCTGCAGTCCCACCAACAGTGCACAAGGGATCCCTTTTCTCCACAACTTCTCCAACACTTGTTGTTTGTTGCTTTGTTTATGATGGCCATTCTGTCTGGTGTGAAGTGATATCTCATTGTGGTTTTTAATTCGCATCTCTCTGATAGCTAGTGATATTGAACATCATTTCATGTGTCTTTGGATTTTCTGTATGTCCTCCTTGGAGAAGTGTCTGTTCAAGTCCTTTGCCCACTTTTTAATTGGATTCCTTGTCTTCTTAGAGTGCAGTCTTGTAAGTTCTTTATATATTTTGGAGATTAAACCCTTGTCTGAGGTGTCATTGGCAAATATGTTTTCCCATACAGTTGGTTCTCTTTTAATTTTGATACTGTTTTCTTTAGCTGTGCAGAAGCTTTTAATTTTGATGAGGTCCCATTTGTTTATTCATTCCTTTATGTCCCTTGCTTTAGGGGACAAGTCAGTAAAAAAGTTTCTTCATGAAATATCTGAGATATTCCTACCTACATTCTCCTCTAGGACTTTAATAGTGTCATGTTTTATATTTAAGTATTTTATCCACCTTGACTTTATTTTTGTATATGGTGTAAGATGGTGCTCAAGTTTCATTTTTTTTGCATGTGGCTGCCCAGTTCTCCCAACACCATTTGTTGAAGAGTCTATTTCTACTCCATTTTATGTTGCTGCCTCCTTTGTCAAATATTAATTGACCATAGAGACTTGGGTTTATTTCTGGGCTCTCTGTTCTGTTTCATTGGTCTATGTGCCTGTTTTTATGCCAGTACCAGGCTGTTTTGATTACAGTGGCCTTGTAGTATAGTTTAGTGTCAGGTATTGTTATCCCTCCTACTTTACTCTTCTTTCTCAAACTTGCAGCAGCTATTCAGGGTCATTTATAATTCCATATAAATTTTTGAAGTGTTTGTTCTATGTCTGTGAAATATGCCTTTGGTACTTTAATGGGAATTGCATTGAATGTGTAAATTGCTTTGGATAGTATGGACATTTTGATGATATTAATTCTTCCAATCCATGAACACGGTATATGTTTCCATTTGTTTGTGTCTTCCTTGATTTCTTTCCTGAGTGTTATATAGCTTCCTGAATACAGGACTTTTACCTCTTTGGTTAGGTTTATTCCTAGATAATTTATTTTTCTTTTTGCTATTTCAAATGGAATTTTTTCCTTGATCTCTGCTTCTGCTGTTTCATTGTTGGTGTACAGAAATGCCTTTGATTTCTGGATATTGACTTTGTATCCCACTGTTTTGCCAAATTCATTTATTAGGTCAAGCAGTTTTTTGGTAGAGTCTATAGGATTTTCTATGTATACTATCATGTCATCTGCAAACAGTGACAGTTTTGTTTCCTCCTTTCCAATTTGGATGCCTTTTATTTCTTTTTCTTATCTGATTGCTGTGGCTAAAACTCCCAGTACTATATTGAATAGAAGTGGTGAAAGTGGACAGCCTTGTCTTGTTCCTGATCTTAGTGGAAAAGATTTTAATTTTTGCCCATTGAGTATGATGTTGGCTGTAGGTCTCTCATATATTGCCTTTATTATGTTGAGGAATGTTCCCTCTATTCCCACTTTGCCGAGTGTTTTTATCATGAATGGGTGCTGTACCTTATCAAATGCTTTTTCTGCATCAATGGATATAATCATGTGGTTTTTGTTTTTGCTTTTGTTTATGTGATGTATTACATTTACTGACTTGCGAATATTGAACCATCCTAGCATCCCTGGAATGAATCCCACTTGGTCATGGTGTATAATCTTTTTAACGTATTGTTGGATGCAGTTTGCCAGTATTTTGTTGAGGATTTTAGCGTCAACGTTCATCAGCGATATTGGCCTGAAGTTTTCTTTCTTTCTTGTGTCTTTATCTGGTTTTGGAATTAGGATGATGTTGGCCTCATAAAAAGAGTTTGGGAGACTCCCATCTTTTTGGATTTTTTGAAATAGTCTGTGAAGGATAGGGGTTAGCTCTTCCTTAAATGCTTTGTAGAATTCTCCTGTGAAACCATCTGGTCCAGGGCTTTTGTGTATTGGGAGTTTTTTGATTACTGCTTCAATTTCTTTTGTTGTTATTGTTCTGTTCAGGCTTTCTGCTTCTTTTTCTTTGAGTTTTGGAAGATTATATTTTTCTAGAAATTTGTCCATTTCACCTAGGTTTTCAAATTTCTTGGCATACAGCTCTTTGTGGTAATTTCTTACAATCCTTTGTATTTCTGTGGTATCTGTTGTAATCTCTCCTCTTTCATTTCTGATTGTGTTTATTTGGGTCTTCTCTCTTTTTTTCTTGATGAGTCTGCTTAAAGGCTTGTCAATTTTGTTTATCTTTTCAAAGAACCAGCTCTTGGATTCATTGATCCTTAGAATTGTGCTTTTAGTCTCTATGTCATTTAATTCTGCTCTGATCTTGGTTATTTCCTTCCTTCTGCTTGCTCTGGGCTGCCTCTGTTGTTGTTCCTCGAGTTCTTGTAGATGTAGGGTTAGGTTGTTTGTTTGGAATGTTTCTAACCTTTTTAGGTGGGCCTGTATCACAATGAACTTCCCTCTCAGGACTGCCTTGGCTGTGTCCCATAAGTTTTGGGTTGTTGTGAGTTGGTTTTCATTTGTTTCCAGAAACCTTTTGATTTCTTCCCTAATATCATTCTTGACCCATTCATTGTTTAATAGCATGCTATTTAATCTCCATGATTTTGAATGTTTTGGGTTTTTTTCCTTGGGGTTGGTTTCTAGCTTCAGTCCCTTGTGGTCTGAGAAAATGCTTGGTATGATTTCAATTTTCTTGAAATTCTTGAGGCTTGTTTTGTGTCCTATCATGTGGTCTATCTTTGAGAATGTTCCATGTACATTTGAAAAGAATGTGTATTTAGCTTCTTTTGGATGGAGGGCTCTGTATATATCAGTAAAGTGCATTTCATCAAGGGTATTGTTCAATGCCACAATATCTTTGTTGATATTTTGTTTCGAAGATCTGTCCATTTTTGATAGTGGGGTTTTAAAATCTCCCACTATAATTGTGTTGCTGTCCATATCTTTCTTGAAGTCCTCTAAGATTTTCTTTATGTACTTGGGTGCTCCTATGTTGGGTGCATATATATTTACAATATTTATGTCTTCTTGATGGATTCTTCCCTTGAGTATTATGAAGTGACCTTCTGGGTCTCTCTTTATGGACCTTTTTTGGAAGTCTATTTTGTCTGATATGAGTATTGCTACCCCGGCTTTTTTTCCCTGTCCATTTGCTTGGAAGATTTGTTTCCAGCCCTTCACTTTCAGCCTGTGTAGGTCTTTTATCCTGAGGTGTGTCTCTTGTAGACAGCAGATATGTGGGTCATTTTTTCTTATCCATTCAGCTATTCTATGTCTTTTGATTGGAGCATTTAATCCATTAAAAATATGGAATGCTTCACGAATTTGCATGTCATCCTTGCACAGGGGTCATGCTAATCTTCTCTGTATCATTCCAATTTTAGTATATGTGCTGCCGAAGTGAGCACAGATTTAAAATTTTTGCCTAATGAGTCTCTGTGTTGGATTTCTCAGGAACAATTTACACTTACTATTTTTTTCCTATATATTGACCATATTTTTGTGTCTTTGACTGTCTATAATTTTTTATTGAAAATTGGATATTTAAAATGATATGTGGCAATTCTAGAAATCATATTTTCTCCTCTATTGAGAGTTTGTTGTTGTTTCTGTTTGCTTTTATTGTTGTTGTTGCTGTTTGTTTAGTGATTTTTCTGAAGTAATTCTGTGAGGTCTATGTTATTTGTTGTTTGTGGTCATTAAAGTCTCTGTTATGTTAGTTTAGAGGTCAAGTAACAACTGGAGAGAAATTTCAGTAGATGTCTGGGGCCAGTAAGTCTTAATTTTTGATACATGCCTCTATGTGCATGTCAGGGTACAACATCTATACTCTGCCAGGCAGTTTATAGCTCTGCCTGAGACTTCAGTTCT
This sequence comes from Phyllostomus discolor, assembly GCF_004126475.2. Classification (NCBI taxonomy): domain Eukaryota; kingdom Metazoa; phylum Chordata; class Mammalia; order Chiroptera; family Phyllostomidae; genus Phyllostomus; species Phyllostomus discolor. The sequence continues at coordinate 78,100,828 of NC_040907.2, read as the reverse complement.
TTGTTGCACAGAGCCTTGAGGCTAGTCAGAGATGAGAGCTTAGTACCGTTTCCAGTCTTTTCTGAACAAGCACACTGTTCTATGCATCTGTGGGTTTTTTTTTTTTTTTTTTTTGATTCTTAGGAATATGTCAGAGCTTTTCCAAAGTCTCCTATGGACATCTCATTTTCTTAGATTTTCCTTTTTAAGCTTTTTGACTAATCTGTTATTTGCCTCAACTGTGACCTACTACCTCAGTTGCAATATTCACTAACAAATGCCTATGATTGTTTTTTGACAAAGATCACTGCAGAAAAGGCTGTTTGTATTGGAAGAGCTCTGAGTCAGGTCAAATGAAGACAGCCTTGTGAATGGGGTCTTCCAGGGAGCTAAAAGACAGGTCAAATAAGGACAATTCTCTAAAGATGAGACTCTGATGGAGCTTTGATCCCTTCTCTCCCTTCCAGTGGCTGTTAGGCTGCATGTTTCTGCTGTGATTGCTTGTTGTAGGCTTTCAAAGTTAACGTGGAACTTAGGAGGAGGGGATGGGAATAGGGCTGATAAAAATGCTACAAATATCACTGTTTTTACTAAGTCATTTTTTAAAAACAAACCTCCTTGGATTGTGGAAAACCGTTGGACAATTTCCAGAGTTCTGAAAAACTTTATTCTGACAAATTTTCCAGTCGTTCTGTTGTTTTTATGGAAGGAAAAATTGATGTGGCCCCATGGTGTTATGGATGAGACAAGATACATTCATATGGACTACCAAGTCCTTAGAGGAAAAGGGATGGCACAACTTCTGTCTCAAGGGGAGAGCAAGCCTTGGAGCATTTCGGCCATTCTCTTGAGGACAGTGCCCCAACCCTTGCCTTGAGATGCTTTTATTGGATTCAATTTGCATAGGAATACAGGGTGTATATGTAAAGCTCATTAAACATTATCAGGCAGTAAGGATCAAACAATAGATAACATACAAAGAACTCTGAGGGCCTATTTTGAGTCAAGGTCAAATAGTTAAATGGCCATAAAACTTTGGGGAACAAACTCACTTCCTGCTTGGACACTTATCATTTAATTGAGAGCATTTTAAACAAAGCAAATTTCACAGGATTTTACATATTCTTTCTTAGGCCTGATTGCCCTAGGGAACTCATCCTTTCCAGCACAGACTGCACCCACCACTGGCATTGTTTCAGGCTTAAATCAGGCAGGGGAAGTAAGGCAGCCAAGAGATTAGGAGACTTCTCAAAGACAGAATGAGGACTCAGGCTATGTCAAAGCTGAGGGGCAAGGGTCCATCACCCCTTTTCTGTAGCTCACAAGTCCTTCCCTGGGGGCCCCATGATCGTACCCATCTTAGGTTGTTTCCCCCTTAAGGAATCTTACCTGTCATTGGCTAACTGATCAAGCACTGGGGGCCAGGCAGGGTGAAGTAAAAGGAGCAGAGGTGGCACCCCTGCCAGGGATATAAACTTTGTCTCCTTAGTGACTTATGATCTGAAGTTCACTCACGCAGCCTTAGCCATGGGGGTGGTTACAGCTCCTGAAACTGTTACAGAACACAACAAGGGGGACCTGGAATGATATACTATTATTGAAAGAAGGCCCCGGGTCCGTTATGTCTGCCGCCCTAGGAAAGATGTCTCTCAATGCCAGAGATTCATGAAAAGGAAAGGAAATGTTTATTTAATGCTATACTAACTTAAAGTAGTGGCCTAATGTCTTTACCAAAATCCCAAAGTCCCTTAAAACACCCACAAACACACGGTCCTTCCTTCCTTCCCCCTTTGCCCAGTCCAGAGTACCGTATCTCAGGAAAGGAAATAGAAGTCCATGGCTTAGGCAGTCCTCTGGTTCTTCCCAGTTAGTACTCCATCTCAACTGGGAGACCTCCCTGGGTTCCTGGCACCCTCAGCTGAGTTGCTGGGATCTCTGCTAAAACCAGGTGGTGGTTCCCCCTTCTAAAGCTGTGGGGGTCCCCACTCCGCCAGGCCGAGTGGTTCCCTCTCTCTGGGATGCGGAAGTCTCCACTCTGCTAAAGATACGTGGTTCTCTCCCTCAGGGCTGCTGCGTGGTTCCCCTCCTCAAAGCAGCATGGTTCTCCTCTCAGGGCTGTACATGGCTCTCCTTCTTAAAGCAGCATGGTTCTCCTCCTTAATGGCCGCCAAATCTGGGTTTTTAAATCCCTGCGGCCAATCTTCCTCTGCAGCCTCATTTCCGACTCCTCCCACACTTGGCTTCACATGCCCGAACTTGTATCCTTCCAGCTTTACTGGGCTGCCATCATGAGTTTGGGCAGGTGTGGCCCCATGTCCTGGAGCCAATCCTCTCTGAGCTCCCACGCAGGCAGGCGCTGTAACTCAGGGGACCTGCCCCCCAGTTACATCTGGGTTGGGAAGTTACTTCCATTCCCCTGGCTTAGAGCTGATCACAGCTACTTAACATATCTATGCAATCAGTCAAAGGTTATAGATATGCCAAACGACCACGCCAGAGCTTAGCTGCAAGGCTGTTGCTATGCTAAACAGCTCTTAATGGCCCTGCTCCATTTGTCCCTTCCCCCAACCCACACCCTGGGTGGGGGGAGGGGGGGATGGAGACATCCCAAAATCTCCTGGACACCTTAAGTTCTGGACCACATTTCAAATGCCCATTTGGGGTCCCCCTCCTGGCTGCACCCTGTAACAAAACCAGGCAGGGCAGTTCCCACCAGAAAATTTTCAAAGATTCTATTCAACTATTTTGACTGACATCACCCCTTGGTCCATAACCATTTTAATTGAAAAATCTAAATCAAATATTGACAGAAAAGATGAAGTCATGAAAATCTTTTGACCAAAGGGAATGAATAACAATGTTGCATGTTTTGAGATGTCAAATAAGATAAAAATTATGACTGTATTGGATTTAAACCATGGAAATCACTAATAACCTTATACAATTATTTGGATGGGATTGAGTGGCATAGTTGAGAGAGTAGCCAGATCGGAATACATGAATACATTTAACATATGAAGACACAGAAACTTTGTTTCTTGACAATCATTGGAGAAGTTTGCCATAAAATGAGGAGAGAGCGATTGTGTTTAGTTAGAATAGGGAGAAAGTGAATATATGGGAAAGTTTGAAAATTTGGAAATACTTGTACATTGTTGAATATATTAGCAAGTGGCCAATAGGAGAAAAAAGAACCAACCATACAAGAGAAACACATGTAACAATATGTGGTCCTTGGCCAAACCTGAAAGAATAGAATCTGGAATGCAGATAAAAGAATTGGCCCTAGATAGGGGCATGGAATATGGGTGTGTAAGTGGTTTTGGAGGCAGCAGAGGGAGTGACTGTCTGATGGTTTTTATTTAGGATAGAGGAAAGATTGTGATAGTGGGGTATTGTGGGTACTTGAGAAACTTTGAAGCTGAAGTGGAGAATGAGAAAGTTTGGTGATAGGGATGGTAATATTTTGGGGCAAATTTCAAGGGTCAACAGAAGTTATTTATGTGGTTGGGTTTAGTCAGCCCAGTTGAATTCCTCTGATAATACTTAACAACTTGTGAGGCATCCACCAAAATATATGAATACTGAAATTTATCTAACTTTGGATTTTTTTTAGTAGCTATAACTAAAAGATAGTGGGGCAAGGAAGTTCCTGAAGATTAGCAAGAGAGACAAATGCTGTATAACCTCACTTATATATGAAATCTAAGAAAAGCCAAACTCATAGAAACAGAGAGTAGAAGATGGTTACTGTCAGCTAGGAGGGATGGTGGGGAAAATGTGGAGATGTTGGTTAAAGGATATAAACTTACAGATATTAAATGAATGAGTTCTGGGATCTAATATACAGCAAGGTGACTATGGTTAACCATACTGTATTATATACTGAATGTTATTAAGAGAGTAGATCTTAAATGTTCTATAATGTGATGGAGGTGCTAACTAGCCCTATTGCACTATAGTGCAATCTCTCCTTTTAGAATCTCTCCTTTATTTGATTATAAGCTCCTTTAGGCTCAAGTATAGTATCTTAATTATCACCGTGTAACTCAGATTATATTATCTGTGTCAGATATGCAATAAATTTTACATTGATCATACATGAATAGGAGAAAAAGTAAACAAAAAGTAGGCACCATTTTGTAGAGAAGAGAGGGACACTTTCATTTTACTGAATGTGGTTGTAGTAGATCTCAGGTTTCTTTTTTCCCCTCTCCCCAGCTTCAGTGTAACCAGTTAGATGCATTTAAAAAAATTAGAAAAACATCTAGAGACCTCAGCCCAAGTGGATAAAAGAAAAGAAACTTGCCTGTTGTTTACTCTTGATTATCTGCTTGTGATTTGTCGTTCAAATACCTTTCAGCATTGCAACTCAGAATTTCTAATTATCAAGTATAAAATCATAAAAAATTTAGGGTGATTCAATTTTAAAAGCCTTATCATGAACTGACTTTTCCCCCAGAAAGCCAATACGTGGTTTACAAATGACAAAATAAATAAAGGGAAAAATTAAAGTCATCTGGATCTATCCATCTTCTAAAGTTTTCCTTGTAATGGTTAAGCTTTTTATGAATGAAAATTGTTTTTCATATGGTCTGATTTGTCTGCTTCTTAGCATTTTTGCTCATTTGAAAAAAGTGTTATTAATGTTATGTAATTAAGAAATCATGAAACGAGAATGATTTGCTATCAAATGCAATGATTTGCTACACACATACACAGTAAGTCCTCACTCAATGTCATCACTAGGTTCTGTGACTTTAACCAAAATGATGTGTAATGCAACCAATTTTACCATAGGCTAATTAATATAAAGACATAAGTTACTACAACATCTCATCAATGTTATAGCAAAACAATGTTGAATGGAAGGGTATTATTTGAGGACCTGCTGCATACGTGTGTGTATGTAATAAATTTTCACATTTTACCATTTTAAATGCTAATTTTCTTTCCAAATGTGGAAACTGGAGGCTACAGTATAAGATGAGGATTTAGTAAATTGAATGAGGAAAAGAAAATACATTCAATTCTGTGGCCTAAAGATAGATAGGGTTTCATTTATATTTTCCTGGGCAAAAATTGTATTTGTCTTTGGTATATTCTTATACTCCTTTCTTTTTTTAAAAAAAGATTTTATTTATTTTTAGAGAGGGAAGGGAGGGAGAAAGAGAGAGAGAGAGAAACATCAATGTTTCTCTCTCTGGGGGTCATGGCCTGCAACCCAGGCATGTACCCTGACTGGGAGTCAAACCTGCGACACTTCGGTTCCCAGCCTGCACTCAATCCACTGAGCTATGCCAGCCAGGGCTTCCTATATTTATTAGTACTTTTGCCTTCACTTCTCCCAGGTGTCCAGTATTCCTTGAAAATTTTTAGCTGCCCCAAATCCAATGTTGTAATGCTTCATGAAGGCTTCCCCTTCCTCAACCTGCTCCATGCTTTGCACTTCATTATTCCCTTCAATCCTTCCATTAAAGTTTCCCTTCCCTTGTGATCAATGAATTAATAAATGTTAAGTGTCTTCTCTGGCTTATCCCAATATTTAGATCCAGCACTTACACAACTTACCCTCTAGTTTGAATCAAAATTTGCTTACATACACAATCACAAAAAAGCAACTTAAGGTCAATTATATTGCATCAGCCATAGGAATACTTTTCAGAGAAAGAAGAGGACAGTATGTGCTGAAGTAGTTAGAGAAGAATAATGGAATACACATACACCAGTATCTGGAGATAAAGAATTAATATTTTAATTTCTTATTGAATAACTTACTGGAATAGCCAGAAAGTAGTGCAATAAGATTTATTGCATTGTAGGGAGGTTTCTGGTCAAGGCTGTACAAGCTCCTCAAATCACTTAGTTTCCTACTTAGTATACTCGCCTACTATCAGCTAAAGGCTGACAACCCCCCACCCCATTTTTTCCTATTAATGCAGAAGCCATGGTCAAACATGTACAGGGCTTTGCTCTCAGTGGAGTCTCTATGAGGGTTTAATGAAGACAAAGATGATCCCAATGATGTTAACCTGACCACCAGAGTTTTTGGATGCATTATGCCTGTAATTTGGGAAAGGACTACAGGCTAAGAATTCAAACGCTTGGAGCTTATCTAATTTTAATAGCTTTACAGTGCTGTGAAGAATCAGACTTCCTTTCTGCAAAACATTTTCTAAGAATTAGACCTTATACTTCTGTTCCCTCTGGTAGACCAGTTAGTCTGCCATTCTTTCTCTCCCCTTTAAAGTAAATTTGATTTTTGAGAGATTTAATCTCATTTCCTATCACAACATTATTTTTCATAACAGCAGGGAGAAATTTGATAAACTATTCTAGTTTCTTACTTTTGTGAATTTAATTCCCACTTTGTCAAAATGGGATTCTGTCAGGAGATGAAACCAGATGCAACGAGTCATTCAAGTCTTAAATGTTTCTCCAGCTTGTTGAAGCAATTGCATTAAAAATCTTAATAAATATAGTTGCTGACTTTTTTTGCTCCCTCTGTGTTTCTGCTTCAGTTATACTATTTACACTTGAGCTTTTGCCACATTTGGTTAGAACTCAATGACAACCCTTTCTACTCCCCCTGTTTTAAGTTACATCAAGGTTTATCTTCCATGCACTGAACCTCCATTAACTTCTTTCTTTGAATCAAAATAGGTGGAATGGGGTAGCAAGAAGAACATGGGCATTGGTCCCAGAGACACCCAGGTTTGAATACTAGCTGTATGATCTTGTATGTTTTAACTTTTCCGACACCTAATGCCATCACCGAGTTAGAATTAAATAAATTAACACAGGTAACAGCATCTGCCTCAACAATGTGCCTATAGTAAATCATTCTGCCCATTTTTCCACTGATATTTATGTATTTGGCCATGATCAAGAAACAGCAATTTCTCTTTTAAAGAGAGTTTATTTAAAACCTAGTTCTGTATTCCATCTACACTTTCTGTAGGCTGTTATTTAAGTCCAGTTGTCATTTCTCAGTTGTTAGTGTTTTCTATACTATTTTTATTATTGCCTTTTGTCCTTTTGTACTTGCTGCTTATAATGTGCTTTTGTGCTTTTATGTACTTTAATGTGCTCTTGTAATACATAGCATACACAGACTGAAATTCATCTTATTGGCTCATCATTCTGTATGGAGTGTTGCTTACATGCTCTTATTCTGAGAATCACAATCTTAACTGCAACATTCATTTGGTCAGGAAATTCAATTATGACAAGAATGGGACTTTTCAACTTGGGACTCTATAAAGACAACAGAAAATGTCCATTGAATTCCAAGGAAACATGGTAGAGGCTTTGTATGCATTTTTCCACATCTCCTCTTGGAAATTATACAGAGCAAAAAATCGAATGAAAAAATTTTACAAATTCCATTTTCAGTGCAACCAGAAGACCCAGAAATGTCTTAAACTACAAACTATGTATACATGCTATCAAAACCGAGACTGAGGCTAATGGAAGCAGGCAAGAAGCTGCATGGTAAATGGTGATAGGCAATGAGAAGAATGGCAAGGAGGGCATCAGCTGTGGTAATTATAGAAAACTCAGTTAGTACTCACTTCCAGTAAGGGGAGGCCTCATCCTCAATGGCAACTGCAGTGAGCAAGAATGAATTCAGGATTATCAACCTGTCCTATTTTGCCCAGACCTTTCCTAGTTTTAGTACTGAATGTCTCATGCCCTAGGAACCTTCTTGATCCTGGGAAAACTGGGGTGCTGTTTACCCTAGATAAGATGGATTAGGGTGTAGCATTGTGGGGACTTGAAAAGGGGTTGGGGGACACACAGATGACAGACTATGGAATGTACAAGGCAAAATGCATTAACAGAAAGTGGAGGTGCTATCTTGGAAGGTAAGAGATGTATCCCTTGTGTCAGTGGCTGGTGAAGAAACTGGAGGATCACATTGGTAGAAGCCATTCAGAACCTCAAAGGGAAAAGGCATGTGATGGAATTGAGGCATAATTTAAAAAGGAAGTAGTCTGTTGCAACAGGTGGGAGTAGAGGAAGCTCATGAGCTGTAATATTTGGCAAATGGGAACTCCATCAGATGGCAGATAGCTGGTCCAGGAAAATTAAATTCATTCAAATATAAGTAACAACAACAACAACAATACAAGAGTTGAAAGAGCACCTATACCACAGGTGGCAAACACAAGGCCCGTGGCCGAATCTGGCCCTCCACCTTGTTTTATCTGGCCCAGCACCTTGTTTCTACCCAGTGGCAGTGCCGAGCTCCTTGCCCCTAGTTAAGGAACAGTTACATTTATACAGTCCTAAAATTACATTCAGCCCTTTGAAGGCAACCATGAGGTTGATGTGGCCCCTGGTGAAAATGAGTTTGACACCCCTGACCTATACAAAGATACTATTAAACTTATGGAAAAGGATAGGAAAATTTTCCTGTAGATGAATTAAATGTACCAGAAAACCATTGCCAAGAACCAGATAAAAATTATAATTTAACATTCTCTATATAAATAAAAGTTAAAGGAGCAATAACAATTATTAATGAAGATTTACAAAGCAGAAATATAATAACTCAGGACTGGACAGCACGAGATGATGAAGTAATTAAAGGAGGAAGTGAAATGGGATTTGGCAGAATCATGAAGGAAATGAAAAAATGATTATTTCATAAATAAGAGACTAAATCAGAACACAAGAACAGACATTATTGAAAGTACCATAGGGGACAAGGTATATTTAAGAAAATTAATAAAATGAACAAAATAAAGAGATAAAAAGAATTAGAGAAAGAACTGACAGTAATCAAACACAGGCAAATACATACATATGGAGTCTCCCATGAAGAAAACTGAAACAAAAGATCAGAACAAATATTTAAAAATGGAATGCAAGCAAACATTTCTAAAAATAAGTCATGAATCTATATATTTAAAGGGATTAACATGCATCTGGGAGAACTGATCAAGAAAAGGCAACATCAAGGTAAAACCTAAAGTGTTTGGAAAAAATAAAAAATATTTTGAACCGACAGATAAAAATATAAAGTCACTTTTGGTAAAACAAAGTTGGTAGACATTAGAATTTTTTGCTAAAAATCATTTTTAATTTTTCAATTAAAGTTGACATACAATACTATATTAGTTTCAGGTGTACACCCCAGTGACCAGACACCACACAACCCACCAAGTGACTATCCTGATAAACCCTGCACCTATCTGACCTCATACATAGTGACCAGAATACCATTGTCTGTATTCCCTGTGCTGTACTCCACATGCCCATGACCATTCTGTAACAACAAATTTGTACTTCTTTTTTTCTTTCAAGCTTTTTGTTTTTTTATTTTTTAAAATATATTGATGTTCAAATACAGTTGTCTCCATTTTCCCATCATCACTTTCCCCCGCCCTACCCATGACCACCTCCCACCCTCAATCCCAACCCTCTTGGCACCGTCCATGGGTCCCTCATTCATGTTCATTTACATCCCTTTCCCTTCTTTCCCGTATTATTTCCTTCTCCTCTCCCCTCTGGTTACTGTCAGTTTGTTGTTGATTTCAATGTCTCTGACTATATTTTGTTTGCCATTTTGTTTTGTTAATTAGGTTCCACTTACAGGTGAGATTATATGGTATTTGTCTTTCACTGCCCAGCTTACTTCACTTAGCATACTACTTTCCAGTTCCATCCATGTTGTAGTGAAGGGTAGAAGCTCCTTCAATTTGTACTTCTTAATCCTTTCACCTTTTTGTCCATCCTCCCAACCCCCTTCCTCCTGGCAGCTGCCAAAAAATGTTCTCTATATCTATGAGGCTGTTTCTGTTCTATTTGTTAGTTTATTTTGCTTTTTTGATTCAATTGTTGATAGATATGTATTTATTGCCATTTTATTGTTCATATTTTTAATCTGTTTTTCTTGTTCTCCTTAAAGAATACCCTTAAAGATATTAGATTTTTTAAATGATACAAATCAATCCCTGAAGACAGTGGAACACTCATTATAAGATATTTAAGGAAATGAACCAGAGACTTTCTATATGTCTTTCATGTCCAACATTACTGAAAAGCAGTTTTGAATGTGCAAGAACCCAGAGAATATTATTCATATAGGCCTGTTTTGAGGAAACTATTAGAGGTTGAACTGTCAGCCAAGCAATGACTGGGGAAACTTTGGTGAAAAACTGGAAATGAGCATTAAATGTATTTAATTGCATATTTAAGATCAGAGCAAAAGAGAAGACAACCCAATTAGTAAGTTCTGAAAGCAGGGGAGGGGCAGGTCCCAGAATATAATTGAAGGGTAGAACCATGTTTAAAGATGAGGTATTCCCTTCCCTCATTTTACAAAAGGAAAAGGAAACACTGATTAGATGCAGGAAGATGGTTTCTATTTTCTCCAGAAGTAAAAACCAAGTTCATCAATTGAAAGTAAGAGGGCTAGGACTAGGGTTAAGATCAGCAGTGTAAGGAAAAAATGTGTAGAATAGAGGCAGAGATCAAACTTTCAGACAATGATAGTAGAAATACATGTAAGAAGAGTTTTCTGTTTAAGGAAAACTTGGAATGAATCTGTGAAAGTGAAGTAATTGCCATGTGGTACCTGAATTTATTTAAGCTGTAAATTGGATGTTGAAAGTATATTGAAATTTAACATAGACTTTTATATTACTTTGCACTTGTAGACATAGTGCTTTGCATGTTTCTTATGCAAATCCATTCTCTTAGTTTCCTTTTCCTGATATCTTATGACACATTGAGGGTAAGGAGTATCTTTGCTATTGCATCCAGTCCAGTATTCTGCTTTCTTCAAGCGTTCATTCAATAAATATTTGACAAATTAAAAAATGAAACACACCTTTAAGATTCCATTATGTTTAATGTTTATTTTCCAACACTCATCCCTAAAGATTCACATGAAGTAATTTGTACTTTTAATAACCATTTAGTTTTCAGGCTCTGAGAAAGTAACACACAAACTTGAAATTCCTGGTGAAATTTAGAATAAAAGTTACAATGAACTTTATAAATGTTAAATTGCATACATTTCTGATTTAATGGGTGAGGTGTACTAGGTGTCTTAGTGATCATCATCCAGCAAGTCCAGTGAGTTTTCAATGAAATAAAAAGCCATATATGGAACACTGTGGTCATAAGTCATAGTGTAGATGGGCCACCCAGGCAGACATTCAATTCAGGTATGAATTTAAAAAGGCAACTTGGCCAGCCATTTTAGGACTGTTAAACAATCATGCACCATTGAACTATAGGACTGTATTAACTGAGGGTGAGTGTAAGTGTTATCTTCTCTGGGAGCTTGAAATGAACTATGGTTGTGAATTGTTTTCTTATTGGTATAGCCAAGAGAGCATTTCCAAGTCTTGCTTACTGGTTCCCTATTGACCCAAGAGAACTTTCCAAAGATCTTTTCTCAGTCCAACTGCAACTAAACCAGTATACAATTGACACTGTTTTTCCCCCACAAAATTTGGGAAGTATGAGTATACATTTTAATTTATTGTTAATTTACTGTGAAAGTGCCATTATCCAAATATAACACACTGTTCACAATTTTGAATCAAAGAGAAAATGTCTGAGGATTACCTAATATTAAAAATAATTTATGGTTACCAAATTATTACTTACATCAGTAAAAGGAAAGATGAGCTGATGACTAGTAAGCAAAACAAGACAGAGCTGAAAAAAATTTGGATACCTTATCATTGCATAATTTATCTCTAAGTGAGGAGAATTTCAGAGTGACAATTTAGAATATCTGTAATAATGGCTCTGCCTCTCTGAATGGAATGATTCTCAGGCTAAAAATAAAGGGATAGTCTAATTCAACACGAGAGAGCCAATCTACCTTGACAGAAGTGTCCCAGATCTAATATCCACAGCCTTAACCACTGCATGTTTTGGCAAACAAGACTGTGATGTGGTTGAAAGAACACAAATGTTGAAACAAAGCAGAACTGGGCCCTCATCTTCACTGTAGTACATACTAACTGTGGGACCAGAATATAACAAGTCCATCTTTCTAGGATTGTTATTAAATATTAACAATAATGTGAATAAGTACTTAGCAAAGTGCTGGACACAAAGCAAGGGTATGATGAATGATAGTTATTCTTATTTTTTCTATTTCATGGCAAAAAATTTTATTAGGGTTAAAAATCTCAGAGTAACAAAACATCCACAAATCTCAAACAGCCATCTGTTTTGAGCAACATTCATACAATGAAACTCTAGCTCTCTGAAATGATTTGGATTCCCTCTTAAAACTCACCATAATGAGATTTGGCCTGCACCAGAGAAAAGCCATTAATGACCTAATTGTCAAATCAAATGGCCTGTTTTCAGTCATGTTCTTATTTATTTCTTCTGTGGCATGTGATGCTATTGACTATTCTTGTCTTAATTCATTCATTTGGTTCCCTCAGCAATAAGCTTTCTCTTGGTCCTTCTCTGAAACAGACTCCTTTTCTGGAGTTAGTACTTAAAAAGGGACTTCCTGATCTCATCTTCTGGGAAGACTTCCCTTCAGTTTATCTGGTAAAGTCAACGTGATTCAGTAAACCTTTACTCAATACCAAGTATGCACTTGTCCCTGTTCAGGTGTCGGGATCACCAGTACAAGTGAGATTGAAGTGGTAGAGACTCCTAGTGCTTACTGTATTGAATTCTTCTCTTCTTCCAGGAGGTCATACCATTTGGCCCTTTGCAGGAGATAGGGCTCCATAATTGATTCTAGCCGTGACATGTGAATGAAGATGATATTCATACAAATCATGGACTAAAGTATGTAATAGTCAGCACATGACTTCCTCTCTCTTTCCCCATGCTGCCATGTCCTGGGAATGATGTGTTAATCTAACAGTTGCACACAGTAGAGCTAGTTTGGGCCCATGATTTCCAGATGAAGAAAATTTTTGCTGACTTGCATCAGGCTTTATATGATTGAGAAAAAAACCCTATTACAAAGCTGCTGAAATCTCAGATTTTGTTATTGTACCGTATTCTGTCTTATATAATCCTATCCTAATCTAGTACAGTATGATATACTTGGAGGAAGTGGGTAAATGTATACAAACACATAGTACCAGGAAAACATGCAAAGTGCTCTGATGGCCTAATCACAGGATACTTTTTGTACATTGGGGCAGTGACCTTCTTCTGAGTGGGGAATCCTTAGGAAAGGTGTTAATTCCTGGTTTAATTACTCTCTTACCATCCTTTCATTCCATCCCTGGGCCCAACTTTAAGAAGATGCCAGGGGAGAGAAGGCCACTCCAAGAAGCAGTTTTCCTAGTTTACTGTGAACAGGAAACCAAAGATCAAGCATCCCCCTTTTCTCAGTTTAGGTTCCTGATACCTGGGGTTTTCTTTCAAATCATGATGCTTGAGAAGACCAGATGAGAAATTGAGGCATCTTCATGATTTTATAATTATTAGCACAACTCAGACCAAAGTCAGCCAGAGAGGCTAGCTATATATGAAAGATCTCTTGAGCATTCAATCTTAAATTAACTCTTTTATGTATGTCTTATTCTTTTTCTTTTTATTCTTTGTCTATGTTCCAAACACCTCACAAATTTCTCTCCAGATCTTCCTGTCAGGTAGCACTAATTGGAAAATATGCTGCCTCTAGTTACACTATATTCATTTACATTTAATTTTTTGTCATTATGAGCATACTTTATTTTATTGTACATTTCTTTATTGCACTTCACAGATATTGAATATTCACAAGTTGAAGGTTTGTAGTAACCCTCTTGTTGAGCAAGTTTTTTGGCACCATTTTTCCAACAGCATTTGCTCACTTTGTGTCTTTGTGTCACATTTTGGTAATTCTCACAATATTTCAAACCTTTTCATTTTTATAACATATTTTATGGGTGATCTGTGATCAGTGATTGTTGAAGTTACTACTGTAATTGAGGCACCACAAGCTGTGCCCGTATAAGACAGTGAACCTAATGGGTAAGTGTGGGTTCCGACAGCTCCAGTGACCAGCCTTTCCACAGAATTTCTCTCCCTCAACTTGGGCCTCCCTATTCCCTGAGTTATGACAATTTTAAAAATTAGGTCAATTAATGATCCCACAATGGCCTCTAAATGTTCAAGTGAAAGGAAGACTCACACTTTTCTCAATGTAAATCTAAAGTTATAAATGGCTAAGCTTAGTAATGAAGTTAGGTAAAAAGCTGAGATAGGCTGAAGGCTAGGCTTCTTGCATCAAACAATTAGTTAAGCTGTGAATGCAAAGAAAAATTTCTTTTTTTTACTTTTTTTAATTGTTGTTCAAGTATAGTTGTTTGCATTTTTGCCCCACCATGCCCCTCACCCACCCCTGCCTCCCACCCTTGAATCTACCCTCTTTGGCTTTGTCAATGTGTCCTTTATACTTGTTCCTTGATGGCCTTATTTTCCCCCATTATCCCTTTCCTCCCTCCCCTCTGGTTACTGTCCATTTGCTCTTTATTTCAATGTATCTGGTTATATTTTGCTTGCTTGTTTGTTTTGTTGATTAACTTCCACTTATAGGTGAAATCATATGGTATTTGTCTTTCACTGCAGCAGAAATAAAGAAGGAGCTCCTACCATTTGTGACAGCATTGATGGAAATGGAGAATGTTATCCTAAGTTAAAGGAAAGTTTCTTAAAGGAAATTAAAAATGCTACTCCAGTGAAACAGCCTATTGCTGATATGGAGAAAGTTTTAGTGGTTTGGTAGAAGATCAAACCAGGCATACATTCCCTTAAGCCAAAATGTAATCTAGAGCAAGGCCCTAATTCTCTTTAATTCTAAGAAGGCTGAGAGAGGTGAGGAAGCTGCAAAAGAAAAGTCTGAAGGTAGTAGGGAATGGTTCATGAGGATTTAGAAAACAAGTCATTTCCGTAACATAAAAGTGCAAGGTGAAGCAGCAGGTGCTGATGTAGAAGATGCAGCAAATTATCCAGATGATCTAAGATAATTAATGAAGATGGCTATACTAAATAACATTTTTAATGCAGATTTTTAACACAGGCTTATATTTTAAAAAAAAGATGCCATCTAGGACTTTCATAGTTAGAGAGAAGAAGTCAACACCTGGCTCCAAAGCTTCAAAAGACAGGCTTACTTTCTTATTAGGGGCAAATACAGCTGGTGACTTTAAGTTTACATCAATGCTTATTTACCATTCTGAAAATCTTAGGGTCCTTAAGAATTATGCTGTACCTGTTCTGCCTATGTTCTATAAATGCAACAAGAAAGTCTAGGTGACAGCACATCTGTTGACAACATGGTTTAGTGAATATTAAAAGCCCACTGTTGAGATCTAGTGTCCAGAAAAAAGATTCCTTTCAAAATATTACTGCTCATTGACAATGTACCTGAAAACTCATGAGCTCTTATGGAGATGCACAAATGATTAATATTGTTTTCATGCTTACTAACATGACATTTATTCTGTAGCCAATGGGCTAAGAAGTAATTTCAAGTTTTAAGTGTTATTATTATTTAAAAAATATATTTTATAAGACTATAGCTGGCATGGATAGTGATTCCTTTGAAAAATATGGACAAAGTAAGTTGAACACCTTCTGGAAAGAACTCACCATCCTTAAGAACATTGTTATTCATGAGAAGAGGTCAAAATATCAGTATTAACAGGAGTTTGGAAGAAATTGATTTCAACCCTCAAGAGTGAGTTTGAGGGGCTCAAGACTTCAGTGGAGGAAGTAAGTGCAAATGATAGCAGGAGAACTCGAATTAGAAGTGGAGCCTGAAGATGTGGCTGAATTGCTGCAATCTCATGATAAAACTTCAACAAATGCAGAGGTGCTTCTTATGGATGAGTAAAGAAAGTGATTTCTAGAGATGGACTTTACTCCTGGTGAAGATGCTGTGGAGATTGTTGAAATGATAATAAAAGAGTTAGAATGTTACATAAACTTAGTTGATAAAGCAGTGACAAGGTTTAAGAGGACTGACTTCAATTTTGAAAGAAGTTTTACCCTACAGTAAAATGTGGATAAAATGCTACCAAACAGCATTGCATACTAAAGAGAAGTTGTTTGTGAAAGAAGTAGTCAATTGATGTGGCAAACTTCCTTGTTGTCTTATTTTAAGAACTTTTCACAGCTACATCAGCCTTCAGCAACTGCCACTCTGTCAGTCAGCAGCCATCAACAACATCAAGGCAAGACCCTCCACCAGCAAAAAGATGTGACTCACTGAAAGCCCTGATGATGGTTAACATTTTTTAGCAATAAAATAATTTTTTATCCTCACCTGAAGATATATTTATTGATTTTTAGAGAGAGTGGAAGGAAGGAAGGGGGTAGAAAGAAAGAGAGAAACATCGGTCAGTTCTGTATATGCCCTGACTGGGGATCAAACCTGCAATCTTTTGGTGTGTGGGACAATGCTCCAACCAACTGAGCCACCTGCCCAGGGCAGCAATAAAGTATTTTTAAACAAGGTATGCATATTGC
The DNA here is from genome assembly GCF_004126475.2 of Phyllostomus discolor. Classification (NCBI taxonomy): domain Eukaryota; kingdom Metazoa; phylum Chordata; class Mammalia; order Chiroptera; family Phyllostomidae; genus Phyllostomus; species Phyllostomus discolor. The sequence goes on along the minus strand of NC_040907.2, from coordinate 78,084,385 downwards.
CTTTTAGACACAATGTTCTTGCACACTTAATAGACTCCAATGTAGTATAAACATTACTTTTATGTGACACACTGAGACTAAGGGGTATCTTTCCTATTGCACCCAGGCCAGTACACCCAGTTCAAGTGTTTATTCAATAGAGATACGATAAATTAATAAATTAAACACACCTATAAGATTCCATTATGCTTAACATTTATTTTCTAACACCCCTAAATATTCACATGAAATAATTTGTACTTCTAATAATCATTTATCAATAGTTTTCAGGGTCTGAGAAAGTAACACACTAACTTGAAATTCCTGGTGAAGCTTAGAATAAAAATTATAGTCACCTTCATAAATGCTAAACTGCATACATTTCTGACATAATAGGTGAGGTGTAGTAAGTGTCTCAGTGATCATCATCCAGCAAGTCCAGTGAGTTTTCAATGAAATAAAAAGCCATATATGGAACACTGTGGTCATAAGTCATAGTGTAGATGGGCCACCCAGGCAGACATTCAATTCAGGTATGAATTTAAAAAGGCAACTTGGCCAGTCATTTTAGGACTGTTAAACAATCAAGCACCATTGAACTATAGGACTGTATTAACTGAGGGTGAGTGTAAGTGTTATCTTCTCTGGGAGCTTGAAATGAACTATGGTTGTGAATTGTTTTCTTATTGGTATAGCCAAGAGAGCATTTCCAAGTCTTGCTTACTGGTTCCCTATTGACCCAAGAGAACTTTCCAAAGATCTTCTCTCAATCCAACTGCAATTAAACCACTTTATAATTGACACTGTTTTCCCTCCAAAATATGGGAAGTATACATTTTAATTTATTGTTAATTTACTGTGAAAATGTCCTTATCCAAATATAACACTTCACAATTTTGCATCGAAAAGAAAACATCTGAGGATTAACTACTGTCAAAAATAAATTATGGTTACTGGCACCTCCCATAGGGGCAGCAACCTACAGCTGGATGTCATCTCTGTGTATTACAATGAAGCCACAGGTGGAAGAAATTATGTTCCTGGTGCTATCTTGGCGGATCTAGAACCTGGGACCATGAACTCTGTTTGTTTGGGTCCCTTTGGCCAAATCTTTGGACCAAACCACTTTAGTTTTGGTTAGTCTGGGGCAGGCAACACCTGCACCAAAGGTCACTATACAGAGGGGCCTGAACTGGTTGATTTGGTCCTGCACATGGTGTAGAAGTCTCAGAGCTGTGATTGCCTTCAGGTCTTCTACCTAACCCACTCACTAGTTGGGGACACAGGCTCTGGAATGGGTACCTTGCTCATCAGCAAGATCTGTGAGGAGTATTCTGACCACACCATGAGCACCTTTAGTGCAGTACCCTCACCCAGTGTCTGACACTGTGATTGAGCCCTACAGTGCTACCCTCTCTGTCCAGCAGGTTATAGAGAATACTGATGAGACCTACTGTATTGATAACCAGGCCCTCTGCTTTCACATCCTCAGGTGGACCATGTCCACCTATGGGTACCCAACCCAAAGTCTCAGCCACCATGGGTGGTGTCACCATCTGCCTCTGCTTCCCTGGCCAGCTTGTTTTTGACCTTTGCAAACTGGCAGTCAACATGACATGCTTCTCATGTCTCTGCCTCTTCATGCCTGGCTTTGCCCCTTTAACCAGCTGTGGGAGTCAGCAATATTGGGCCCTCATTGTACCCTAACTCACCCAGCAGGTATTTGATTTCAAGAATGTGATAACTGCCTGTGATCCCTGCCATGGCTGGTACCTCACTGTGGCTGCTGCTTTCCATGGGCAGATATCTGTGAAGGAGGTGGACAAGCAGATGCTTGACATGCAAAACAAGAAGAGCAGTTACTTTGTGGGGTGGATCCCCAACAACATCAAGGCAGCTCTCTGACACCCCACCCTGTGGCTTGAAGACAGCGGTTACCTTCCTTGGCAACAGCACAGCCTTCCAGGAGCTGTTCAAGCGCATCTCGGAGCAGTTTTGGCCATGTTCCACAGGAAGGCCTTCCTGCACTGGCCCCCCAGTGAGGGCTTGGATGAGATGGAGTTCACTGAGGCTAAGAGCAACATGAATGACCTGGTATCCGAGACCAGCAGTACCAGGACACCATGGCAGAAGAGGAGGAGGATCTTGGTGAGGAGGCAGAAGAGGAGGCCGAAGGCCACTCCCCCTCACTTGGGATTCTCAGTTCCCTCCACCTTTTTCCTCAGTTGCCCCTTTCCTCTTCCTCAGAATTTGCATCCTCTGCCTCTGTGTATTTTTAGTGGAGGGATGTTCTAGAACAGTGCCTCACACATAATAGGTACTCAATGGATACTTATTGTTTGTGGACTGTTTCTCTTTCCATTTTGGGAAATGTAGATTTCTTCAATTCTGTGTAACCTTGTATTTCCTTCTAGTGCCCACTCCTCCCATTTGTTCAGTTAATATTTCCCTCTCTGTTTTCAAGATAATTCTCCAAAGAGCTGGGTCACATCCAGATCCTATTTACACCTGTGAGATGAAACAGTACCCTAAGCCCACGTGGTAGCTAAGGGGAAAGAGAACCACTGCCTACAGGGAGATGAAGGCCCTACAGGAAGTGGGTGGGATTTCCCTTCTGCAGCAGTGTTGGAGAGTGGGATTCAGGCTATTAAAGTCCTGGTTTTCTGGTATTTTTCTCTGTTTCTCTCTCAGCTTTGGGGGGCGGGGTATGTTAACAGTATTATCTCCATTTTCAGTCTTTTTCCAAGTTCTGTCCTGAACTGTTTCCTTGCTGGTCTGCTCCTCTCTGTCAAGTGGGGTCCTTCCCCTTCCACGCTACCTCCCTCTTACATCGGACCCCTCCCTTTCTCTGGATGGAGGAAGGGATAAAGGGGGAAGAGGTCAACTGGCTTTAGTTCCTAAGCTTCCAGAAGGCCCTCCTTCTCCCGACCTTTTCTTACCCAAAAAGGAATATTAGTCCTGCTGTAGGTGTATGAAAAAGTATGTACTGCCACCTAAATGTTGTTGTAGTCATTCCCCTGAGAAGAAGGGACAAGACACCCTCTGTCTTTTGGTAACATCTCATTTCTTCTTTCACTGTTGCTATTGTCCTATCCTATACTTCAAATTTCTATTTTGTGTTGAAGTTGCTTGTTTTTTGCTCATACTGAAAAACAAAAGACATTACCCCAAGAGCCAAAAATAAATGGGAATTGAAAAAATATTCTGTGTTCCAACAAAACTTTATTTATAAAAGTGGTAGTGGGCTGCATTTGGTCTGTAAGCCAAGGCTTGCTGACCCCTGCATTATGAGAAGGTTGAGGCTTGGGCTCCAGCATGAATGCTGAAGGGTTGGAATTGTCTGTGGGAAACAAGAAGAGTGAGTATGGATGGGCAACAAGGAAAAGCATACAGGTGGAGCTGAGCATTCAGCTACATTAGAAAGCATGTGTTGGTGGTGGCCCCATCTGCACTGTTTTTCAAGCCTTTAGCAATTCTGAATACTTCTTATTCTGTGATCAGAGAGCATTGCTTTCACTTCCGGCTCATTGTAGCTATGTCTCCCCCTAGACTAGGGACATTATGAGGCGAAGGTCCTTGTCTAATTTTTTTAATAGCCTATTTTTTCTCAGTTTCTAGCTAATGACCACATTCTTTAGCCGTAGGCATTTGCTTGTCACCTCATTGTGACCCAGTGAGAGCCCTTCCTGAACCTGAGCCCTAATGGCCAGGCCTGCCTCACTTCTTGTTGCATTCGCTCAGGCCCGTCTCACTCTCTGAGCACTGGTGACTAATGTGGTGACTGCGGCTGGTCAGAGAAGATGAAGTCATGTAGCAATTATGGCTCCACACTCATGCATACACTGTTTTATCTGTTTTGTACCCCCATCTTCCGGTCTTCAGAACAAAAAAATTCTCTGACTTCACGTGGCCCACACAGCTGTCCAACTGGCTGCAAACAGAGAAGTGAGTGAAGTCAGTGAAGGGATGAGTCACTGCACAACAGTGTCATTTACACTAGTCCCCACCCCCTTCCTCCTTCAGCTGGGGATTTACTGCTTGGGTAGGAGCCCTTTGCCACATCCCCAAGGACAATGTGCAAGGAAGAGCCTCTCAGGGGTAGAAGTAACTTACTTGGCAAATGGATTGTTCACTACTGCTCCACCTAGTTGAGTAATGAGGCGATGATAGCATTTAAGGGTCATAGACAATTGGCTGAGTGGTATTTAAATCTTCTCAAAAAAGGACAAACAATATACAATTCAAAGCCCAAATCCTTATAATATAAGTATAGCCTAATAGTATTTTCTGAGTCACAATGCCAAGTAAACCTATAACCAGGAAATGTCATAGGAACCAATGGTAACCTTATTCCCCGCTGCTATTGTCCACATTAATTCGTGAAACCCCATGCAAATGAGCACCCATGCGAGGCACGTGGCATTGTCTGCTAATCTGAATTGAGGTTGGTGGGTTTTATCATGATCAATGTTATATTTGGATCCATGTTGCCATGGATTTAAAATCTATGACGAAGAAAAATAATATCAATGATATTATTAATAAAAAATGATTTTCTCACTGTGATTTCTGCATTTCTACTATAAATTTTTTTCTCTTTTAAGGCTGAAGCCATTCAGAATATGAGAAGCTTAGACTAGATGAAACACATTAACTGTATTTCCTGCTTTTCTTGCCCTCGGCTAGCCTTCTGTAATCATCACCCTTGCATCTCTGTCTTTAAAAGTTCTCTTTCCTCCTCTTTGTAATGGGCCTCCCAGGGGACTGCTCTTGGATTTTCAGACTGAGGGGGAGAAAGAGAGAGACAAGGCTGAGGCTGGAGGAGCAGCTGCTAGTCCACCCTGCTGCCAAGGCTTGGCACCAGGTTCCTGGGGAAGCGGTAGGCACCTGGTTCACACAGGACCAGCACAGCTGGTCCAGCTTTTGACTGGCAGAGCGTGGCTTCCTTCGTCACCAAAGTGACTGTCCCTGTGATCTCGCTACAGCCTGCTGAAACTGAGAGGGATACAGTGAAAGCGGTACACCTCGGCAGAGCAGGTGCAAGTCACATTTCACTAATGAACAATGCACATTTTGCACACAGGGAGGCTTTGATCTGAGAGTAAATAGCCCTTCTGTTGGACAGGATGTTGGCGGAGGCAGACAGCAGTGAGAAGCATCAGGAAGGATCCTTCCTTCTAGAAAGTCAGTGCAAGAGCAAGCAATCACCAAATAATTCTTGCAGAGTCAAACACTCCCATTCTGAGACTTTTTGGGAGAAAGCTATGTGTTTGTGGAAGTCTTTTAGTTGATTCTATATTTAGACCATCCCCCGAATAAGCAAAACCTTTCTTCTGTATTAAATTTGTCTGTTTACTACTGATCAATTTCATTTCTGCCTTATGGATTTACATAGAACAATTCTAAGAGGTGAAATCAGAGCTGAGACTGGAACCCAAGCCAGTCCCGGCCTTGTGCCTCTGTGTCATGTCACCCTGATGATGTCTGAAATCATGTGCAGGAGTGACTGTGATTCTGTGCTAGGCAAGGTACAAATGATCTATCCCCCTCTTTAAGTACACAGGACTTCCCATCATCTCACCTTCCTTTCCCCACAACCTGCTTTTAGCGGATGACCTGACCTGAGACTGTATGCAAATTTAAGCCAATGTATTTGTATCCTTGTATTTGAATTATTTCCTCTCAGTTTTCATTGAGCGGTGTAGCTTGTTGGGCAAGGGAATTGAGGTTTCACAGAGCAGATGAGGGAGGGGCATTTAAGGAGAGGGTGAAGAGGGGATGTCCATATAAGGAAAAGGTCTCCTTGGGATAAGGACTGGGGTATCTCCACATCTGTAAGGACGGCCAATGTCAGAGAAATAGAGGCATACCCCCTCCATATGAACACTGTGGGAATGGCTGATGAGTCAGGAGATAGGCCTCAAGTAAGGAACTCAGTGCAAGCACATTATTGCTCAAAAGCTGGATATGCCAGGAGGCAGGTGGATTCATAGCAGTAAAAATATAGCTTGGTTACTTGGACAGTAACACATGGTTACTGTCCATAGACCTGAATAACAGGGTTCAGGGCTTTAGAGCAGATACTGCACCTGAATTCATGCCTAAGACAGTGGAAAATGCCTACCTGCATATGTGCATCTGTGAGAGGGTTATGCAGTAACCCTCTATGGGTGAGAGGTGGAGAGACGTGGATTTAAAACCTAACATGGAGCCCTGGCTGGGTGGCTCAGTTGGTTGGAGTGTTGTCCCATGCACCAATAGGGTTAGTTCCTCTGTCAGGACACATCTAGTATGCAGGTTCAATCCCTGGCCGACGTGTGATAGGGAGGCAACCAAAGAATTTTGCTTTCTCTCCCTCTCAAGTCACTAAATGTATCTTCAGGTGGAGGTTAAAAAAGAAAACCCTAATGTGGACAGGCCTTGAGCCCTTGTGTCAGCAAGGGCCCTCTGTGCCTGGGAAGGCATTGGTATGGCCAGTCTTGGTCAGGTTCAGAGCAAGTGGGGCATGCAATGTGTCAGAGAGACAAGCTTCACTGTTCTCAAATCCTGGTATTGCCCTTGGGTCAGAAGCTTGTTTTGGATACTTGACAACAGATTAACTGACTCCAGTGGCTACACTGCTGTCAGGACTGGCTCAGGACCCAAACAAAGTCAAACTAGGGCATTCAGACCTTTGTGAATTCAGAGGAACAAAGCTAAGGAAGGCTGGGATGGATATCATATAGGTGCTTGTAACGCTTCACACTTTTTTCCCCTTCTTTCTTTTACCTGATCAAGATGCATCTCTCCAATATACCACAGTCCTCTGGACCTAGCTGTTTCTTAAGGAATTAATCAATGAATTGTACAGGAACATTGTGGCTAACTAGACTGTACTCTCATTATTAGATAGAAATCATTTGGGATAGAAGTGGGCATGGGTAAGATAAGTGAATTTACCCAAAAGAATGGGAATGTTGGGTATCAGGGTTGTGTGTGTGTGTGTGTGTGTGAGAGAGAGAGAGAGAGAGGGAATTAATCAACATGAAAAAACTCTCCATAGGAACTAGAGATATAAGGCTGATGCTATTAAGGATCCCTCTATATATGAAATTCCTGCAGTTCTCTTTATTGCCATTGGAACGTTATTGCCTCATTGCCGCCCACTGGCCTGCCTGCTATACAGTATTCTGCATTGTTATGGCTTTTCAAGAGCATTCTACTTCACAACAAGCTTATTGTGTCTAGTCAATTACATTTGAATGTGTAGATTATATTTTCCTTTTTGTTTTGTTCAAATTTGTCATTTTGAATTCATTTGACATTTACTTCCATTAAAAAAAGTTTCTGAGACTCATCTTTCCCTTTGCTAATTTTAACACTTTGAAAATGTATCACTGAGTCAACAGCGACAGCCCGTTGTTGCTCACTTTTCCTTTGGATTTGAACTCTGCTCTTCATTCTAAATCTTTCTGGTGGATTTGGGTTCTTTAAATCCAAAATGTCTCACTTTGCTACCTGTTGGTGGGCCACAAACATTGCTGTTTCTCATTCTAAGCTGGTAATTGCTGATTCTTTTTCTTAGGGTTTTCTCAGAGCGTTTGGGAGACATGTGAGTTGGTGTTCAGATCTGCCCACAGATTTCACTGTGCTTCCCTATTTCAAATTTCATTTACAATTTAACATTTAGTTTGTCTGTGTCTTTTGTTTGGTCTCTTTTATGATTCTTTTATTTATTTTTGCTTTTCTATGATTAGAAGGTTTGCACTGGGACTTCAACCTTTATCTTTTTTACAATTATATATTTTTCATTGTTTTGTAGTTTGTACTTTTACTGTTGTTGCAATCCCCAATTGCATAAATGCCTCTTCCTGCCCTCAGGACATTGGTTTGTAAACTAGTTACAATTACTTATTTATCCATTTCTTCATTTTCATGGGAGAATCTATGGGTTCGAATGCGTGTGTGGATGGGAGTCCCCCAAAGCTTTCCTTGTCCATTTTTGACTTGCTGGTCAGTTTCTCCCTTGTTCTTCCTTCAGCATGGTTCTGCTTGGCTTGGGTATCCGTGCCAGAGAGATTGGGGACAATTAGAGAAGAACCTTGAAATATGTCACATGGTAAAAACAAAATCCCAGGAAGAGCTTACTTCATTTTGTTGCGAATTGGGCAGCAGGTAGGGGGAGACAGAGCAGAGCAAGGTCTCGATTTTTGTGAAAAATCAAGTTTTGTGAAAAACTTGTTTTTCACTTCATGAGCCGTGGGAGACTAGCTCGGAAAACCTGAAGCATTTGTTGTTTGTGTCTCTCCTCTGTTAACCAAAATGTGGTCTGTATTCAAGCCTCCAATCAACTCAAAGTCCTTTCAAAGATAAAGATTGTCTCCCATCTCCCCAGCACCTACCAAGCACAGAGTATGGGATATAACTGGCTGTCAATACATATTGCTGAACAAATAGATAAACATTTTCCTCCAGTGCTGTATATGATGGCATTCAATAACTTCATTAGGAGTCACTAAAACATATTTAAAAATCACTGGCTCCACACTTTTTTGGTCCATGTGAACCCTATCCATTTTTTTCTAAATGACATCTAATTTTTATTTTGTCTTTTATAAGCAAATATTAAAAAACTGGGATTGTTCAGTTTTTTTGAGCAGAGCTTAGGAGAAATAGACTGTAAGGGTAGTTAACACATTGAGTGTGTATTTACTAACAAACCTGGCTGGGATGAATATTAGCTCTGAGACTGTGAAAGAGACAGATGGGGAACCATCAGTTTATTTTATCTGTGCAGAGAATCAGCTTCCCTTGAAACTTTCTCTTATGTCGTCCCCTACATCGATCGGCAGACAGAGCCACTTGCTGCTAGATCTCCATTTCACTTCATTCTGCACAGACACACAAAGGTAGTGTGTTCTTTCCTATCTTGATGGCAGATAATTCATGTTAACCCAGTATTATCCCTGGCAATATAAGATTATTTGAATGTAAAGGCATAATAAGATCAATACTTTAACTGATGCTCTCAAGAATTATTTGCTTAAAGCTAGAAGGGGTACAATTCAGTGCTTTTCAGCAATTTTGTTACGAAGTAATATCCTTATGTACGAAGTGGTTTCATAGCAGTCCTTATCTTTTAGTGCAGGTCTCTCCTCCCTTTCTCTCTAGCCCTTCCCCAATAAAGTACTACTTTGAGCAAAATGTGGAACATGTAATCTTGGATCATTTGAAAACTAAATTGCAAATTAGGTCAATAAGAATATCTGAAGAATTTTGGGTTGTAAGAGTAATAGAGAAAGAATGAACAAGTACCTTGAGTACCTGGTGCATAGTAGGTGCTCAATAGCTGTGACCTTTGTACAGGAATGTGGCTGCTGAGCACACAAATACGAAACCAAAGCAGCAATGCAGAAGCATACACACGCTAAGGAATAAAGGTGACAAAACGCAATGTGTAGGAAGTAATCTCAAATGGATTCAGTTTGTTCTTCTGGAATTCAGAAAGAACCTTCCAGAATACAAAAGGTCTAACTGGACTTGATGTAATATAAGTTAGTAGTGGTCATGGTTGTTCAGATGACACATGGCCTTCAGTCTTATCATTGTTTTTTGGTCAAACTTTTTTAAAGCTTTTATTGATTTTATTTTTAGAGAAGGAAGGGAGGGAGATAGAGAGAGAGAGAGAAACATCAATGTGCGGTTGCTGGGGGTCATGGCCTGTAACCCAGGCATGTACCCTGACTGGGAATCGAACCTGCAACACTTTGGTTCAGAGCCCTCGCCCAATCCACTGAGCTATGCCAGCCAGGGCTGTCAACCTTTAGTTTTCTTTGTATTATACATTTTCTACCCTTAAGATTTGGGAAAATAATACGTATTTTTAAAATCAAGTGAAAAACAACTTTTTTTTTCTGGGAAAGGAGTGAAACCCTTGTTCCAATGTTGTGGTTCTTTGATTAGTGGCAGATGCTTTCATAATCCTGCTAATCACTGGGTATGTTCACTCAAAATTGATCTATGGCATTAATAAATAACAAGCATCATCATTAAGTTGCAGAGGACTTAAGTCTTGACCTTGTGCCCCAAGGACCAATAAAGCTGCACTCATTTAGAGATAGTTCTGGAGACAAAGTTTCCTCATTTTAAATGCCCACATCCAATTCTTTAGAGTTCAGCTTGGTATCATTAGCCGAGTCTGCCTGCTACGTCTCAAGAGACAGAAACAGGCTCTTAAGCAGCATTCGTCCTAATTGCCTTGTTTGTATTAACCTCCCCAGAAACTTCAACTTATGTGGAAAGGTTCTTTTTTCTTTGTTCTGCCTGTAGCCCCTAGAACGAATTGAACTTCTGCTACCTGTCGGATCCTTTTCGAACCTGGCTTTTCACTACAACTTTGTTCTGAGGTGTTTTCAGCTGTGACTGCAGAACACTGTAAAAAGGGGTTAAAAATTTATCCTACTCTAAAATTGCTTCTCCGTGATCACATCCCAGTACTTTCTTTTAAGCATGACTATTTTTTCCATCTGTGCCCTGAGCATTCTTCTCTCTGCCTTCATTCATGTGGTTGACTCTACATAGAAGGCCCTCTCTCAGCTCCCCCTATTTAAATTTTAACATCCTAGCAGTAGTTCACTCTCTCTATGAAATCCTTCTGGATTCTTGTGGCTGGAGACACGCTCTCCCTTCTCTGCATTCCCATAGCCGCCCAAGGACTCCTCATGGCCACTATCATACGCTACCTTGATGTTTATCTCCCAGATTTCCTGGGCTGTTCCCATTTTAAGAGATGGGACTTTGCTTCCTCAGTGGTTTCCAACCAAGAGCCCTCTTAGAGAAGTTGCTCAAATGATTGACTGAAGACAAGTATAACTAGGAATAAAATGACCTGTTTACTAGACTAAATTCCAACCCCCCCTTTAACTGGATTTTGAAATTACATAGATATAGCCAGCTGTATAATGCAAAATAATTTCCTCCTCTCCCCAAGACACTTATATAAACCATCAAAATTGTGAGTATAAAGAAGTACAAGTGTTTGTAGGTGCATGACTGTGCTTTGGGAGAAACATAAGTTGACATTTTGGCAAAATGATTAAAAAATAACAATAACCTAGTGGTGTGTGGCCTATTATTTTAGGCAAAACCTGTTGTGTCCTGAGAAAGGTTGTCTTGGTGTTCTCTGAAACCTGAGCCGTAGATCACCCCTCTAAATTTGGCTTTGATTCAAATTTCCTAGAGTTACAGCTGAGCCCCTGAGGTGCTGACTCACCACCCTTGTTAAACTTTCTGGCACCAGCACATGTACTGTGACTTTTTTTTTTTGTCTCCAAAGAATATATAGTCACATCAGAGAAGAACGTTGTCCATCTTCTTTCCCCTCGGTGCCCACTAATTTCCAAGTTCTTTTATAGCTGAAGGAACAGATCTACAACCTCAGAGTTAAATTTAATTGCTGTTTCATAAACTTGCACTAAAATTCTGCTTTCTTCTTTGGGAAATAAGGGATCTTTCTGGCACAAACATTTCCAATGGATTAATAACACTTTAGTAGTAAATTTAGATATAAAGAATCAAATTCTATTCAGAAAACTCACCTACTGCATATAATGAAATTATTTATAGCAAGAAAATCCAGAGAAATAAATCATAGGCCCTGCCCTTAGTCATTTAAGACATCAACAGACATGAAAAAATTAAAACAACACAGTGTCAAAAGGAATATAGAATAGGTATGGTAATGAAAATATAAAATGAGGCATTCATTAGATTCACAAGAATATTGGCACAATTAATGAGATAATGTGTTTTGCAAACTTGGAGATGCCTTGATGAACATGAACATTTCTGCCGAGTGGGGATACCAAGGGCAGTTTTATCGTCAGTTTATTGTGTGGAATAAATGAGGTAATAAAGATGAGGCATTTGGAATACCAGCTGACACATGGGCAGTTATTTTGAAAGATCATTTCTCATCTCTATAAGTTATTTCAGAGCTCTTTACAAATAGTTGTTACATTTCCATCATTTCCCTAATAGGAAGAAGGACTGGTAATAGTCATTGCAATGACATAAAATATGTTACAATGAAGGATTATGCCACCTAGAGCTATAGAGTTATCACAATGAAGAAAAATTCTTAAGGCTTCATTATATGTTCATAACAACATAACTAAAGTAAGACTTCTTTAGTATCAAATATGTATTCTTCACACACTAAGTGCCTGATGGGCTTTCAAAGGCTCATGGAAGTTAAACAGGTCTGGGCTGAAGCACTGTATCGAAGCTGACCGTAATGAATAACAGGAGCTGAGTCTTCTAGATGATCAAAGTCAGACCGAAGGAGTGAAAACATAAACTGAGCGTGTTAATTATTGCTATGTCAACAAGATAAAACAAATTGATCGCTTAATTGTTCATTGTGGTTATGTTGGTGGTAGATAGTGTAGGTGCAGCCACTCACTTTCAATTTATTTTTAATACATAGCACAGTCCGGGTGTTATAGTGGGGAGTCTAGCTGTGTGACCTTCAACCTGTTATTACTAACACTGGGCAGAAGTTTCACTCTCTAAAATTGGAGTGTGCCTCTCCTGCTCCTTCTGGAGCTAAAATGCCACAGATAAACTAATTACTAAAATTCTGTGGCATACCAAAATATATATTTTTTGCTGATCTGTCACAAAAAATAGGTATAATTTTGATTCATTCACACCAGACAGCTACTGTTGTATTGGCTGTTTTTTTTTTTTATTTGACACTCTAAGGGAAAAGAGGTCAGTTTCTCTGACTAAGTAGTCAGGTACTGCACGTTTTAAAAATTCTTGAGGCACACTGGTGGAAATTGTTGTTGGAGAGGATAGAATTATATTAAGGATACTATAGAAAAATGGTTTGCCATACATTAGAAAGTTTCTTTTAAAAGGAAGAGTTTGAAGTGTGTGTGTGTAACAAAGTGCAGAGCATTGTTCAATGTTGATTTGTCAAAAGATTACAATTTAGTCCTTGGAATAAACGTTTCCCAAAATAACAGCATTTGGGAAACTTTGAGCTCTGTTTTAGTCCTTTCACGGGAACTGAGAGGTCTTTCATATTCTGAAGGCAGAATACTGAGTAATAGAAGAAACAAGAAGTCCTCAGTCCCCGTCACTCTGCCTGGGGACGCATTGGACTATTATTAGCATGGGATACAAAATAGATTTGGTAAACTTTGGAAAAGTCTTGCCAAGCAGCATCTCAAAGACATATGGTCTTTTGTAAGAGCCATGATCATTATAAATAAGCAAGATGTTCTAATTAAGAAGAAATCTTTGTAAGGCCACTTGTTCTATAACTTAGCACTAAGGTTCTGAAAGATACAGACAAAACTTTGGGGGTTGGGTAACCCCTGTCCCTTCTTCCATCCAGACTCTTAAGACTGAAACAGAAAGCCGCCATCTCTACTTTGACCACTAGAGGGAGGGCAACTACGTGGAATTCCTCAGCTAGGGGAGTGGTTTCATCAGTCCACTTGGTCACCTGGCCTCCTCACCTAGGTCTTCACACCAAATCAATCTATCACAGAAAAGGATTTTCTTTGGCTTTTAGAGGGCGTGAAAATGTAAGGGAATGTGTTTCATCAGTGCATATCAGTCCTATCTTTTATATTCAGTGGGGTTATGATGTGGATATTGTTTTTTTAAATATTTTATCTATTTTACTTTTTATAGAGGAGATGGGAGGGAGAGAGGGAGAGGAACATCAATGTGTGGTTGTCTCCCACACACCCCCTACTGGGGACCTGGCCCACAACCCAGGCATGTGCCCCGACAGGGAATCAAACCAGTGACCCTTTGGTTCGCAGGCCAGAGCTCAATCCACTGAGCAACACCAGCCAGGGCTGTTTTCTTATGTTTATAAACCTCACTGAGCACAGTGCAGGTCTGGTTGAATGATGAAATGAAGGAATGAGTGAATGGTCATTTTTCTAACCTGCCCTACCCTGTGCAGTGGGCCTGGATTTTCCAATATAAGATTATCTCTCTTGAATTAAAGAATTGAATCTTTATGACAATTTCATGGGATAACGTTTTGGTTAGAAGAACTATGATAACTTTTGCAAGGCTAAAATTCTATGATTCCACCTCTCCTCAACTGGAATATTAATCTCCTGAGGGTAAAGAACTGTGACTTAGATTTAACATTTATTTCCAAGGCTGGTCTCTTAGGACATACTCACTAAACAGTCCATGATTAAAATGATTGATAAGGCTGGCTTGTTTAGATGATTACTTACCATCTATGACCACAAAACAGAATGGAACATAGTTTCTCAAGGCAAATGACTGTATTTCCTCAATGTTTTCTAAATCTGCATTCCTTTCCTCCTACTATAACCACCTCTCCCAACATACATACAAACACATACCTGTCACAGGCCCACATGTTCCCCCCCCCCCCCCCACACACATTCAGATTCTGTGGCAAAAATTGTTACCAAACAACATTGTGTTAGACAACAAATAATTGTGGGAAAAAATTCTTGGAGTACAATAATTTTTTTTAGAGAAGGAACTATTTATAATTCACTAGTAAGAGAGGTGTTTATACATCTTATATAATAATAGTCATAAAAGGCAGACACTTAGAAAAGTTTAGAGATGACAGTAATATTAAAAATCACCTCTTCTTGCTCTCTTTCTTTAAACAAAGGGAAAAATTGATGCTGAGGAATCACTGAGTTGGTCATTGGTGAGCTGGCTCCAAGTCCATTCTGTTACAGCTCAGGGAAACTGTCCCTCTCATTTAGAAGATGATCTTTCTACCAGATTTTGAAGCCAAACTATGTAAGGACTTAGCATTTGGAAAGGAAGCTCAGTTGGAAAATATTCCTAAATAAAAAATGAACTAGGGCTTAAGAAGTAAGCTTTTTATAAAGAGCATACTTCTAATAGGAAACAAAAATGCCTAAAAATAAACTATGGAATAAGAAGACTTTGTTATTACTAGTTTAGAGCCATTAATAACAAAGATGTAGACATTAGATAAATACAGGGTTTATATCCTGCTTTTGATTGAGTGACAGGAAGGACTATACAGATGAGGACATAAGCATAGAATTGAGGCTGCTTTGTGTTTAATTTGATACTGCCCCTTTAAAATAGAGAATGCAAAAATATAAAAACTTGCTATAATTATCTTAATAGTAATGATGGAGTTGTTTGGTGAGACTACACATTCAATTAATTCTAATGCTGGTTCCAGTAAGCTCTTTATGAGTCTAAAGGGATTATTAACATAGCAAAGTTTGTGAGATTGAATCACAATAACAATTTCTTATAAGATTTTTGAAGCTTTGAGCAAGTTTGCTTTCATGAAAATAATCATCTATTAACTTTACACAGAAGAAGGAGCAAGCTTGGAAGAGAGAGGGCGAAGGGATGAGAGACAAAAGGTAGGGAGTGGAATAACACGCCTCATTCTTATTTATTCACCAAGCAAAAGTCAATGGCAATGTCAAGTTTTTAGTTTTACTTTGTTTAGCAGACCCCAAAAGGACAAGTTTTGTTTAGGATCCATTTTGTGAGACCAGGATATTTGGCAAGACTGAGAAAGGGGGCCTCTTTTGGGTCTCCGTGTGCAATTGTAGATGCAGTGACTCAATCAGTCTTCACACCTGGGCACCAAGGTTGGACAAGCGTGTCAGAGTGGCACACACGGTGTTGGTGGAGGTGCTGCAGGCAGCAGTGAAGGGTCATTTCATAATCTGGCACCAAAGAAAGTGGTGAAAAGAATTATTTTGAGAAGGCCCCTCAAAAAAGTAGTAGTAAACTCTCTACTGGTTTAATAATTGATTAATGTAGGTCTAAATATTGCCAGGTATTGTGGGCAGAATACTCTCACTTAGCAATCAATGCAGTCTTCAGCCATGGATGGCTAGAGGCAAATCTCATCTTTATTGTGAGTCTCTGTAGGTAAAAAAGAAATTCTAAGTTTTTATGCCTGAATTGAATGATTTGCTTCTTCTATGGTACAGGGTCCTGCAGAAGTAAGGCCTTGCTTGAGTGTGGTTGGTAGGGTAGTAATGTGGGTGTAATAATTTATAGTTTTAATTTGAACATTTCACCTAAAAAGTCATAGTGTGGTTGAGTGTGATATTGTTATGTTACAGAATTACATGCTTATGATTTTGTAATAAAAGATCTTATAATAAGAAATGGGCATTACTTGTGCTAGATCCTATATTTCACAAGAAACTATAGGGGCTGACATTTTTCCAGTGTTGTGTTACGTGGTGTAAGGGTTGTGTGACCCTTGCTATAAGAAATGACATCTGCAACCCATATTGTCACATTTCTCCCCTTCACCATTGTGGATGTGTATAGCACATCCCCCTACATGTGGTAGGTTCCCTTTTGCATGAGCTGAGCTATTTCTTCAACCACTTAGTCTTAAGGACAGGCCTCATGCATGCCTTCACCCTGGTTGATTGATCGTGTAGTGACACAGTAACTGTAACTCTCTCTTTTCTGGACTTGTTATGGTCCCAGGCTTCACCACCAATATTGCCAATTTGCCACATGCTAATTAGCCTAGGCTCTGAGCCAGGTGACCTTCATCATGTCATCATCTTTCTGTTGGGTTGCACCTCATCTCCTCTGCTGGCCTCCCACAACTGGTTGTTCTTTGTAGATGCCTGTGGTCTGCTCCCTCAGCCTATTGGAAAGGGCTGGTCATTTCCTCCTCTAGTCAGGGACAATATGGCAGAGCCTGCAGGCACAGAACTATTAGAATGACCATTTCTTAAATACAATTGAGCCCTTTCTTTATGGTCTTTTCCTGTTTCTCTGCTTCCCCAAGACTTCTTTGCATGTCTATGGGGATAAAAGTGGTGCCTCAGGCACTTCAAAGGTCATCTGGAGGAAAGGCTAGGAAATCCTTTGAAAAGCCGGTAGCTCCACCCTCCACTCTGCCCAGGACTCACAGATTTCACAGACCTCACTGATGTTGCTGTATTTCTCTTCCTTCACATGTGGCTTTCTTTTTGGAGTCAGTCAAGGAGTGCGGTAGAGGCTTGAAGGAATAGGGAAGTGTTTTCTTACATTGTTTTTATTTTGAGTCATAGGGAAGGGAATGGGGTTTAGAAATACCCACTATCCCTGGTAACATAGAGATGTTACATTCTGGTAAGTTTGCCTACCAGTCGACATCAACAGAAAGAGAAAACGGAAGTGAGGTAGTAAGGAGACACACTTCCTGGGTCTTGAGCAGTGCAGTTAGATCAGCTCTGTGTTCCTGGCAGTGGGGTTTCTTCTGTCTTCCCTTAGCATAATCAGATATTATCACTGCATTGTTTTTTTCCTGGCTTTTGTAATCAGGAAACTGAGAGGGACGATTTCTCTTGCTGCTAGGTGAATCTCTGGTTTTCATCAGGAGACAGATATAGGGGCATTTTTGTATCTCCTGAGTATTGGTCTTTCAAGATCCTGGAAAGAGAAAAGGGAAGTGACAAGAACTCAGAAGGGAAAGTGGCTCTGGGCATCCCTGGAGCCTGCCCTCTGACAGAAGGTGCCCCATCGGCAATGCCATCCTGAAGGCCGGCTTCTCTTAATCTTGAACTCAACAGGTCCGGGAGCTGAAACAACCCCAGAGTTATGATTGTTGGGAAAGACATGGACAATGAAAATGTCCAGTAGGCCAGAAGACCTATGATATTATGTGAGCAATAAAGTCAAGAGGTAGAGATTTGAATCAAAAACTGCTCAGCTGATTTCTGAGACTCACTTGTGACAAAAGGGTTACTGAGAATGACTATCCTGTGCCTTTCTACCTTGTCTTGAGCTGGTGCTGCTCCCAGTGAACCAATTTGGGTTTTTCAGGGCAGAAGAGAAGTTGTCCACTTAGCTTCAGCCTGACTTAGTGATTTTGGTGGCTAGGGGGACAAGACGGAATTTGGGAGAGAGGAAGAATGCTGAGGAGGAAAGGATGCCAAAGAGACATTTCTGATGATGGAGCAGCTGGCATTCTGCTCTCATTGAGGTTGGCTGGCCCAGGAGGATCCTAATTACTGCACAACTGCTGTCTCCGTAATCACTGTGACAGGAGTGGGGTGGGCCAGAAGGAGATGTGAGATGGAGCTGGTGATGCTGAAGAGGATATTGGAATCACTGTTTTGTTACCAGCTGTCTGCTAAGGTTGAACCAGATGCCACCAAGAATAGGGCCAGCTCCTCCTGTCTCATCTCCAGGGGTGCACCGGCCCCAGCCTGCCAGTCTCAGTCTGGCCCCTCTGGCCAGAGGGAGTGGGCATTTTTCCAGGTAGGCATACAGGACAGTTCTTTCTATGGGAAGTCAGAGGGAGAATGCAGAAATATGGTCGCTTAGAGAGAGCTGGGCTAGGGAATGAACCTAGACTGAAAACAATGAAACAAGAGATGTCAATGGAATTATTTCCAAATCAAAGTAAACAACTATGAAATTTATAATTTTCAGATATTGGTTAGATGACCTGGTTTGTTTCAAGTAGTCAAGAAAAATAAAGCCATTTTCCCCTCTCCCAGTCCTTATGCTTCATGTGAGAGATTCTCTGCCCACCATCCCCCCTCCCACCTTTGGACAAATTTCCAGGTTTAAGGACGAATAGTCTCTCCTTTGGTAGCATGCACATTAGCCTTGAGGCCAGCCTTCCAATGAAGTGTGAGCATTAGCTGGAGGCTTCAGCAGGTTTGTAGGGAAATCCAGACATAAATAACGGGTACTAGGCCCAGGGCGAAGTGGGCATATGTATGGGTGAGGAAGGGGCGGCTGTGGAAAAGGGTGTATATGCCCTGCTTTGATTGCCTGGTTTTGCCTGGCTCTCAGGAAAGTACCAAAACTGGCCATTTCCAGAGACTTCTGATAAAATGCTGGTATCTTCTGAACGTCATCTTTTGTAGGGTTTTCTGGCTTATTGTACTAAAGAAACTTCTGGAAGAGGAAAAGTCATAATGGTTTTGTTGGCTGATGTTTTTCCCCTTGGAAAACAGGTGATTGGTTAGTCCTGAGAGCCCAGGTGCCATGTTGACACTCAGAATGGGCTCACTGGGAGAGAAATCTTGTGGAGTCCAAGAATTTGATGACTTTTTATTTCACTTTGTTTTTTTATTCCCCTTTATTCAGCACAACATCAGTTTTATTGGTCTCCGGCTCTAATGCATTACACAATTATAGCATTCCCAAGTATGTTGTACCTTAGAGTTTCCATGTGTGAAGTCAGTCCCTCTCAGAGACCTTTCAGGATTTGTCTCCAGAATATGGCTCCTTTTCAGTTGCTCCACAAGAGAGTAGGACAATATTGAGAGTGGCAAAGTTGGGAGGCTGAAATGTTCACATCCTAGTTCTTTGTATTAAAAAGCCAGTGCAACATAAACCTGGCTTTTCAGGCACCAAACTGTTGTTCTCTAGGCTTTGTTTATTCCCTCCAAATCCTTTTAGCTTGATTTATGAGTCTGAATATGATTCTAATAACCATTCCCCTCACTTTACACATTGTCATGAGAGATTCTAATTTCACCATGAACTCTTAGTTGAACCTTTTACTGAGAGAACTTCAAAGAAAATATGACTTAAGTTTCCATAGTTCTGAGAATAATGTAATAGGTCCCTACCTTTGATATTGCAGTAGCTATAAGGAAGGATTGGGAGTTATGACAGGGAGGGAAAATTGGGATTGGATAAGGGTAGAACTACCATTTTTTGATATTGTCACTACCATAACATTTTCCATATGTTTGAGCTTGGAAAGTCATAGAATCATTGGAATGGCATTGTGCTTAGACAAATCATATATCTGATAAAGGAGTAATATCCAACATATATAGAAAGTTCCTAAAACTCAACAACAACAACCAACTAAACAACCCAATCCCAAAATGGGTGAAGGACTTGAACAGATGTTTCTCCAAGAAGTTATACAAATGGTCAGTAGCACATGAAAAGATGCTCAACATCACTAATCATGGGGAACTGCAAAAGCAAAACTACAATGAGATACTAAGTCATACCCTTTATGATGTCTACTGGCTACTGGCTACTGGCAACAACAACAAAAATAGCAAGTGCTGGTTAGGATTGGTGACATTGGAAAACTTGTGCAATATTGGTGGGAATGTGAATTGGTATAGCCTCTGTGGAAAACAGTATAACGATGCCTTATAAAAAATTAAAAACAAGACTATCATTTGATCCAGCAATTCCACTTCTGGGTATATATCCCCAAAACTGAAAGCAGGGTCTCAAGGAGATATCTGTGCACCCGTGGTCATGGCAACAGTGTTCACAATAGCCGAAATGTAGAAGCAACCCTGGGTTGACTGACAGATGAACTGATAAACAATGGAATGTTATTTAGCCTTAAAAAGAAAATTTTGACACATACTGATTCCATTTATATAAGGTATTTAGAGTCATTAAAATCACCAAGAGAGTAGAATGGTGGTTGTCAGGGGTTGGAGGTGGGGAGGGAGAAATGGGAAGTTATTATTTAAGAGGTATAGAGTTTCAGTTTTACAAGATGAAAGAGTTATAGAGGTGGATGGTGGTGGTGGTTGCACAACTTATGAACACATTTTGTGAAAATCAGGAAGAAAGGGTTATGTTTCATGAATGGGTTGACATAAAAAGGAGGGAAGGGAATGACCAGTTATAAATGGTCAAGATGATAAATTTTGTTGTGCATATTTTCCCACAATAAAGAAACTGGAAAAAAGTTATGTGATTACTTACTATGTCACCCTCTGTACTCTAATGGGCTTTGTACACACATTTTAAATGGGCACATGTACTTTTTTTTATCATCGTGTATCAAGCAGTTGATTTAACATGGTGTTAAATTAGTATTTATAAAAATCTAAGTGATGGACAATAGGTGAAGTTATGTAAATTAGTGTATATATAAATGGATTAATATATAGACATTACTAATTATAGTTCCCAATGGGAAAATGCTCAGTATATAATATTGAGTACACAAAGATCAGAACACAAAACTATGTGCTGTGATGATCTCACATTTGTAAAAATATTCAGAGAAAATAAGCTTTTAGGAGATATAACAAAATGTAAACAGTGGTCATCTGTTGGTAGTGAGTTTGTAGGTAATTTTTCTTTTCTATAAAATACTTTTTGCCACAAACATGCTATTTCTATAATTAAATAAATATTTATATAATGAAAAATAGTCATAAAATTGATATTTTATATTTAGATAACACTGGGTATGTGGGTATGTGTCTCTTTTACACCTAATCATAGCATTGACTGAATATTCCTGAATAAAATTTGGAACTCAGGCTCCTCGTCTGGAATAGGCCAATATTATGAAATAGTTCCTACAGATAATTAAGATCTGTTTCAACAATATTTTGACTTCCAATAACTTTTGTAGGCAAATGCTCTGCCATGAATCGAAGGCCTGCCAGCTGGGGCAGTACAGCTAAACAAATGAGGTTTCTAAGCCTTTCTTCAGTTCAGATTGGTAGCATTTTCTCACTGAGATGTAAATGCCACAGCTGGTGGAGTGGTGACATTAATTAGTGTTGGGAAGTATGTTGGGTGAAAAGAATGAAGAGTTACTAGAATTATCATGGTCTATGATTGTAGGTAAGAGGCAGGTGGAAAGGAAAGTAGTGCTCTTTGCTTCCTCCTTTGAGATGGTAGATACTAGTAGCTGGATCACATGTGTAGAGGAAAAAAACTTTTGCTTTTGCTGAAAGAGCTGACCACATCATTTCTTTTATAGGGAGTTTCCACTTTTCTGTTTGATATCTCAGTAGACCATTTCAGTTGGGGAAAGAGAGCTCTCATGCACACATTTTATGAGGGAGAGAAGTCTTAGGTAGATCATGCTGAATGAGAACTGAATAGGACATTTGGAATATAGGAACAAGTGAAATAGAGAGGAAAGAGAAGGAGCAGGAGTTTAAATGTGTGTGTGTGTGTGTGTGTGTGTGTGTGTGTGTGTGTTTAGTCATGGAGAGAGTCTTTATGGAAGGCAAGAAGAATTTTGCAGGGGTGATGGCATGGTGGCGGTGGATGGTAGCCACAGAAATTTTAAAAAGAGGAACAGAATTCTCTTTTTTGCTAATCTGTGCTATATTGTATATAACCATCCCACTTCCTCAGCGAACAGTACCTTGAGTTTTCAGTAAAGCATTTACTACATACCATGGCCATGTGTAAATAGTCCTTTTGGAAAATCAGGAAGAAAGGGTTATATTTCATGAATGGGTTGACATAAAAAGGAGAGAAGGGAATGATCACAAGAAGAGAATTGGAACCAAAGATGTCAAGGTAAAACCTAAGTCTCCCAAGAATCCCCAGAATTATTAAAAGCTGTGCTAGGCTCCCTGTTGCAGTTAGAATGAGATTTGTGATCAGAATCTCAAAGGCAGTGTCACCCCAGTTGATGTCTCGGTTACAGATGCACTTTCACAGAAGCAGATATATGCAATATGATATCCTCACCTGAGGATATGTTTATTGATTTCAGAGAGGAAGGGAAAGAGACAGGGAGAGAAATATCAATGGGAGACAGAAACATTGATCAATTGCTTTCCTGTATATGCTCTGATGAGGAACTAAACTCAGAACCTATGCATGTGCCCTGATGGGGCATTGAACCCATGACCTTTTGGTGCACAGGATAACACTCTAACCAACTGAACCACACCAGCAAGGGTGAAGCAGATATTTAGTAGTCAACACTTCAGATTGATTGATTAATTGATTTTTAGCTAACCAAATGTCCTGCCCTGGAAAAAAGCTCAATCTGTAGTTTAGATTATATCAGTTCACAGGTTTAGACTTTCCCTGCTTGTTCTAAGTAATACAATTTGTAGCTGAGATTTGCAATTATCAATTATCTATTCTCCTGCCAATATTTTAAAAATATAGGCATGGAGAGAAAATAACTATAAAGATATTTAATCAGTTACGAGAATGGGTTTATTTTCCCCTACTAGGTTATGTTTTTCCAAAAAAGTCTCCAGAGAGTTTAAGCTGATTAATATTTTTCATGTCAAAACCACATAATCACAATTCATCCCATTAGTATGCCCATAGTCTTATAGCACAAGACAGAGCAATCAATTTATCACTAAAATTTCATTTACTTATTATCCAAACAAATAAAAGAGCAGGGTTTGAAGCTATGTCAATGCTGTTAGTAGTGATTTTTTGGTCTCTTATGTTCCTTTAGTAATTGGAGTGTTGGATCCAGGATACCTGTGCTTGTGAGAGCCAGGTCCCTGAGTGTTATAACGGAGCACACCCTGACTATCAGTTATGAATCAAGGCATTTAAAAGTGAGAGTGAGAGACTCCACAGCTCAATTTCTTATTCATAAGTTTAGAGGGCTTTCTTTTCTAGATGCCTTCTCTCCTTTCCACTCTGTTTTTTATTAGATGATCTCATTTTATTGGGACCAACAAGGAAAAATGAGTACACAGGGAATTTTCTGGGTTTAAAATGCACATTTATAGAAGTGTCATTTCAGGTTGAAATATTATAAGACAAACCAAATATGGCATATGAAAAAGCAGTAGAAAGTTAGAGATTTGGCTTTTACTTTGTATTTTATTTCTTGCAAGCTCTGGGATGTTGGGCAAGACACTTATGTTTTCAACTCCTTGTGATCTAATTTGGGTGGGGAGAGTAATATATGTCCTACCTGCAGACACAGGATGGAAATAGAGGACCACCTATCCATCCTAGCTATGTAGCACTTTCCATCTGTAGCCGCTATTTTTCTTCAGGGCAATTATTACCACCTGATATTTTACTACATATGTTTATCTTTTTGTTTTCTGTTCATCCCAATAGAAAGTAAGCTCCATGAAAATATGGTTCTCTCTGTGTTATTGCCAGTGCTAGGGTAGTGACTGCCATACAGTGTATGATTAATAACGATTTGTGGAAAGATGAGTCCTAGCTGTAAGACCTAGGATATAAATCAGATCTGATGCAGGGTGCTGGCTGAGCTCTGTTGTAAAGATGCCATGGTTCAAATCTCACCACTTTATGGCTGTGTGACCTTGGGTGAGTTAATTAGCTGATCGGGGCTTTAATTTCACCTTTGTCATGACTAAAACGGGCCCAATAATAGCACCTAACTCTGAGTTGTTATGAGAGTAAACATAATAATTCATGTAATCAGCAAGGGCCTGAGTTCACTGTCAGTCATTGCTGTGAGTGTCTAGGTTCATGAAGCACGGACTTGGCTTCTCCAAGTCAGAAGGAAAAACCTGGATGAGGTCACAGTAACGACTCACAATGACAAAGGCTTGTTGTCTCATAACAAATGCTATCTACATTATCTCTCAATAAATGCTACAAAAACTAGTAGTTCCTGTTTTGAGGTATAGTTATGTTTACACTTTTTAAAAAAGATTTTATTTATTTATTTTTAGAGAGAGGATAATGGAGGGATAAAGAAAGGGAAACACCAATGTGTAAGAGATCCATCGATATGTGAGAGATACTGGAGACCTAGCCCAGAACCCAGGCATATGCCCTGACTGGGCATCAAACCAGTGACCCTTCAGTTCACAGGCCAGCACCCAGTCCACCGAGCCACAGTAGTAAGGGTTGTGTTTGCACTTTTGATGAGGGAGGAATACAGGTTGAATGAAGATTCTCTCACCGGAAGACCTCTTGTGGCTCTCTTATTGTCTCAGTACGTGGTTAAAGTGACAGGATGGGAGTGAGCTGGACTGCAGTGGTTGATGAGTTACTCTCAAGCCCATGGGCTTGGAGGAGCCCAGATGGATCACTCTTCAGACAGGAATGAAGGTAGTGGAATGGCTGGGGCCACAGGCCAGTTCAGGAAGAGAACAAAGTTAGGTGTCCCAGAGCTTGTGTGGGACTTAGATGATGGAATTGTGTCTCTGCTCAGACCCCAACCTGTTCCTCTTGCTGCCTGAGATCCGTGAACTCCCCGATCACTGTGCATTTGCTTGGAATATTTTTTTCCAACCCTTCACTTTCAGTCTGTGAAGGTCTTTTGTTCTGAGGTGGGTCAATTGTAGGCAGCATATGTGTGGGTCATGATTTCTTATCCATTTGGCTACCCTATGTCTTTTGGTTGGAGCATTTAATCCATCTACATTTAAGGTTATTATTGATAGGTACTTATTCATTGCCATTTTATTTCCTTTATAACTGTGTTCCCCTCTCTCTCACCCTTTTTCTTCCTTTTGTTAAAGCAATCCCTTTAGCACATCTTGCAGTGCTGGTTTGGTGTGTTCTTTGAGCCTTCTTTTGTCTGGTCTCACCTATAAGTGGAACCTAATCAACAAAACAAACAAAAAAGCAAAATATAACCAGAGATATTGAAATTAAGAACAAACTGACAGTAACCAGAGGGAAGGTGGGAGGGGATAATGGGGGGAAGAGGGGGGAGAGTTTTCAGGAGCAACTATGGAGGACACACGGACAAAGCCAAGAGGGGGTGGGGTAGAGGGTGGGAGGTGGGGGTGGCTGGGGTGGGGGGGAGTGGTGGGGAGAAAATAGAGACAACTGTACTAGAACAACAATATAAAAAAGTTAAAAAATAAATATTAGAATGGTTATCAAAAAAGAAAAAGAAAAAAAAAAACCTACCCAAATTACATGTGAGAGTTTATATACTCATAGTTTAGAATACACTTTTTTCCTCTTTCTGGAATATTATTGCACTTATTTTTTAAGATTCAGATGAAATATTATAAATATTATCAATAATATCAAATAATAAATATTGTTAACATTATAATTAATAACATCAATATTATTTATATATTATAGAAATATATTTGTATATTTCTATAATAAATATAAATAACATCATATAAATATTATTAATATTTAGTATTAATATCAAAGAGGAAAGCATTTGTATATAATAAATATTAACTTCAAGAATTAAAAAATAAAAACTAGCCCTGGCTGGCATAGCTCAGTGGATTGAGCTAGGGCTGCGAACCAAAGTGTCACAGGTTCGATTCCCAGTCAGGGTACATGCCTGGGTTGCAGGCCATGGCCCCCAGCAACCGCACATTAATGTTTCTCTCTCTTTCCCTTCCTTCCCTCTCTAAAAATAAATAAATAAAATCTTAAAAAAAAGAATTAAAAAATAAAAATAGAAAACCCTGATTGCAGGAGGAGATTAGGGATGAGGACTAGGAAAGGAAGGAAGCTAATATTTACTTAGCACCCCCTATTTGTCAGGCACTGTTAATAATTTCAAAAGTTTTCTAGTCTATAATAACCTTTGGAAAATTCCAACCTTTGGATATGCATTTTGCTTATTTATAGCTAAAGACCCGAAACTGAGAAAGGTTAAATAACTCACTCAGTGTCAACAGCAAATAAAGGATGGTTCAGAAGTTTGCATTCAGACCCCTCTGACTCCAGAGACCGTGTATTTCAGTACTGCAGTCTGACCTCCAGAGTAAGAGTCAGGGCCCTGGTGGCTTGCACTTGGATGTGAGAATCTTGTGTGGAGCACTAGCAGCAAAGGGGGATACTGAGCCAATGACTTTCTCAGGTGGCTCTTACATGTTGCCATCCAGCTCAGCATCCAAACTGGACACAGCCTAAGGTAGAAACACATAGCCTGGTGGAGAGGCAGACTTTTGGGAACTGGAGAAAGCTTGCCTGCCCCATGCTGGCCCTTCACTCCCCAAGACTGTGCTGACGTAGGTGCTTTTCTTATATGGTGCAACAAATCACTCATAAGTGTACCTAGCTCTGTCTCTGACACACTGTTCTCTACACATCTTCTTTTGTGACTCTCTTCTACTCTAGTATGTCATCTCCTTGATGTCAGGAAGAGTAGCTTAGTCATCGTTTTGTCCTTAGTACCCAATACACTGCCTGGTGTTCATGGCTCTAACAAGTAGAGTGAGAGGGATGGGTGGGAGTGATACTTGGAGGTGGTCTTGGAAGTATCAGTGGCTCCTGCCTTATTTCCTCTTACGATGACTCTGTTTTAATGCCCTTTGTTCCATGACCTTCTCTCTTCCTGCTCTGTCCCCTTATTGACTGTAGACAGGAATACACTTGGCAGCAGAGGTTCTAGAAGCAAGCTCACTTCTCTTTTAATACAGGGTGTGGGAAGAAAGTGGCCTCAGGGTTGTTCTGGGCCCCAGTTAGCCTGCTGTAGGCAAGAGGTTATGCATAGATTAAGAATGGTTTGCTGGAGTTGGAAAATATTACAGAAACTGAGAAATGCAGGTTACGTGTGTAGAAGGTCATATTCAGTGACCATGGGAAGGAAACACTCTTAATAGCATGGAGGTTGCCCTTATGGCATTCTCTTCAGTTAATCATCATATTTGAATTGACTACCAGCAATATTTAGGTGTATATAAAAACTCCTGCCTGGAAGCTTGGATAAGGGACAGTGGAGTAGGTATCAGCATGAACTCTGGATCCAGTCTGCATTTAAACTTGGCTCTACCATTTCCTGGCTCTGCTTGACCTTGGTAAATTTATGTAAACTCTGTACCTCAGTTTTCTCATCTGTAAAATGACAATGCTTGGATGATTAAATGAGTTAAAACATAGATAGAACCATGCCTAGCACATTATTGAGTAAAATAATAATTATTATTGTCATAACAATAATAGTAATAATATATTGTAACTTTACAGCGGCATTATAATGCATATTTTAAAACTTTGAGGATTTGCCTGGCAGATTAGACACACTGAAGTCCATCATACACATCAGTTTCTAGTACTCCAGAACTGAAAAAAAAAGAGTAATAAATAACTTGGTGCTATGGGACTCCACTAGAGTTAGAGAAAGACCTACCACTAGAACAGAATGGTCTTGGAACAGTCTGTGCAGCCCCCAGACTAATTTTTCTTTTCTTTAGAATGAAAGTATTGAATTAGATCAAGGATGGCAAGTAAGTACAAGCAAGCTGCTAATCCCTCCTTCCGTGACCCACAAAAGCATGGCTAGTGGATTCAGCACACTTCCCTGCTGCTCGGAATTTGTCCCAACACTGCCAGCCACAAAGCTGTTACCAGTTGAGTGGTGTTGGTAAATAAAATAAAACTGATATCCCAGTTGTATCATATGCTCCCAAAATCTCTTCCAGCTCTATATGCCTGTGCTTTGATGACTCGGAAGTGAGTAAATGTGTTAGGAGTTGATCTTTGTAGAGTTAATTTTGCTGGCATTGGGAACTTTCCAGGAGATGACAGTAGGAGAGTTTTCTTCACAGTCAGAGTGAAAACACTTTCTCATTGCTTACCACAGTCCTCATGTTTCAAAGAAAGTGTTGAAAGGTAAAGGAAGACTCAGGAAGGAGGAAGTCTAGGTGTTCAAAATTCATTCTCCATGCTATTGCCCCAAACTGCTTTTTGGAAGGTTCTAATATACTTCATAGGTGCGGTGTAGGCATTTTGTCCTTGTAACCCTGAAGATGTTGGCACATGCTAATGATAAATTTTGAAGCATTTAAACAGGAGTTTTTCCCAAGAACAGGCCTGGTTTCTGATCCACAAGCTGAAAGCAAATCGACACAGTGGAGTAATCAGAGGTCTATTACCTTTTCTGGCTTCTATAAATGTCTATAGATGTTTTAAATCAGGCATTTTTGACCAGAAGCTGGTCATGTTGGTAAGTCTGGCTTTGTAGAAAGGTGTCCTTATTTAACGTTTGGCATTCAAGCCTATTTGTAGAAATATATTTCAGAAAAGTGGTGATGTGGATGTCTGTCTTTATTTTTATGTTGATTATTTTTTAAATTCTTTTTAAATTATGCTTTATTGATTATGCAATTATAGTTGTCTCCATTTTTCTCCCTTTTCTCCCCTCTACCTAGCATCCCCAATTCCCTCAGGCAATCCCCCACCATTGTTCATGTTCATGGATCATGCATATAAGTTCTCTGGCTGCTCCATTTCCTATACTGTCTTTTACATCCCCATGGCTATTCTGTAACTACCAATTTGTATATCTTAATCCCCTCACCTCTTCAGCCATTCCCCCACAATGCCCTCACATCTGGCAACCATCAAAATGCTCTCTGTGTTCATGTTTTTGTCTCTGTTTTTCTTGTTTGCTTAGTTTGTTTTTTAGATTCAATTGTTGATAGATATGTATTTATTGGCATTTTATTGTTCATCGTTTCGATCTTTTTCTTAAATAAGTCCACTTAACATTTTATATAATAATGGTTTAGTGATGATGAACTCCTTTAGTTTTTTCTTGTCTGGGAAGCTCTTTATCTACCTTTTGGTTCTAAATGATACCTTTTCTGGGTAGAACACTCTTGACTGGAGGTCTCTCCTTTTCATGACTTTGAATATTTTTTGTCAATCCTTTCTAGCCTGCAAAGTTTCTTTTGAAAAATCAGCTGACAGTCTTCTGGGAACTCCCCTATAAGTAACTAACTTCATTTCTCTTGCTGCTTTTAAGATTCTTCCTTTATCTTTAACCTTTGGCATTTTAAGTATGATGTGTCTTGAGTGGGCCTCTTTGCATCTTGTTTGGGCTCTCTGTAGTTCCTGGACTTGTATACCTATTTCTTTTACCAAGTTAGGGAAGTTTTCTTTCATTATTTTTTCTAATAAATTTCTAATTTTTTGCCTATTTCTTTTCCTTCTGGAACCCCTATGATGGGAATGTTGGACCTCTTGAAGTTATCCCAGAGGCTGCTTATACTATCTCTGTTTTTTTGGGCTTCTTTTTTTCTTCTTGTTATTCTGATCAGTTGTTTTTTCTTCCTTATGTTCCAAATCATTGACTTGATTCTTGGCTTCATCCACCCTACTGTTGTTTCCCTGTAAATTGTTCTTTATTTTACTTAGTGAATTCTTCATTTCTGACTAGATCTGTTTTATGCTGTTGAGGTCTTCACTAAGTTCTTTAAGCATCCTTGCAACCAATATTTTGAACTCTGCATCTGATAGATTGTTTATCTCCATTTTGTTTTCTTTTATTTGGGCCATGTTTCTTTATCTCCTTGTTTTGTCAGCCTTCCTGTATTTGTTTCTATGTATTAGGTAGAGCTTTTTTGACTCCATGTCTTGGTAGCATGGCCTAATATAGTATGTGTCCTGTAAGGTCAAATGGCATAGCCTCCCTATCACCCAAGCTGGGTCCTCAAGGTATGCCCTTCATGAGGGCTGAGTACACCCTCCTCTTGTAGTTGAGCCTTGATTGCCATTAGCAGGTCAATGGCAGGGATTTACCCAGGCTAGTCAGCTGCAAGGATTGGCTATGACCACTTACCACTAACCTCCACTATCCATAGAGAATTCATTGTGCAGGGGCAGGGTGATGGTGCTCCAATGTGGTCTGGAGCTGTCCATTGGATTCAATGGCCTTGGGGTTTCCCAGGTGGTGCAGGGCAAGGTCAGCCCCAACCTGTGTATTGCCTGGGGCCATCCTGCCTGAGCTATAAAGTAATCTTAGATGTCTACTACTTGTGCTGGGCTTGGGCATTCCCAGGCAAAGCCAAGCTGTGAATCTAGGCTGGCTGCTGCTAGTACAGGCCTGGGGCTCACTGAGGCCAGCTGTTGCTTGTTTGAGAGGATTTAGGAAGTTATGAAGCATGAACCAAGTCCAGTCATTCACATGAAAAAGCAGCTTGGGTGGGACCATAAGCTGGTTGGGGCAGAGTCTCTGGGGATCTCCAAGGTGGATCAAACAGTGTTAGCCAGGTTGATGGAGTCTCAGATATGGTGCCATGCTGGCTCTGTTATGGGAGGGTTTAGAAAAGGGACAATAGCTTCTGCTCACCTTGATGCAGTTTCTCCCAGTATGCCATTGGTGCTGTTATCCCGGTGCTGGAGCTCAGAGGTGGTGAGTCTGAGTAGGTAAGCCTGTGTGTGGGTTCTTGAAGAAGAACTGCTTGAGGCTCCAGCAGTTTCTTCCACCAACTCAGTCCCCACTGGTTTTGGCAGCTAGAAGTTGTGAGGACTTATCTTCCTGGCACTGGAACCCTGGGCTGGGGGACCTGGTGTGGAGCTTGGTCTCCTCACTCCCAAGATATCCCTCCTGAATTTTTATCTACCACACATGGGTGAGGGACCAGCCTGTTCCATGTCTGCACCCCTCCTACCAGTCTGATGGATGTGGTTTCTTTAATTCCATAGTTGTCAGACTTCCATTCAACTCAATTTTTGACAGTTCTGGGTAATAGTTGTTCTATAGTTTAGTTGTAATTTTGATGTGGTTGTGCAAAGAAGCGAACCATGTCTGCCTATGCTGCCATCTTAACCAGAAGTCTATATGGATGTCTTTGGAAGAATGTACATTTTGGGGGATTTGGTGCCCAGTCTCCCTCTGCCCCTCGTGTCACTTGGATTTCACTTTTACTTAGAATTGGACAGCTTGGAGCACTCATTTCTGTTAACATATACTTTATGTAACGGTTTCTGTTATGTGAGACTGGTAGAAAGTAACACCTGAGAAATTAAACAGTGGAAAACCAGAGAAAGTCACTGTTTTCACAGTGTCAGGAAGGAGAATTTTGAACATCCAGAGTACCTACACACTGAACCTTATTTTAATCATTTTGAAATTTTCTTCCAGTGTCTAAATAGCAAGATTGCCACTTACATGATAAACACTGAATTTGATTACTCTTAGAAGGATAAAGCACTAATTTAAGCTCTCCACCCATCCAGAGAGAAATGTTTTGTGGGGGGTCTGGATCTACAGTTTCATATTCATCAAGAACCAGCACAAAGCTCTTGACCTTTCATACTTTTTTGTTTCTGTTTTGTAGTAACTTTGTTGACTACAAAGAACATCCTCATGCTTATACTATTGATACCACTTATGAATGCACATTTTGGGGAGCAATTTTAGAAAAACCAATTTTCCCAATGCTAACCTGGAAATGCAAAGAACCCTTTCTCTGGGAAGTTCTTCTACTACTTGGAGCAGTTCTAGGCTTTCCTGAAAGTTAGATATGTTTATACTTCTCATTTGCAATTAAAAAAAGTAAGTCTTTACACTTCGTAGTCTTTGAGACAGAAGGTGAAACTAGAGCCAAAAAATGGCAACAGGAAAAATAGATAAAGTAATTTAGTTATTGGGTGGTTGGGATGATAGAATAAGGGAAGTGTACTGTGTCTTCAGGTTTTCCAGTCGAAGTTTGTTAAAACTTTGCTTTGGAAAAGCAAGTGAACATGATCTATTCACTGGTTTTAAGGGGCAAGTGACTGGTTAGTCTTAAAATCCCTCCTTATTTGGATATCAGCCTGCTCTATTATTCTGATATCACTCTATAAGTAGTTGATAGTCACAGGGACAGCTAATATTTTCTGAGCACTAACTATGTATTAGGTGCTATACTAGGCATACCATACACTTCCTCATTTAGTCCCACAATGCCCTGATGCATCTGTATCACTGCCATTGCCATTTTACAGGTTGGGCATTTGAGGCTTAGGCTAATTAGATAACTCAAGTTACATAAACCCATGCAGTCAATTCTTGCTGTAGCTGGGATTAACTCAATATGCCATGCTCTGAGCCAACTTGCTATTAACAGTATCCCAGAATTTTTGTGAGGACATTTGAAGGTGTTTTGATGACATAGTGAAATATCATAATTGATAGGAGATACGAAGGTGGCTACATGTTTTCTTTGTTCAGTCTATTAATGACTTGTACCCTCTTCACTTGGGCCTCTACTTCCTTTTCTATTTGATTACATTTATGTCTTGAACCCAATGAGTTCTCTTCTAAGAATGACAAGAAGAGGAAAGGAACCATGGTAGGCAGACAGCAAGGGTGGAGGTAAAGAAAACACAGAGATAGCCCTAAAGTCTCAACACTAGTTTTATACTCCAGATAGAAACTTTAATACTACACATGGAGAACTCAACCCTCCTCATCATTTTACATACTGAGTATATAATTTGTGTGAGGATTACAACCCGAATCTTCTTAGTTGTCTTTGGTTTCTGACACTGCAGCAGCCTTTGAATCACTGAGTGGTTTTTCCCCTGCCAATTAATCTCTGGAGCAGCCAGTTAATAGATGGGAGGAGTTTTAACTTTATCTTTTTTAACCACACTCCCACTTTACACCTTTATATCAGGAAGAGCTCTGACTCTGTGTTGCTGGGATGGGCTTGCAGGTGTGTGCACTTTCATGTATGTGCACCTGGATCTTCCTGAAGATGTTGGAAACAATGGTGAACAAATGTGGGAGGGTGAGGGCCTGTATTGTATAACAAACTGAAGGCACCAAGGAGGCTGCATTTGTTGTGAGTTAAAAGGTTTATAGAAAGATTTTCTTAGTAATGTCTAAGATTTTAATAGGGTAATTAATCTTTCTAAGTGTTAGTGCCAGATTATGGGATCAGCTATTATCCCTGACTGCAGAGTAATCCTTTGTGTGTTGCTATGAGCAGGACTAAGTGAAGAGAATACTCAAGTTGCCAAACAAAGATATGGCTGCAGCTAGCTTGTTTAGGTTTTTAAATGCATTTTCTGGTGCAGCTAAAAGAACCCCTGTCTTGGGGGACTATCATTGCCCTTTAATAGCCATTGAGTTGAAGGGAAAGGCAGAGGAATAAGTATACATGCTTTATGCTTTTTATTCCTTAACAACCAATTATTATTATTTTTAAAATAATGACAGGCATATTCATTGGAGACCTAATTTTAAGCTGGAAAACAACTTATCAAAGAGAAGGATCTTTAGCAATAAGGACAAAAGGGTTTTATCTCCTTCTAAAAGTTCTGCCTCTTTCTCTTTCTTTAGACTAAGTTGGATGTAAATGGCCAAACAATCCAGCAAGTAAACAAAAATTGAAGGGAAAACACAGCAGTGAATAAGACTTAACTATAGCCTTTATGCAAGATTGATTATTTCATATAGCCTATCAGAATCTTGATTACGGATAGAGGGCTTTTTTTTCTGTATAGTTTCTATATTAAAAGAAAAAAAATTAGAACATATCACACCACATGAAAACCCTGAAGGTGTAATGATTCTGTTGCAACCCAGCCAACGGCCTCTGCTCTGGCCTTACTTAAAATTCCCCTTGACTTTGTTGAAGATTTTAGCTCTGGCTGTCTAAGTGGAGCAGTTATTCAGAACTATGTCTATTAGTTTGGCAACTGGTTATAGTTACTGCTTACTTTCCCCAAACTGCTCCAAATATTTTTTAAAAATATATTTTATTGATTATGCTATTACAGTTGTCCCATTTCCCCCCTTCACACCCCTCCACCCTGTACACCCTCTCCCACCCACTTCTCCCCCCTTTAGTTCATGTCCATGTGTCATACTTATAAGTTCTTTAGCGTCTACATTTCTCATACTATTCTTGCCCTCCCCCTGTCTATGTTCTACCTACAATCTATGCTACTTGTTCTCTGTACCTTTTTCCTCTCCCCTGTTGCTAACCCTCCATGTGATCTTCATTTTTGTGGTTCTGTTCCTGTTCTAGTTGTTTGCTTAGTTTCTTTTGTTTTTGCTTTAGGTGTTTTTTTTTTTTTAATCTTCTTTTCTTAGACAAGTCCCTTTAACATTTCATAAAATAAGGGCTTGGTGATGATGAACTCCTTTATCTTGACCTTATCTGAGAAGCACTTTATCTGCCTTTCCATTCTAAATGGAAGCTTTGTTGGATAGAGTAATCTGGGATATAGGTCCTTGTCTTTCATGACTTGGAATACTTCTTTCCAGCCCCTTCTTGCCTGTAAGATCTCTTTTGAGAAATCAGCTGACAGTCTGATGGGAACTCCTTTGTAGGTAACTCTCTCCTTTCCTCTTGCTGCTTCTAGGATTCTCTCCTTCATTTTTACCTTGGCTAATGTAATTATGATGTGCCTTGGTGTATTTCTTCTTGGGTCCAACTTCTTTGGGACTCTCTGAGCTTCCTGGACTTCCTGGAAGTCTATTTCCTTTGCCAGATTGGGGAAATTCTCCTTTATTATTTGTTCAAATACGTTTTCAATCTGTTGCTCTACCTCTTCCCCTTCTGGTATCCCTATAATTCAGATGTTGGAACGTTTAAAGATGTCCTGGAGGTTCCTAAGCATCTCCTCATTTTTTTGAATTCTTATTTCTCCATTCTTTCCCGTTTGGTTGTTTCTTTCTTCCTTCTGGTCCACTCTATTGTTTTGAGTCCCAGTTTCCTTCCCATCACTATTGGTTCCCTGTACATTTTCCTTCATGTCTTTTATGGTAACCTGCATTTGTTCATGTAATTTGGGACCAAAATCAACCAATTCTGTGAGCTTCCTGATCACCAGTGTTTTGAACTGTGCATCTGATGGGTTAGCTATCTTTTGGTCGCTCAAAAGCATGAGTTCTGAGGCACTGATTTGTTCTGTTTGAGCCATCTCTCTCTCTCTCTTTTTTTTTTTTTTTTGGTCTCATAGCTGCTGTTACAGTGAGGGGCGGAGCCTTAGGTGTTCACTGGGGCTGGACACCCCAGTCGCTAGATTGTGACGTTATATGTGAGGGTGGGGTCAAGAGGGAACAATGGCGGTAGCTCCGTTCTCCGTGGGACCTCAGTCCCTTTTCTGGGATCCTGGGTTGTGTGCTTTGCCCTGCTCCACAATCGCTGCCTCACTGGGTCTGCCAGCTGCCGCTTGTGTACTCAGGGTCCACCTGCTGCGATCTTGCGCACCCCAGATGCCTTACTCGCTCCTGGTTGCCTTATGCACTCAATTCTCCCTGTTCTCCACATGGTGACCAGACCGCATCTGGCTGCTCGTCTCTGCCCCTCCTACCGGTCTGGAGGAACGTGTCTATTTCAACTTCTTGGCCGTCTGACTTCCATTCAGATAAATTTTCTGTCAGCTCTGGGTGTTATTCTGCCTCTAAATTGTTGTTCCAATCTTGGTTGTGCATGGAGGTATGGTGCGTCCACCTATGCCTCCATGTTGCCAAAGTCCCAAATATTTTGACTACATAAACTCTTATAGTTCAGAACTGCTAATATCACTGCCCAGGTAGGAAAGATTTCTCCATTGAGGTGTAACTCTTTGCCTCTCTGTGGGTCCCTTTGTGCTAGCTCCACTGTTGTGACTGGCTGCTTACCACAGGGGGGGCCACTGGGTTTCTTCTTCCTTCAACAATGTCTGTATTTTGGTATTAAATTCTACTTGTTGGAGATGTGCCAGAGGACACTTTTGGGTAGTGGGGAGATATTCCATAATTTGCTTTTTATATAGAAGTGATATGAGAATGATGATTTAAACAAGATATGACTAGTATTTTCCTGTGTAGGCAAGACACCATGTTTCATGGAGAATTTTAAGGAGTGAGGAAGTGCTGGGCTGGGGGTTCTTGTGATGTTAAAGTCACATCAGTGCTTTAGTTCTGTTTAAAGTGGTTATATAGTTGTACTCTATCAAGATGCCAAACTTCTAGTAGCTGAGCTGATAGGAAGGCCAGTGGAGATGGGAGAAGACTCATGAAAGTAAGAGGATGATCAGGATGCACATGATTATCAATCAGCCAACATGCCACAAAAAATGGTTCACCCAGTAGCTTGGGCTGGGAGCTTGCCAATGTAGCCCCATATGTTAGGTGATGCTCTCAAGTAACATTCTCAGATTGCTGCTGCTGTGGGAGGCATGTTACCCAGGCACAGTCATAATATCACTTGATGAAATTCAAATAAGAAGTTGTGATTTCCAGCCAAACGGTTTTAAAATCCTCTTCCCATTGTCACACAGTGCAGAATATGGATCATGGCAGAGGAGGGATAGTCAGTGTAAAAATGTGCGTGACAGGGCTGCAGCCCCAAGCAGTCCTTCCTGTCTGTCAGTGAGGGAAGCAGGCAGCACTGTGCACACTTTGCATATTTTGCACAGCCTATTAATGGGAGAAAACCATCTTGGAGGAACCAATTAGTAAAAACTCTAGATTTGAAATGAGTGCTAGCCTTTGTGGATGAAAAGCCTGAGCATTTGGGAGAAGTCTTTGGGACAAGCATGCAGAAACTATTGCAGAGCAAGACAGACATGCACACTCTTGAAGAATTCTGGTTGGAGAAGAGGAGACAACTGGATATCGATGTTAGGAAACATGGCATAAATCCTCTGGTTGCTTCATATTAGCGTGTGCTTGGGGTCTTATCTTAGAGTGTTGATGTTAACATACCCTCTTGTCTTACTAAAATTCAGTGTTGTCGAGTCCCTGGTCTGGGTGACTCTTTTTGGCTGTTGCAGGCAAGATTCTGGGTTCCATGTTGGGCCAAATGAAGAAGTATAAGCTTAAACAGAAAGCTGCCTCAACAAGCTTAACTTCTGGGTCTGTGTGCTCCATTCCAACATATGTGGAAGACTGTCACTGTTACAGAGTAAATCCTCATCTATACTGCATTTGAGATATCACCGAAGATATGCTGTCAATGTGTGTGGATAAGATTGATTTTTGGGCATTTTTTTCCCCATTGTACAGATGAAGGAAATGGCAGAATAAAGAGTGTGAGTTTAGGATATGGTAAGCTTGACTCCTCTTGATGGGGAAGCGAGATAGAGTAAGATTTTATTTTGCTACAATTATTTCTCTTCATGCTAATGGTAAGGTCAAGTATCCATGTGTTGGAATTAAAAAAAACTTAAGTTCTCCAGTGGGTTCATGGCAACTCCCACTCAGGTCACTAGGAATAGTGGAACGTCAACAGAGAACCAGCCTGATTATGGGAAGAATGTCTGCACTCTCACATTGTTTATCAGGGTCTCTCATGTTCCCCAAAATTTCCAGTTACGGAATCACTTTACAAATGTCAATGTATTTATCAACTCGATTTATAATAGCCCTGGAAATATCTTCGTATTAAACAAAGGTAAGTAATAATGTTACTTTACATGGAGCTTTTTTCTTTCATCCTTTTAAGGATTTAAATTTGGTTATAAAGGTAACCCATGGCCATGATAAAATATCAGAATGTGCAGCAATAAAAAGTGTATTATCAAAAAAATTAGAATATACAAGAGTATAAACATTGAGTTAGAGTAGTTTAAAACTTTCTTATAACTTTTCGAGCATAGTGGTTTTGTGTAACTCTCTTGCATTTTTAAATAAATAGAAATCTCAAAACACATGCATTTAATTTGGAAGTTTCTTCCTTTGTTCTACTCTTTTTGTGTTGTTGTTTTGTTTTGAAGCTTAAGAGTATTGGTCAAATTGGTCTATTTCTCAATGACCTTAGAAATTTTTCTAATCTTGGAAAATGGTCTGTCATGTGAAGTTTTGGAAGCATTATACATACAATTTTTAAAAACTGATCTACTGTCTTTCTCAGGACTATTATCCACCCTTGCTTCCATTTTCTGGTTTCTTTGGTTCCTAGCAGACACCACAGAGCTTTGTACATGTGTTAGATATGTGCATTCCTGGGCCAGTGGAGTGGCTGCTGGTCCCATTTCCAGACCTAGTTAGAGGTAACAACATACCACTACATAGAAATCTCAACTCTCATTTTATAATCTAGATCTGGTGTTTAAAGATATTGTTCTTTGAAGCCCTCCCTCCTCCCTTCCTCTATCACTCCCCTCCTTTCTCTTTCTTCCCCCTCTCTCTTTTCCTCCCTCCCTTCCTCTTTTATTCTCTTCTTTTGTCATTTCTCTCTTGCTTTCTTCCTTCCTTTCTTGCTGTTTTGTATAGAATCCTTTTTTAAAGGTAGATAAAAGGTCTTATTCTTGTAACAAAGAACACAATTTTAGTGCCAAGTAGGCTAATATCATTAAACACACACAGCTAAGATGCTGAGGAGGAATAACTTATAAATTACAAAATTCCCAAGAGTAATTTTATGAAAAGGAATAGCAATTTTATTATGCTATCTGCATGTGTCAACATACATTCACATGCATGGACATGTGACTAATTTTATTCCCAAGCACTTAGTTATATTTCAGAAAAGAGCGTTGGAGATCATTTTGTCTATCCATCTCATTTTATAGAAGTTAGACCGCTTGCCCGGAGTCACCAAGGTACATTTGTCAGAGCTGTGTGCAAAACCCAGTCCTTGGCCTTCCAAGCTCCCCCATTTTGTCATGGGGTTGTAAATTTGTTTTGCATGTTTTTTTTTCCAAACTTATTAAAAAAAAAAAACTATAGAAAAATTGAAAGAAATACTATGGTTAATACCATGATCACCAATATACCAATATAA
Source organism: Phyllostomus discolor (assembly GCF_004126475.2). NCBI lineage: Eukaryota > Metazoa > Chordata > Mammalia > Chiroptera > Phyllostomidae > Phyllostomus > Phyllostomus discolor. Next base: position 78,045,311 of record NC_040907.2, on the reverse strand, counting down.
TCTTCTTCATCATTTGTTAACATTTTGTCACATTGGTTTCCCTCCCTATTTTTTTCTGTCTGTCTCTTTCTCTCCTGTATGTAGATGTGTATGTATGTTGCATGTGGATATGTATACCTTTTTTTTACACTTTATTTTTCTTCTTTCTAAGACATGTGAAAAGAAGCTGGAAACATCACTCTTAAATAGGATGTGTCTTTTAAGAACAAAGGCTTTCTTCTATGTAAGCATAAGAAATTATCTCAATGTAACATTGATATATTATTATATTGTATCATTATACTCTATATTATATATTGTTATATTTATTATTATGATTGATATTATGTATTCAGTCTATATTTATATTTCCCAACTTTCCTTGTAATGTCCTTTAGTTTTTCTCTTTTCAATGTAATGATCTGAGTAAGGATCACATTTTGCACTTAGTTTTCATGTGTATTTAGTGCTTTTTAAATCTGGAATGATTCTTCTATCATGTTTTTTAGGGTCTTTTTTCAATAGTGACAGTTTTGAAGAGTCACATCCAATTGTTTGGATGAATTTGGATTTGATTGCTTCCCTAGGATTAGCATCAAGATAAATAATTTTTTAAGGCACTAACACTTTAAAGGTAATGTTTTATATTTGCCATATCACATCGACAGGAATATATGATCTGATTGACCTCTTATTGTAGAGGCTAACATTTATATTTTTAAAAATAAGCCTTTAGGGACAAAGACATTTAAAGGTCATGAAAAACACTATGAGAACAAAGGCATCTCACTCGAGAATCCTGTATATTTGTTATAGAAAATAACTTAGAAGTCAACTTTGAATTGGCTTCTCAAAGCAATATGTCATGCATCATTACCATTTAAAAATTGCATTTATTTAAAAATACATGGTATCTGGGCTTTAGTTTTCTCACTGTCAATGTGGACTTATTAATAAGTATTAGACATTGGATCACAGTACAATCTTAGTTTCTCTCTTCCTTCTATATAGAATTGCTATTTTCCTCACCTCATCCTGTGTATTTCTACATTTGGAAAGATTGAACCTCTTATGTCATTTTCTAACTGGAATAATGCTAAAGTATTACATGCTGGAGGCTTTACTGTCAACTCATTGTGATTTAACCATTAATTCATGACTCAAAAGCTTGAGTGGTAACCTTTTGAGGAGTGGTTACAATGTCTTTAATTATGGCTGGGAAGAACCTATGGCAGAACAGGTCTGGGGAAGTGTTTTGCTGGGTGGTGGTGGTGGACAGAGGAAGGCTTTTCTTAGGTCTCACAGATCATGCTACACATGACTTGACTGGCTCACTCTCTTTCATGTTCTAAGAATGTGATTACTTCATTATTTTTCTTGACTATTTAAATAGCTTTTATAAAAATATGCCCAAATTCTGTTGACTTTAAAGAAAACAAAACCTTTCAACTCACTTTCAAAAATGAAACCTATTACTAATCTTTCACTTATAAAAATCATTCACATTCTTTGTAAGAAATTTAGCATCTAGTGAGTCACATCCATATTAATTTTGGTGTATTTTTTTGGCTTTTTTAGTCAATGCAGAATTTTGCTGATTTGTATTACATAGTATATACACATTTCACCTTTTTAAAACTAAGTATTATAACATAAGTATTTCCTAGTAATCATATTTTCCTAGTAATCATATTTTCCTAGTAATCATATTTTAATGGCTACACAGGATCCTGTTATAATGAAGTCATAATTTATTTCATGTTTCTTATTTTTGTTTGTATAGGCAGTGTATATGCTTAATCATAAATTTGTAACAAAAAATTTTCTTGCATTTCAAAATACTGCCTTGGGGGATGTTGTGTATATTGATATACAGTTTTTCAAAAAAGTAGTAGAAGGTTATACTTTTAGCAATATATGTGATTGTATAATATATATGTGAAAATATAGGTGATAACTTTACTATCAACACTGTGTATTATATTGAAAAAAAGAGACTGTTAATTTTATAGGCCAAGCTTAAAAGTGTTTATCTTAACTTTTATTATCAGACTACCCTGGAGGTACAACGTTTCTTGTTTTATGATCCAGATGCAGTTCCTCTGTTATGAATATCTGTGTCCTTTGTTTACTTATCTTTTGGAGGTTTGATGATTTAAGTATCATGTTTTATGTATTTTTAATAGAACAAAGATAAATATCATTTGACTCTTTTATCTGTTATAGTATTTTTTCCTGGTTATTTGCCTTTTACTTAACCAAGTTTTATCTTTGTCTTCTTTACCAAGAAGAAAGACATTTAAATTGTACAGAGTAAAAGTAACGTGAGTAAAATTAACTGAAGTTCAAAAAGGTGAGAAGGACTTTGCTTCCTCAAATATGTGGAGCTACTTCTCTGAGGAAGTACTTTTCAAGGTAATGAAGGAATCTGGAGATATAATTATGGAAAAAAATATTGCTCATCTTTGAGGAAGATAGTATTTTTTAAAATGAGCAGAACTATAAAATATAAGCTTACCATGCTATTATTCTGATAGCAATTATTAGTCTGGCAATATTCTAGATGAACTGTTCATAAGAACTCTTCACAAAAGAAAACAGTGACCAATTAGAACCAGAATGAATCCATAAACAAAAAAAATTATGTTAAAGTAACTAATTTACTTCGGTTATCATATTAAAAGATGGAAAGAATTCTGTGAACACAGTCTATTTTGTTATATTTCTGTAGGGATTTATTGGAAACTTGTATAATATTCTTGTAGGCAAAATAGAGCAATATGGGCTGGGTAATATTCTCCTAGGTCAATTAACAACTGGTTAAAGAGCTCACACAATAGGATGCTGATTGATGGGAGCCTCAAGTTGTGTTCAGCAATGCTCCAACATAAGCTATAGTTTAATGAACATTTTTCTAATTACTAGGATGAAGAGATCAAAGTCTTCTTATCAAATGTGTGTAGGTCCCAAACTGGGAACCTTAATGAATATGCTAAATGAAGGAATTTAATTGATGGAAATCATGGTAGTAGGCATACATGTAAAGAATGATAAGCTTAGTTCAAAACAATGAATTGAGCAAGTATAAGATGGGGAGTTTTCATACAAGTACAATAATTGAGTGTCTTCACTGTTTGAGAGCTCCAACCAAGGGAAGAGTATGATATCCTTATTTGTACTAGTCAGAGTTTTTAAGGGGAAACAAAAACCAACAGCACACACACTTATACACATTAATTGGGTAGAGGGTTGACAAGCCTGAAATCAGGCAGGCCAGAAATTCTTGCAGAAGTCAATGTTGCAGTCTTGAGTCTGAAGGCAGTCTGGAGTCAGAATCTCTTTTTCTTATGGGGATCTCATTAAGGAGAACAACGTGCTTTACTCACAGTCTATCCTTCACAGCAACATGTAGGTCGGTGTTTGACCAAGACGTTGGGTACCATAGCCCTGCCAAATTGATGTAGAAAATTAACCATCCAAATATTATTTATGGAATATCGAGATCACATGATAAAATTATCATACCTAGAGAACATTTACTATTCTCTGCACTGCTCAGAATACATATCATAATTTGGGTTTAGTTATGGGTAGCAGTTTGTGAAGCTCATTTCCACTGGAACAAGTCAAATGTTAAGTTGATTGAGACAGTAAAAAGCTGGGAAAACATTCCATTTAAAGAATAGTTGGAGGAATTGTGATGCTCCTTAAGAACATAGGACCCCAAAATGCTCTGTTAGTCAGAACTCTTTTGGTTGGAAATGACTTGTACTGACGTATGCAAAAAGTGAAATGGATTGACCTACGTAACTGAAAAGTCCAGGAATAGACCTGGCATAGAGTTCAACTGATATTCTTCAATCAAAACCATATTATCTGATTTCTTTCCTCTGTCTCTTGGCTCTGATTTATTTGGCTTCATTTTCAGGCAAAGACCTCTCCATGAGGTGGTACCTGAAAGTTTGAGCTTGCATCACTCTAAAACTAACAACCCACACCAGAAAGAGAACTTCTCTTTCTCAAAGGTTCTGTGAAAACAACTGGAATTGTGTCTCATGATTTAGCTTTGTCAAATACCCAGTTGTAAACTCAGCACTAAGCACTATAAACTAAGTGGCAGGAAATTTGTTTGTATTTATTGGCAGGACTGGGTCACATACCCATTCCAGTGTGCGTGCCTCCAACCCCTGCAAACAACCTCATGGATTAAGAGTGAGTAAGGTATGGATAAAGGGAAATTAGATGCCATTACCAGAAAAGGTGGCAGAATGGATACTGGCTAGCAAAAAAGGCAACCTTCATTATAAAGGACCTGATAACTAATTTTTAAACATTTGTAGGGCTATAATGTATGAAAAGAATTAGGATTTTCCTATGTACCACCCCTCCTCCTCACCAAAGGGAAGAATTGGTATAAGTGGGCAGACATGAAGGGGAAACAGCAATTTGTCTCTACATCAGGAATAATGTTCTTGTAGAGTACCAGTATGGTGTGTGTTGTAACCTGTGCCCTGTCCCTAGGAGAATTTATGCAGAAACTTGATGGATATTATAGAGGCGATTCCTGTTTTGTATTAAAGAATTGCCTAGGTATATTAGATGACATTCTGTTTCTGTGACTTCATTATTCTGTTCTCTCTGTATACATGTATGCCAGTGCATGCAGATAACCTTGTGGTTATTGTATCCCCCTGGAGAGAAATTGAATCCCATTGCCTGATAAGGGAATTATTTGATGTCAATTGTTTTTGAATTGTTACTTCTGTGCCTGCTGAGTCGACTCCATGTTTCCTGTTCTTGTTAATGTAGCATTACCCAAGACAGAGGTAGTTACACACGTGGCAGAGAAGATGTAATGCTTGCCAGGGGCAAGGGTATGGGAAGATGAATGGGTGGGGTTCCCTTTACCCTTGTGTACAGGTCACTTCTGCAACAAATAGAATATTCAATTTCCACTCTGTATTTCACTTCTAGTACCAAACATGAAGAGAATGTAGACCGTAAGGAAGAAATAACACTAAAGGGAAGCCCTCAAAGATAATTCTATCATCCATAACACCAGGCGCTTTCTGGCATTATGACTAATAAAGCTCAGCTAAAACATGTTCTAAATATTTTTATATGCAAAAAATAGAAAATTGTTGTAAAATAATGGTTGTTATTTCAAACCATGACTATAAAATGCCCTTGGGACAAAAATGTCTAATTATGAAATAAAACAACTTTTGTATCCCTCTGGCAATGTTTTCAAACTATTGCTCTCTCCAAAGTAGTCACTATAATTAGTCCAATTCCCCAGAAGAAGTGAAAAGTGTAGGGGAATTCATTTAGGGCTGTAGCTTAGGGCTATGTCTTGGATTAGGACCAAATGGACTATTAAAATGTGAGTGTGAAAGAAGCATATCAGCATCATGGGCAAGAGGAATGCTTCTAACAGGAATTACTTGACATTATCTTCGAGTCATAACATTTTTATATTTGCTTTACAGAGATAAGTTGAGAGTTATGAGTTCTAGGAGGAGTTGGATGACCTTTGATGGAAGTTTGTTCCAACACTGCTAGTCATGCCATCTCCTCAAACCTCAGCCTTCCTAGTATTTAAATGGGGTTAAAAATATGTCTGCCTATTTAGAAACATGAAGGCTTTAAAAAAAACACAAATGCACAAGAAATGGAAGGAAAGCTTCAAGATTTCTCTTATGTTTCCCCTTGAAATATTTTAAAGAACTATAAATATTCTAGAATTATAAAAATTATTATTAGGATAAGCATTTTATATTTTCTGCCTAAAATTTATCCCTACTGAATTATTTTTAAATACATCTATTAAAAATTATTTCATGCATGATTTGTTAGGAAATGCTGTATTGTATTTATATTTTAAAAGCAAGCAGGACAGCATAATATTTTAAAAGCAAGTTGGATGCTTTCTGGCTTGGGGAGATCACTCTTTCTCAAGCTAGGAGGCTTCTGTGTGGATTTCCTTTTGTTGACTTTGGATTGATCACTATGGGCTCATTCTCTTATTTGTTCTCAGAGTGGGAGTTGAATACAATCTATGTCAGTCAAGCTCCTGGCAGGAAATTGGGCAATTTGAACAGAGTTTAATAAGGAGCCTATTAACAACAGTGTGTTTAGATTGTAGAGAAACCACAAGGTACAATCCAGAATGACTAAGGAGAGGAAGAGTTCCCAGAACCCTGAAAGGAAGCATTATGTGGAGTGGGATGCTTGACAGGAGCTGTGACCTTTGGTCTAGGAGCAGCACGATCCTGTGGTGACACTGCAGAGGGGGAGCTCATGAACCTGACCTCCATCTTTTCCTCTTTCTGATTTCCTCTCTACTTTAGTGGGTTTTCCTCTTGGAGAGTGCAGGAAGCTTACTGATGGAGTGGCCTACACTGATTTCTGCCTACTCTCTGATTTCCTGTCTACTCTAATGGGTTCTCTCCAGAAAACCCAACTGGCAGCTAGAGTATAAGAAGCTTGCTGATAGAGTGGTCCACACAGGTCAGCCTCCCAGGACACAGTCAAGAGTGCCCAGTAGACTGGCACAGGTCTCACAGAAGAGATCCAACACAGTCTGTAGTAGCTTCCATTCTCAGAAGCAAAAAGGAGATAGATAATAGGCTACCTCTGTATTTGACTAGATTTGAAACAAAACCTCAGAGGTGGACATGGGAAGGTTTCATTTTCTTGTTGCAGAATAAAACACACATTCAGGCCTTTGTCAAGGAACATGGCCTGAGAGTTTACCAAGCCATGGCTTGCTCCAACAAACCCTCTGCATGATCCAGCATTGAGTCTCCCTCTTACTTACATCTGGTTTTATTCTCATTTTCTACAACATGAAAGCAATTTGTCTGGATTTAGAAATATCACATATTGGGAAACTTTGAAGGACACCTGTCTGAGAATCATCATACAGTTTTCAGAAGATTGGACATGAGAAGAAGGAAACATTAGAGGACTCAGAGGTGCTAAAGGCAACAGCTCAGAATATGATATGATTTTAAAGATTATTTATGGAAAAAAGGAGTATTGAAGGAGGTTTTCCCCTGTTGTCGTCTTCTTTTTTTTTTTTTTAGCAAATTCAATAGAAATAAAACATTTTAAAGTGATTAACAGTAAGTCCAGGAGACCAAATTTCTTATTCTTTTCATTTTGTTCTTTCTCTCTTCTAAATTAGGCAATTAATTTCTCCCATCAGGAGGGTTTTTTCTACTTTTTAATGAGTGGCTTTACTAAGGTGAAGTAATTTCAATAATAATTTTATAATTATTATTTGTTTATATCATCTTAAAATATACATGATAATTTTATAGGAAAACATATCTTCAAATAAAATATCTCTATGTATATTTTCTGTTTACAATTGAATTTACTGGGGTGACACTGGTTAACAAAATTATACAGGTTTGAGGTGAACAATTCTACTATACATAATCTGTACACTGTGTTATGGTGTGTGCTCATCAGTCCAAGTCAAATCTCCCTCCATCACCATGTATCCCCTCCCTCCCCTCCTTCACCTCCTTCTGTCCCCTCCTCCACCCTGGCAGTCACTACACTGTTGTCCTTCTCCATGATTTTTTTCTCTCTTTCCCCCCACCCCACTCAATCCCTCAACCCCATCCCTACAGCTAGCTACACCCCCTCTACTGGACATCTGTCAGCCTGCTCTCCATCTATGAGCCTGTCACTATTTTACTTATTGTTCATTTTGTTCATTAGGTTCTACATATGAGTGAAATCATATGGTACTTGTCTTTCTCTGACTGGCTTATATTGCTTAGCATAATGCTTTTCAGGTCCATCCATATTGTTGTACAGGGTAAGATTTTCCTTTTTTTTATGGCCAAGTAGCATTCCATTGTGTAAATATACCACAGCTATTTTATCTCCTCATCTAGATGGACACTTGGGCTGCTTCCAAAATTTGGGTATTGTAAATAATGCTGCAATGAGCTCTTATTGTTAGTTGATTTATTGATGATAGCCACTCTGACAGGTGTGAGGTGATATCTCATTGTGGTTTTGATTTGCATTTTTCTCATGATTCATGGCATTGAACATCTTTTCATATGTCTATTGGCCATCTGTGTTTCCTCTTTGGAGAAGTGTTTCTTCAGATCTTTTGCCCATTTTTTTTTTTAAATTGGATTGTTTATTTTTTGATGTTAAGTTATATAAAGTTCTTTATAAATTTTGGATATTAACCCCTTATCAGATGTGTCATTGGCAATATGTTCCCTCATTCAGTGGGTTGTCTTTTCATTGTGTTGGTGCTTTCCTTTGCTGTGCAAATCTTTTTAGTTTAATGTAGTCACATTTGTTTATTTTTCTTTTGTTTCTTTTGCCTGAGGAAATATATCAGAAAAAACATTGCTAAGAGAAATGTCTGAGATTTTACTGCCTATGTTTTCTTCTAGGATTTTTATGGTTTCGAGTCTAAGGGAACTCTAGTGCACTGTTGATGTGAATGCAGATTGGTGCAGCCACTGTGGGAAGCAGTATGAAGTTACCCCCCAAAATTAAAAATTATGACCCAGCAATTCCACTTCTGGGAATTCATCCAAAGAAACCTGAAACACTAATTTGAAAGCATATGCCCACCATGCTCCTTGTATTTGAAAGGGTCTCCTAAAATACAAAAATATGTCTGTTTTTATTTCTCCCAAGTTTCCATTCCTTCTCTCTTATTTACCCTAAAGTGTAGATCTGGGGAAAATGGTTTTAATTAACTCCATGGTTTCAAAGTTTTATAATTTACTCTTGGGTCATAGGTATGTTTTAAGAATAAATAGAATATTACCTGTGAAAGTATTCTGAGATTTGAGTGGAGTTACATGGATTCAAGGTGTCATTATTGACCAGAGGAGCCGTGATTCTCCAACCACAGCCATGGGCAGGGCGACCAAAAACCCCTCAGCGAGATGACCATCTTTCAAAACCTGCAGTTCATTTTCCAATTAACAAAGGAAATGGGTACTGTTTGAATCTTAGACAGAGTGCCTGCAGACATAGGGACATTTTGTGTCTGGGTGATGCACTGTTTGATATAGGAAACAGTATAGAAACATACCTCTGGCTCTGAAATGCTTTCTAAGAAGAAAAATAGAATTTGAGCCACTAGATTGGACATCCACTCAGGCTGTGATGGGGATTTAAACTTTGTGGCTGCCTAGAGTTGTGAGTTCAGAGGGGTTAGTGCCTAGATTGCTTTCTGTATCACTCTCCAGCTTATGAGCCTTACAGAACTTTTTCCTTTCTTCTTTTGTCATGATCAAGAGGTTACAAGAATCAGAAAAATCTAACTGGAGGTTAGTTTTAGTTAAATGGAAACTGACAAACCCTTAAAGAGAACTGAGATAAATCTTTCTCTTCCTTTGTTTATTTCTAAGAGCTGAGGAGAAAAAAGTTTATTGATACCTCAAAGCATAGTTGGTCTTATAAAAGCTATCAGTCCAGTGAAAACCAAATTGTTAAAGAGAAGTTAATTCAAGTGTTAACTTGAAGTTAACTAAGTGTTTCTTTTTGCAAACTATCACTAAAAACCCCAGGAGTACAAATAAGTCCTGAGGAAACTGTGAGGCCAAATTGGTGCTAAATTTATATTTCTAATAAGACAAGTGGATTGTTTAAAAAGCTTTCTGTGTGATGTGGTTGATGTGGAAATCATTGGAACAGAGTACTTTTAAATTTTACTTTTGTTTTTGGTTTGGTTTATTTATTTATTTTATTGGGTTTGGGGAAGAGATGAAGAAATTGGGAGAAGTCTGGTTGATGTTTATTGGATTACATTAAAAAAATTTTATACCTTAAGTAGAGCTCTATTTTTACAAAACTGATGTTATAAAAACTAAACACAGGAATAATTCAGTGTACAACGATCTAATTTTGAGACAATGAGGACCTGAATGAAGAGGGCAGGGGTAGGAATGAAAAGCTGAGAGGAATGCATGAGATGTAGAAAAGGACTGGCTGGGTATTGTGGCTGGGAGGCAAACTGAAGAAAATCCCAGTGCCTTGTATTCGCGGGTAGATGAGAGAATCATATCAACATTAATAGCATAAGGACATTTGAGGGGCAGCTTATCTTCAGAGGGTGGAAATGAGGTGAAGAATCTTGACATTTGTAAATACAACTTTTGCAACATCCTGTATTCCATAATGACATTAAAATGTTTCATCATGTATTAATTTGTAAAGAATACAACTCCTTCCTTGAGTTGTTAAAATGCTTATGATTATCATCATTATAACAGAAATATTAAGCAAGCATTGAACAATTCCTATATGCCAATATTTTTGTAAGGTTTATATACGTTAACTAATTTAACTCCAGCAGCTCTGTTAAATAGGTACTGATATCACCTCATTTACAGAGAAAATTGAGGGTTAGTGAGAAGGGATTTGCTTGGGGCTACATTGAGTGGCAGAGTTCAGACTGAAATCAGGTAATCAGGCTCGAGAATTCAGCTCCTGGTCACTCTCTCCTATAGACCCCTGGGCAGAATTTGAACTGATAGTTCTATGAGATTGAGGGCAGTGGTACATTCTCAGTTATTGAGTGTCCTAGCCAACAGCCCTGCATCCATACCTCAGTAAATCTCATGAAGTTGAGGATGTTCAAAGACTCCTGAGAAAGTCAATCAGTCTATGAGCATAAAGGAAAAGACCTTAACACTTTATGTAAACTATAAAAACACATGGAAATTTTAAAAAAATATCCATTAATGAATGGCTTCACAGTGATGTAATCATAATTTCAGCTTTCTTAATATTAATATATTTGCTAACTGTTTTCTTGAGTACCTATCATAGTGCTAAGCACTATGGGGCATTTGATGCAGAAGAAGAAAATCCCTTTTCTTAATCTTGCAGTGCAGTGAGAGAGGCAGATGAATGAAATGCAAGTACAGCACAGTGAAGTAACATGGTAAAACATTGAACAACATGGACATTAGGAGTGCTGGCCCCCAGCACCCAGTTGAAAATCTGCATATAACCTTGGACTCTCCAAAACTTAACTATATTTGGCCTTTCACAACTGCAGATTCAACCAACTGAGGCTTGGAAAAACACCATTTTCAGTCGTTGGTTGGGAATCTGCAGATAGGAATGTGACAATACTGCTTGTCAACCATAGTTGGTTGAATCCACAAGTGAGAAGGCTGTGGATAAGAAGGCCCAACTGAATTGAAAAAAAAAATCCACATAAAGGTGGGTCCATGTGTCCAAACCTATGTTGTTCAAGGGTCAACTGTACTAGGTGGACGTAAGCACCTGGAGTGTATTAGTGGTATTATCTAAGTCGGCCCTACAAGGTTCGAATGTAATACTTTTTTGGAAGAAATGATGCAAAACATGGAACTCAAAGGATGAATAGATCAGTGGAGGCAAAAATGAGAGGGGAGGGGAGAAGTTGGAGAGAATGAACTGTGCTTGTGAAGCTGCAGATAGTTCATTATGGCTGAAGACACAGTTTGCTGGGGTTAGGGTTAGGTGGGAGAAGATAAAGCTGGAGAAGTGAGCAGTGGTCAGATGCAAAGGTTTTCTAGGTTACCTGAGGCATTTGATACTTATCCTGGGGGCAGTGGACCCTATTGATGTGATTTAAGTAGAGAAGTGCAATGATCCAGGAGCATGCTTGCAATATATCTGGAGTATACAGATATGCTGGTCCAGTACTAATCTTGAAGGGCCTTTGAGGAGTACATAATTATTTAGCAAATTTATATTGCGTATATAAACAGGTTATAAACCATATGAAGGAAAGATAACTTTGCACCAAAAATTTAGCATGCAGCTTGCCCTTGTTTTCTAATAAATACAGTTTTATATTGGTGCAAACTTACAGACAAATGTATATAGTGAGATTGTTTCACTACAAAATCACCAGGTATTTGACCTGGGAGACACTTTAACTTGATTTCTAGTCTTGACTGTGCTCTGTGAACCTGGGACAAGTCAGTAAACCATCTTAGGCCTAGTTTTTTTCCTTTTATTTTTATCTGTAGCATGAGAAAGTTGAGAAGATCATCATTAAAGCTTTTGCTGAGCTCTAAAAGTCACTTACCATGGTCTGAAACTTTTCAAACATTATAGCTATGTGAAAAGTGACTAAGATTTATCACACACTCTTCTTGTTATGATTTTCCCTCACCCCTCCTCGGTGCTTTCAGTGGTAGTTTTTGTTTCAGAGAAAGGGTGAAATCACAGTAGGATAGTTGAGCAGAAGAAGAATTTGGAGACCACCTTATTCATTTCCACGTATTACTGATAAGGATGCTGGTGCACCCTAATTATGCAACTGATCCAAATTCTAGCAGTGGGTCAGCAGCAAAGTGAAGTCCAGAGTCCTGGGGGCTTCCGAACCCAACCCAGTTCTTTCTAAACTCTATTTTGGGGGCTTCTTTTCTCACTTCTGTGAGGGCTATAGGGTGGTGTGTTAGGCAATAAATTGGGAAGAAAGTTGGGTACCGTGAAAAATTTCATGTGTTTAGATAGAATTGACTGTATCATTGCTAATTAGGGCTGCTGTTTATTTTTCTGGCTTCAAGTCACCTAAAAAAATAAAAAAGACACATTATATATTTGTAAAACTATATAAATATAATGTGTATCACTATATATAATAATAATAATATATGTAATGACATATATTTTGCTCCCTTATTCTTTATGAATTATTCCTTCTTTTGCACTAATGTTTTCCTCTCTGGTTACTCTAAAAAAACTATTTTTCTTCTTTCCCTACCTCCACTTCTCTTACATCAGCAACTAAATGATCTTCCTTTTAGTTCAGGAAGCTGGCAGCCTCCGATCTGCAGCCTTTAGATAGCCAGCTAATTAAGGGGAAAGCAGGTGTGGATGAGTCTATTCAGTTCATAAATAAGTGCCAAAAATTAAAGTTATTGGTTTGTAAGTGTTGGCAGGTGGAAGCACTGTTTTATACCTTTAACAGAGGAGGGGAAAGGAGAGAGGGTAGTTAGAAGGACTTAAGGGTAGAGAAGAAAAAAAATGACTTTTTATAGCTAAAGCTTTTCAGAAGAGAATGTGCCTATTTCTAAATCACTGTCTTGTTTGAGATTAATTCTAAGACATATAATTGCCTGCCCTAAGGGTGTAATGTTCCCTGAGAAGGGCTTCATAAACTGTATGGCCTGGGCAGAAATAATTCATGGTCTCAAGCTGGTACTTAGTGGCATAACTCATGACTGACTGCAGACATAAGTGCCTGTGTTCTTTTGTGATTTTTCTTTTCCATTTTTTACATATGCTCAAATGCCCAGAGTTCCCTATCTGCAAACCCCCTCACTTAAATGCTGAGAAAAAAACATGGTCTATTGTAGCACAACTTAATGCATTACTTAATGAAGTGATTTGGAAATAAATATATATGAGGAAATGAATTACTGGGAGCACATTTCTTCCTTTGTCATTTCTTTTTTCCTCCTGATTTTTCCTCTTTCTTTTTTCCTTTCTTTGTGTTTAGTAATTCATTTTAGCATTTCTTAACTGGAAGACATTTTTCGGTAGGGTGTTGTGGCAGAAGAAAACAAAAGCATTATGTATTACACATTCAAAATACATTAATACATGGTTGAAATGCTAACCCATACAATAGAATAATTATAGTGTGTCTTCATTGAAATTGTACACATGGCTTTGTGATCATACTCATTAATTTAGATCTAAATGAAACAAAATTATTCTGCATGGCTGCTGAGTTAATTTATGTGATATAAGTAAAGAAAAGTTAAATAAGTGTGATGGAAATGAGACTGCAGCTGGGCAATTAGGCCTGGAGGAAGAGGTTCGCTCATCTCCCCAGGCTTCTTGGCCTTTCTTGTCTGCAAAGATTATTCATGTTACTGCAAAAATTTGTCATTTTAAGATTGTATCTTGGAATGTCTTGATAGAAGTTCTGAAGGATCCTCACAGCTAATTTTATTGGGTGGGGAAAAGAATAGTGCACTAATACGATAGATGGTTTTGCTTGGAACTATTCAAATATCTAGGTAAAAGAATACAACACTTCTACTGAGGTAAGCTGGATTCCAGGCAGAATGGGAAAAATGCCACGCTATAATGAATGGTGCTTTTAGGAGTCTGAATATCTTACAAGTAAAGGACATATTGTATATCATTTCAAGTAGACAAAGTTTCTTTTTTTTTTAATTGAGGAGAGGAAGTGTCACCATGATTTTCTAGTAGTATAGCAATGCATGTATATGTTTTAGAAAAAGCTGCCAAATTGCCTTGTCCCCTATTTCAAGTCATTTGAGGTGTATGAACGTGGTAACTAGTTTCAGTTTTGTGATCAGTGGGATGGTGGTTTCTTTTACAAGATGGAGGATTTTGAGTTTAAATGCCATCTGAAAGCACCCATAAAAAGCCTCTGTCCTTCTTTTACTTAAACTTTTATTTCTGTGAGAGAAAAGCATATTTGATTCATTAGAAAAATTTTCAGTGGCTTAAATTCCAGAGATGCAAAGATAAATAGACAAATAACAGGGCTTCTATCTTCCTGACTGCTTGAATCAAATTGGAAAAAAAAGAAGTACTGGGGCAACGAAGTTGGCCACAGGCCAGGAGATGGTGCCCACACAATGGAGATTCAAAGAGAAATATTTCGTATGTAGGTGGCAGTGCGGTGAGGACAGCCCTTGTGGAGAAAAGGGGTTGGTAAAGTGAAAGAAAAGCAAAATGTAGTGACTTCAGCGGGAGATTTCTTCTCTTAGGGAAAAGAAGAGAAATTGAAGAATAGAGCAGAGTAGTCAGAGACACAGGGGACCATGAGGATGATGTACTCAGTCAAGTGGAAGGAAGAGAGAGTTTGAAGAAGGACAAGCCCAGCAGAGTCAAATGCAGCAGGGTGGCTGAGTACGAGGAGGACAGAGGCAAGACTGTTGAATTTGGTGTTCAGAAGGTCATTGGCTTCTTCAGTGCAGTGATGGAGACAGAAAACAGACTGAAAGTGCTTGGAATTTGGATGAGCAGTGGGTTCAGGGTGCTACTCTTTCAAGGTGAACAGAGAGTGTTGAGATCAATCTAGAAAAAGGAATCTTTTGCAAAAATTGTATGCAGATCTGTGATTCTTCCCTGATAGACTTTCCAGCCCATTTTCACTGCAGCTCTTAGTTCCTCATCCCATCGCTGTTTCCCTGTCATTTGCTAACATTATCTGGAACAGTGAGGTCATTTCTCAGTGGAAACCTCTTCTTTCATATGCTGACCATGAACATTTGCCCTCTATGTAAGAACTTAGTTTTCACATGGACACATTGTCTTCCTGTTATGTTTCTGTGGAATAAAAAGTAGCTGGTGGGTGATGGTGATGTTGGGGGTCACGCTTCTGGAATACAACAACTCATACATCTCTTGGCTGTACACAGGTAGAAACACATTTAGCTGCCACATAGAGATAATGAGCCAGTGAGCTAAGAAGTAGATTTCAAACCTCCCTGGAATCTTTTAATATTCTCCCTTCCATCCGTAGGGCTTCATGCCTCCATCTGCATTGTACCACTCAGTTTCATTCTCTCACAAGAACCAGTTGTGAAGACTGAAAAACTTGAGTATTATTTTGATTCGAAGAGTGGCACAGAACGAGGAAGAAAGATAAAAAAAATAATTTACTGTGGTAGAACAATTGCTCATCCAAATTCATCTAGCAAACCCCTACTTTCCATTTTCCTCATTGCCTTTCATTTTACCCTGCCTTTGGTAATGTTCTTCTTTAATACTGCTTAGTATAGAAAAATACAACATTAAGGATTCAAATAAATATATGGCTAAATCTTGTTCCCAAGATTCCAAAGATAAGTGGAAATACTTTTTGGCACTATTTAATTTTAAATAAGTAAATGTTAACCCCTTAGAGTATTTCATTTCTTATCTCTACTCTGTGCCACTTGATTTATGAAATCCTTTGCTTGCATAAGACATTTGAAAATAAGGTCTTCTTTTGTCTTATTTGTCAAGAATATACAAAGTCCCAAACATTGTCTTAGACATTATGTGATCATTTGGGATAAAAGTGCTGCCTTAGCAGAAATATTGTAGCTGTCACTTATTTGTGGAGACATCAAAAGGATATGAAGGGAAACCAGACAGAAGAAAGCAGTCATTTTAAGTATTAAGTAATCCCAAGAAAAAAGTTTTGCTCATTTATAGCTTCCACAACTTTAGAAAGTCAATGCTTGAGAGTCTAGAAAAGAGGCATTTCAAAACAAATGCCTCTTCAAAAAAAAAAAAAAAAAAAGGATAGGCAAAGCTAAACCTTTTACTAAAGAAGTAAAAGGTTTAAAGAGGGTAAAGAAGCCCTGGCTAGTGTGGCTCAGTCGATTGAGTGATGGCCTGTGAAGCAAGGGGTTGCTGGTTCAATTCCTAGCCAGGGCATGTGCCTGGTTTGCAGACCAGGTCCCCAGTGGGGGGCGTTACATGCATTGGTGTGACTACCCACTATGATCTGCCCAGTTAGGAATTTATGACTGGGTCACCCTGTGAGGCTACTTTTGGTTAGATTTACTTCAATGCCCTTTTTCATCATATATATATATTCCATTCACTCATCAAGGACATTTAGATTGTTTTCATGTCTTGGCTGTTGTGAATGATACTGCAGTGAACACGACAGTGCAGACACTGTGTTGGCCAAAAAGTTTGTTAGGTTTTTTTCTATAAGATGGCTCTAGTAGCGCTTAGTTTTCTTTAACTTCATTCAAAATAATTTTGGCAGATTGTATTGTGACAGCTGTCATATCACTGTGCATTTAAAAAAATCAGAATTGGTGAATTTCTGTGTAGCCAATTTAATATTGAAGATGGAAGAAAATATGCAACATTTTTAGCATAGTATGCTTTAGTATTTCAAGAAAGGTAAAAACACACCTGAAACAAAAAAAGATTTGTGCAGTGTGTGGAAAAGGTGCTGTTACTGACTGAATATGTCAAAAGTGGTTTGCGAAATTTTGTGCTGGAGGTTTCTCACTGGTTGATGCTCCATGGTTGGATAGACCAGCTGAAGTTGATAGCAATCAAATCCAGATGTTAATTGAGAACAATCAACATTATACCATATATGTTGGGAGTTAGCCAACATACTCAAAATATCCAAATCAATAAACTTATTGGTGAAAATGAGAAATGTGTTTTTTATTTTTTGGAAAAAACTAAACAAACCTTTTGGCCAATCCAATATTTTTTTGAATCCTGACTTGATTTTCTTTAGATATATACCCAGAAGTGGGATTGCTGTATCATATGGGTAGTTTTATTTTTAATTTTTTGAGGAAACTCCATACTATTTTCCATAGTGGCTGTATCAATTTATATTTCCACCAAGAGTGCACCATGGTTTCCTTTTCTCCACAATTTGACAAAATTTTTTTATCGCGTGTCTTTTTGGTAATAATTATTCTAACAAGTATGAGGTGATATCTCATTGCAGTTTTAATCTGCTATAGTGAATCTCTGGTAGATGGCATATACCTAGTTGTGTCTTTTTTTTTTTTTTTTAAATGCATTCTGCTGGTCTATGCCCTTTGATTGGAGCATTTAATCCATTTACATTTAAAGTAATTGCTGATAGGTAAGGACTTACTATTGCCATCTTGTTCATTGTTTTTAGGCTTTTTTATAGTTTCTTTTTTTTTTCTTGCTGCCTTCCTTTGTGAATTCATGATTTTCTATATTGGTATAATTTTAAAAGATTTTTTGTTGTATTTTTCCCATTATCATTTACCCCCCTCATACCTTCCTCTCCCCACAATCACTGCACTGTTTTTCATGTCCATGAGTCCTCCTTCCTTTTTGCTATATCTTCTGCCCCATAACATCCCCCACTCCCATGCAGCTGTCATAGTATTTAATGGTATAATTTGATTTTGTTCTCTTTATCTTGGGTGTATCTGCTGTAAGCTTTTGTTTTGTGGTTTCCCTGAGGCTTATTTTAAACATCTTCTGGATATAACAATCTGTCTGAAACTGACAGCTTAACTTTACTGTATACCAAAACTCTATCCTTTTATTCCTCTCCCAACGTTTTATGTTTTTGATGTCACACTTTACACCTTTTTGTATTGTATAACCACTAACAAATTAATTAGCTCTAATGACAGATGGTCTCTGAATTACAGTGGTTTGGTTTTTGATTTTTCAATTCTACAATGTTGCGAAAGTGATACATACATTCAATAGAAACTGTACTTTGACTTTAAAATTTTGATCTTTTCCAGGTCTAGCAATCTGGGGTGCAGTGCACTGTCGTGACACGGGGAAGCTCCCGGTCAGCCACGTGAGGGTGAACAGCCAATATTTTACAATGTACTGTGTTGCCAGTTTGTTTTTGATACTGTGTTTTGTGTTTTTTATCTAATCATGTGCACAAAATGCTGATCTGTGTCTTCTGCTTCTGGTGAGAAGAGGAAGGCAGTTACTCTTGAGATAAAACTCAAGATAATTGCCCAGCTATATGTTAATGTAAGTGTTTTCAACATGGTTAAGGTAGGCTAGGCTAAGCTCCAATGTTTGGTAGGTTAGGAGTATTAAATGCATTCTTGACTTACGATTTTTCAGCCTACAATGGGTTTATGAAGACATAACCCTATTGTGAGGACCATCTGTATTTTAAATATTTTTGTCATTCAATCTTTATACTAGAGTTAACTGATTAACATATATTACAGTATTAGACTATTCTGAATCTAGCTGTATACTTGCCTTTACCAGTGTGTTTATTTCTGTCATTAGTTAGCATCCTTTTATTTCAGCATGAAGAACTTCTTTCCATCTTTCTCGTAGGCAGCTCTAACGGTGATGAACTCCATGAGCTTTTGTTTCAAAAGGTCACTCTTTTGCCTTCCTTTCTAAAGTACACCTTTGCTATATAAAGTATTCTTGGTTGGCATTTTATTTCTTTTAGCATTTTGGATATATCTCATTTTCTCCTGTTGTGCAGAGTCTCTCCTGAGAAATTCTCTGATAGCTTTATGGGGCTTCCCATTTATGAGAGCTTTTTTTTCCCTTTTGCTGCTTTTAAAATTCTCTATTTGTCTTTGATTTTAGACAGTTTTATTATAATGTTTCTTAGAGAAGATTGTTTTGAATTAAGATTTTAGAGTGATTTACTAGCTTCAGGAACTTAGATGTCCAAATCTCTCCCTAGATTTGGGGAGTTCTCAGACATTATTTGTTTAAATAAGCTTTCAGACTCTCTTTCTTTTTCTCCTTCTTCTGGGACTCCAGTGATGTGTAGATTGTTTCTTTTAAGGGAATACAATAAACCCCATAGGCTCTCTTCATTCCTTTCTATTCTTTTATTCTCCTCTGCCTGAGTAGGTTCCAAAGATATGTCTCTCTGATTCTTTCATCTGCTTGGCGTAGCCTGCTATTGAAGCTTTCTATTGTATTCTTCAGTTTAGTCATTGTATTCTTCAACTCCAATATTTCTATTTGATTCTTTTTAGTTTCTTTTTAATCTTTGTTGAACTCCTAATTTTCTTCATCATTTTCCTGCTAGTGTTAAGTGCTTATTCATTCTTGTAGCTCTCTAGGCATCTTTAGAACAATTAATTTGAATTCCTTGTTGAGCAGCTCTGTATCACCATTTCTGTGGGTCCAGTTATTGGAGGTCTACTGTGTTCCCTTGGTGGAATCGCGTTTCCCTGACCCGTCATGATCCCTGTCATCTTTCATATGTGTCTATGCATTAAAAGAAGCAGTCACCTTTCCCATACTTGATCAACTAACTTTGGTAAGGGAAGAATTTTTTCTTATGAATGGGGCATTCTGGAGTGTGCTGTGACCCCAGGTCTAATGACACAGGATGCCAGGTGTGGATGTATGTTGCAGCACTGGGTCTGGGCATGTGTTAGTGGCTTATTGGTTTGGGTCATTGGGGTCTATAGCATTAACAATTGCATGGTCCTTGGCAAACATTGCTTGGAGTCTACAGAGGCTGCAGTGGCTGTTGGGTTCTTAGCATCATCTCGAGGGTTGGTAACCAGGGATCAGGGCAAGCAGTGGTATTGTCTAGAGCTGGTGGTGTAAACATGTTTGGCTGTAGGAGGTAGCTGCAGAACCTTGTGTAGTGTCATGGGCTGGTCACAGACACACATGTAGTAGAGGAGACCAGGGCAGGCAGCAAGAATCGGGCCAACTGCAGGTTCACAGGCAGCTGCATGGGCCCTGGCTATCAGCATGCACATTTTGGCTGTTGGGTCTTATCTCAGGTACAGAGCAGTAGAGGTCAGTGATGGGGGTTGAACAAGGGGTGTGCATCAACACAGCTGGAGGGGCTAGCTGCAGGTGAGCACAGTGGTGCAGAACAGTGATAAAAGTCAGAGCCTGATCTGGGCTCATGAGCACTGTGGGGCCCTGGATGTTTCTGTGTTCCCTGTGGCTGCATAGTCTCCCTCTGGGTGTCTAAATGGAAGTGGAAGCCATTGACAGGTGTCAGGCCTGTGGAGTACAAAGACACAACTTGGGGCGCTGGACCTGAGAGCATGCACAGAAGTAGGGGTCAGCCATGGGGATGTAGGATGGCATCTTGCACTTGCACAGCCAGAGGCCTGGGCTGGCTGCTGGTGTGGTTCCTGGGTGAGCAGGGGCTAGCAGGGGAAGACTCAGAAGATTGGAATCAGTGGATGCAAATACCTAGGGGGTCAAAGCTGAGGAAGTCTGCTACCATGACCCTTTTAACTAGCTATTGTGACTCAGAATTATGGAGCCTGCATTTCAAAGAAACGGAGCTAAGGGATTACATAACTAGAGGAGACAGCCTGGCAGGGGAGAATGTGTACAACCTTCATGTCACAAAGACTTGGGTTGAAATTCACCTCTGTAGCTCATTACTTAGAAAACTTCTTTAACTCTTTTAATGCCTTTAATTTTCTCACCGGTAGAGGAAAATCACCTACTTCTCAGAAATGTTATTTGGAAAAGAGATTGTCTTAGCTTGGGCTGCTATTACAAAATGCCATAGATTGGGTGGCTTAAACAAGTCACTTGTTTCAGACAGTTCTGGAGGCTGGGATGTTCACAACCAGGATACTATTGGCATGGTCAGGTTTTGGTAAGGGTTCTTCTTGCTGCATCAGAGAGAGAGAGAGAGGGAGAGGGAGAGGGAGAGAGAGAGAGGGGGAGAGGGAGAGAGAGAGAGAGAGGGAGAGAAATATCTTTGATCTCTTCTTATAAGAATCTTATAAGGGCAGTAATATCATCATGAGTATCCTACCTCATGACTTCATCTAAACCTAATTACTTCCCAAAGACCTTATTTCCTAATACCATCACATTGGGGGTTAGGGTTTTAACATATGAACTTTGAGGGCACATGAATATCCAGTCCATAATAAGAATACTAATGTCCCTAAAGGAGTTGGCTACTGGTATAGTAGACAAATAGGTGTTTCCTCCTTACTTCCTCTTCTCGAGTATGCAATTGACCAGTGAAATTTCCTAGCTATTTGTGTTGGGGTATCGCACTGGGTCATGTTCTTTGTGGAGTGGTTACTGGTGTTGAATAAGTGACTGCATCAATGTGATACTTATAGTATCCATGGGCTGGTAGATACCCACAGCCCCCTTTCACTATGGCAGTCAAAAGCTCGAAAATGGCAGTGATTATATTGTCTAACAGAACTTTTATGAACGTTTGGAGAGGCAATTTTTTGTAGTTTGCTGTACTTCTTCTTGGTTTGAGTCACTATGGAGGATTTCATAGAATGGGAAATTGGATTGGTGTAATGGAGAAAGCACAACTTTATGTCAGTGCTTAAAATTGGAAAAATCTGGTTCTGTATTTAAGGTTTATCATATACAGTTTGTAGCTATTAGAAAATTACTCTACTTTAATCAAGTACAGTTTCCCCATTTCTCAACTGTGGCTGAAAATTTCAAGATCAAATGGGATACACAGTCACGTATTGCATAGCGACATTTTGCTCAACATTTTGGTCAACTATGTTTCAGTTAATGCCAATCCGCATATACAGTGGTCCTATATGATTATAATGGAGCTGAAGGATCCCTATTTCCTAGTGACACTGTACATGTCATGGCGCAATTCATTGCTCACATGGTTGTGGTGATGCTGGTATAACCAACCAACTGTGCTGCGAGTCACATTAAACTATAGCACATACAATTATGTGGAGTACATAATTCTTGGTAATGGTAATAAAGGACTATGCTACTGATTTAAGCATTTACTATACCATACTTTTTATTGTTATTTTACAGTGTACATTTTCTACTTATTAAGAAAAAAGTTTTCTGTCAAACAGTATGCTGTGTTATGCTGGCAGCAACCTCATATCTCTTGTGTTTACCATGTCTGTTAATTGCATTATTTTCTCTGCATTTGTGCAGTAATATGCTGTACAAGCTTGTAGCCTTGGAGCAATAGGCTAAACTGTATAGTCTAGGAGTGTTTTAGGCTATACCATTTAAATTTGTGTAATTGCAGTTTGTGATGTTTGTACAATGATGAAATTGCCTAATGATACATTTCTCAGAACATATTCTTGTCCTTAAGTGGTGCATGAATATATAGATATATGAAATTGAGGAAGGAAAGAGCTGACTATGACAAAAGACAAAGTTCTTGCTAAATAACTTGTGTACATCAAACCCTATGCTACTGTAGGCAAGTTACTCCTTTTCCACAGGACCATAATACAGAATTTTGATTCATTTTTATGCAATGTGCATTCATTCACAGAATACCTGGACTTTTTGAGGACACTTAAATAGGAGCTCTACCTTATGTCAAAGCCTAATTGTACCAGGAAGTATTTTGAGTTAATTAGTCATTTTCAATCCTATGCAAATTATTTTACTGAAGTCTTGAAAAAAGAAAAGCCCTAAAAGTATCCTACCTAGGTTGGGGCTGTATAGGCCTAGTTGGCTTAGACATATGAAGATATTCCTAATATATGTACTTAGTTTTTTTTAAATTTATTTTTAGAGAGGGAAGGGAGGGAGATAGATAGATAGATAGATAGATAGAGAGAGAGAGAGAGAGAGAAACATCAATGTGCAGTTGCTGGGGGTTATGGCCTGCAACCCAGGCATGTACCCTGGCTGGGAATCGAACCTGGGACACTTTGGTTCCCAGCCCGCGCTCAATCCACTGAGCTACACCAGCCAGGGTATATGTACTTAGTTTTGTAAGCAAAGAGGAAACAGAGCTCTAAATCTGTCCTCTACTTAGACCTCCTTGTTCTCAGTCTCAGGAGACCATGGTTCAAGAAGCTCTACTTGGAGTCATTATCTTTGAATGAGTCAGCTTTATTTCCACATCATACATCACAAGTTATGCTGTGGCAAAAGGAAGGGAGTATACAGCCTCTAGGATGACCCTAATTATCTTTGCCTACTGGTGTTCACGTCCTTACTTAAACTCCCCTTCAGTGAAAGCTGTGACTTGTTTCCAACCAATAGAATATGGCAAAAGGATGCGTGGGCATGGACAATAGTTTGGTGATTGCTGGGGGGAAGAAGGGATAAGGGAACAAATGGTAACAGAGGAAAAAAAGGAAAAACACAATAAAGATCAAATAAAAAATAAAATTATAAATGTTATAAACTAAAAAAAGAATATGGCAAAGGTAATAGTTGTCACTCCTAGGATTATGTTATATTTATAAAGAATCTGTTTTGCTAGTAGTCTTGCTGTATAGACTCTCCATGGGTGGATTTGAAGAAGTAATCAGCCATGTAGCATGGTCCATGTAGCAAGAATTTGGATGCAGCTTCTAGGAGCTTAGACTGACTTCCAGTTGACAATCAGTAAAAATAAAATGGATTCTGCCAACAGTCTGAGTGAACTTGGAAGTGGATTATTCCTTAGCTGAGGCTTCAGAGGAGACCACAGTTCTAGCTGACACCATAATTACCACTTTGGGAGGCCCAGAGTAGAGCAGCCTGCTATGATGTGCCTAGACTCTTCATCCAAGGAAACATAATAAATATGTATTGTTTTCAGCTAAATTTGCAGAATTTGTTACCCAGCAGTAGATAACTAATATAAGGGAAAGATATTCTATTTTATGCAATTTACTATATAGCTGTTTATAATTGGGAGAATACATTTGGATTCTAAAACTTTTTCAGTGATTTTGAGTTACTTTACTTTTAGTATAATAAGTAAAAGGAAAGAAGGCAAAAAAAATAGTATCTTGGCAAATATTATAAACCACACCTGAAGTACTATGCTGTTAAACTTGCTCTAAGCCTTTAAGTGTGCAAAAAACAGTTGTGAACTTTGAAAAATATGTTTTCTTCCCTATGTTTATAACCTGATACACTAACATTTGGGGTTTGTAGGGAAAGGAGACATTATTAAATGTTCACTGATTACGAATGGCAACTTTCAGCAAAACAGTGCATTCAAGCATTTTGAGCTTTATTTAATATTTTTGCCTGTAGATATTATTATTGATGCTTTTAGTTTGGTAATGGACAGATGGGCCAAAAATAGATGATTTGGCAAAAATCTGGGTTCTGGTGGCCTCATGAATTAGGCGTAGCCCTTGTACATCCTCAAAGAGCTTCCACAGGCAGGAACTTGCCTTTCTAGCCAATGAGTTCCAGTGTCCTCCTGGGCTAAACCCCAGAGAAAAGAAACTCATGCCCAAACTCTGAAGTTTAATGAGCCAGTCATGCAACAACAAGGAGAACTAGCTCCTCAGAGGCTGAGATGATTTCTACTTCATAGCACAAAGCCATTTAATAAGAACACATAAAAATTTGCTTTTGCTTTCTTTAAGAGAATGCATAGAACTTATCAGAAAAGGGAATGTAGGCTCAAACTCATGGAGTGTTTCTTATTTTTAAATAGTATATCAATGAATATAACCATTTGCCAGTAGCCATGATATATCTCATCAATAACCAATACTGGTGTATTATTATTATTCAAATATTGTTAACCTTAAAATGTGGCATTGCTTTTGGCATTACCATAGGAAATCTTTGAGTACTAGATCTAAACCAGTGCTTCTCAGCTGTGGCTGCACACTGGAATCTCCTGGAGCTTAAAAAATTTCAATGCCTAGGCCATACTACAGAATTATATCAGAATCTCTGGGGCTGGATTGAAGTCATCAGTGTTTTTTTTTAAATTTCTCCAGGTGATTTGCAAGGTTAAACTAGTACCGAGAACTGCAGGGATATTGGTTTATATTTTATAAAAGCTTCCTGTGGTCACAGACTTGATGAGTTGAGTGAAACTGTAACTCAGGTGAAAACCAGGAAATAATAACACACAAAGAAACCAACGATATTAAAGAACAAAACAACAGCAATGACTACAAACCATTTTTCTCCTAAAGGTGCATTTCTCTTTTAGCAGACAGTTACTGTGCACCTTTTTTTTTTTTTTTTGGCATACACTCTACTGATAGCTGGTATTTAGAAACAATGACCCACGCCCTGGCCATATAGAACTTTTTATCTGGTGTCTGATATAGATAAATTAATAATTACAATTTCAATAGTAGAAATATTATCCAATAATGCATATAGGATTAGATAAGCATAGAGGAGAGGAGAGGAATATAATTTAGAAAAGGCTAAGGTATGTAAAAGCTTATTGAATGAGTTGATACTTGATTTGAGTCTCAGATGAAAGGAGATTGACTCAGATGAAGAAGCAGGGGAAAAGCACTGGAACAGCATGTGTGAAGACATGACAAGGTAAAACACACTCCTGGGAGGCTGAATAATGTCTTTTCCCTACTCTGCAAGATGTCTGTACTGTAATCTCTGGAGCCTGTGAATATATTACATTACATGGCAAGGGGAAATTAAAGTTGCAGATGAAATTAAGTTTATTAATCACTTTAAGATAAGGAGATTATCACAGGTTGTACAGATCAGCCCAGTGTGACCGCAGGGGTCTTTCAGAGTGGAAGAGGGAGAAATAAAGGAGGATAGTCAGAGACAAATAGGAAACTTTTATACTCTTGGCTTTGAAGATGGAGAAGTGTTCAGGAACCAAGAAATGTAGGTGATCTCTAGAAGCTCAAAAAGGCAAGGTGACTGACTTTCCTCTAGAGCCACCATAAGAAATGCAGCCTTGCCAATACCTTGAGTTTAGAGTTCTGACCTAGAGAACTGTGCAATAATATGTTTATGCTCTTTTAGCTACCCAGTTCTTGGTAATTTGCTCTAGCAACAATAGGAAGCTAATACAATCCCTTGCAAGGAACTGCAAGTGGAGATACATTTGTTAATACAGTTTTAGTGAGCCACTGAAGGACCTTGGCAAGGGAAGAAATGAAGTAGGACTATATTTTAGAAAACCCTTAACTGTAGCGGTGTTAATAATGGCTTGACAGAGGATCAGCTGCAGGAGGGAGCAGGTTGTAAGTGGAGAGGTTAGAAAGGAGGCTAATGCAATAATTTGAGCAAGACTAATAACAAAAAGAAATATTAATAGCTGATTTTTATTGAGGACATGTTTATTTATAGCCCTGCACTTTAAACTTTAATTTCTAATCTTTAATTCTTAAACAAACTGTCAAAGGAAATGTTAATACCCATATTTTATAAGTGAAGAGAAAAAGGCTCAAAGAATTTAATAAAGTTGCTCAAGAATATGCAGTTAATTCATGATGAACTTCGTATGGAACCATGTCTGTTGACCTCAAAGCCCACTGACTTGCCATTATATCTCTTTCCTGAAAAGAAAGGCAGATAGCACCTAACCTATGGAAAGTTTTAGAAATCAGGATCTTTGGAAACTGCTTTCAGTACTAGGGAAGTTTTGAAGGTTTTAGAATAATAATTAAGTTCAAGAAAATAGACCTCAGCCATGAAAGAAAAATTGGTTACATGTTGACTTTGTTTCCTGTAAAACACTCAAACCTTTTACAGCTGTGCCAGTAACTTTCAACCAGGGTATATTTGCTGCCATTGCGCATCCATACTATTTAGTGCTGTCTGACGAGTAAGGATTGAGCTGCTAGAAATCAGTGCAGAGAGGGTATAACCAGCAGTAATAGGCAATTGGTAGACTACGACATCAAGCCAAAATCAAGAAAGATGGCTTGCTTTCTGGCAATGTGTAAAAACTTCGCACTGGATGATAAAAGAATCACGGTCAGGGAAGTTCATAGTTCTACTCAAACACCTGCATAATTATAAAGGATGCCCAAGTGTATAGTAGATGAACTTCACTTATTTATGGTGTCATAAAAATTTCTAACATTCAAATTTTTCACAAATGAAAAGGCTGAGGGTGACTGGACTGTGCTTTGCTCATTTCTCTGTCCTCAGTGTCTAAAAGAAACTGTGTTGAGGATTTGTTGACTTGATTGAATACATAATACAATACACTTTTTTGAATAATGTTAATAGTTTTGCTTTTATGCTGCTGCCAAGATCTTAGCCGTAATCAATTATACCTGTAATCTATTTGTTAATGATATGTAAGAAATATCTAAGTTCTCTGGTTATAATATTAAATCATAATGAAGATAGTCTGAAGTAAGAGTAGCTTTGATTGGGCTAGAATATTTTGTTTGAGAGTTCCAGGAGATTGTAATTAAATTAGATTTGTTTTAATGGGATATGGTGTGTACTAGTTCTATGATATTTAGGTTGAGTGTGCTTTGGCTCACAAAGCCATGATGGTACATATGTTTTCTATAGTCTCATGTAGAAAGTTAAAAAACCACATTTGAAAGGAGACAAAAGAGTGGATAGACTTCACTCTTATATTCTCAAAATTGAACACACACAATGTTAAGTTGGTCTGAGAGATGCAAGGTCCCTAGAAGATAGAAGGAGAGTGAAATCAATGAGCTGACTCAGAAAGCACAGAGCAGAGCAAAACAATGCATGCTGAGAAGCAGAGAAGCTGTCAATAGGTCAGAGGTTTGGTGGTGCTGAGTTAAAGAGATATGGCAGACTACGGAGATGGAGAAATTCTGCTCACTGATTACATGGATCAATAAAGGCAGGCCTCTAAAATACTTCCTTCTGTGTAGTATCATAATACGTCTCTCCAAAATGGGGCTCCCTTCAATTCTGAACTGTTCTTCTTTCAGATAGTTTATAATCAAGCTTAGTTTCTGCAGAACCCTCTGTGTACATGCTTTCAAGGGTTGGGTATGCATCAGGAGTTTGTTAAATGCTGAGGTTAACTGAATGCTGCAGTTACTGACATTTGGGGAAATTGGATACACTTCCACCAGTTTCTGGAGGTCTTTTAGTTTAGGGGACCCCTAATGCTGGCTTAGATGATGAGTTGGAAGCATATTGAAAGACATATAAAATATAGCTTTGCAGTTCCCTCCCTTGGAGATTCTGATTCAATGTATTTGAGGGTACTCACGTATCTGTACTTTTATAAGTGCCTTAAAGGGATATAGTGCAGAGGTTGCTAATTTTTTCCTGAAAGGGCCAGATAGTAAGTATTTCAGACTTTGTGGGCCATGTTGTTACAACCACCAAACTCTTCTACTGTAGCATGAAAGTAAACTTAGGCAACACAAAGGGGCAGGGCTGTGTTTCAGTAAAATTTTATTTGTAAAACAGGCAATAGATTCCTAAAAATCCCCTATATAATTATCACATGATCTAGAATTTTCTTCCTAGGTATATACACTAAAGAATCAAAAGTAGGGACTTGGACAGATACTTGCACCCCATCATTCATAGCAGCAATCTTCACAACAGCCAAAAAGTAGAAGCAACACAAATGTCTATCAGTAAATGAATAGATAAGCAAAATGTGGTATATGCATAAAATTGAATATTATTCAGCCTTGGAAAAGAATGAAATTTTGACATATGCTATAGCATGGATGAACCTTGAGGGCATCATGCTAAGTGAAATAAGCCAGACACAAAAAGACAAATACTCTATGATTCCACTTACATGCAGTCCCTGAAGTAGTCAAATTCATGGAAAAAGTAGAATTGTGGTTACCAGGGGTTGGAGGAGAGGGAAATATGGAGTTACTGTTTAATGTGGATGGATTTTCAACTTGAGATGACGAAAAAGTGCTGGACTAGCTAATGATGATGGCTGCACAACAATGTGAATGTACCTGATGCTACCGAACTGTGCACTGAGGAAGGTTAAATGGTGAGCTTTTTGTTATGTATATTTTAATACAATAAAAAGAAATTTAAAATATGTAATTAAGAAGCAGGAAAACAAAAAACAAAACAAAGAACAGATGGCAGAAGGCAAGAATTTGACTCACAGTTGTAATTCACCAACCTTTGGTCTCGAGTGTAGCCAGGCAGGGAATCACCAGCAATAGTTCATTTCCTTTTGGAGTTAGATTAACAGCAAACCAACCCTCGCTTTTCTCTGATTTGAAATTATTTTCAGAAATGAAAATTTCTGGTGTTACACAATCTTTTAAAACTTCTATGGAAAATAAGGTCATCTTTAGTGTTATATGTAGATGAAATTGCACTTTGCATTACTGAGATCCACTCTAGTGCTCCAAAATCTACTTGCCGCTAAATACTTGACAAGGTTTTCCGTGAGGAAATATTCCAAATGCATCACTAGCTCACACATGTTTTTTAATTTCTCTTTGTCTCTGTTTCTTTCTCCCTTGATACTTATGTCAGTGAAATTGCTTCTCTTCCCATGAAGAGGAAATGAGAAGTGTGGGCAGTGAAGTGGTAGTCCTCTCCCATCTACTGATATAAATGCATGAGGACTTTGGTGATGAGTGTTATCCCTATGAATTGATTCACTTATCTTTTACCAATTATCATTTACAAATCAATCTTTAGCAAAGTGCGCATTGAGTTACGAATTTAGAATTAGTGAATGAATACAAATTAATGAAGATGTATTATTTATAAAGGGATGACCTATTCTTTTTATATATAACACTGGAATAATATTTAACATGAGACAATCATAGGGGTTTTATCTATATAAATTTTGTTAATTCAGCAAAAATTTTGTACTTGAAGAACTGAGATAAGAGTGAGAGGACATAAAAAGGGTATTCTTTGACCCTCAGTTTTCTAAATAAACACCTAAGAGAATCACAAAATTGCATGTCTTAATTAGCTTGGTAAGATAATGCATTTATTATGTAAGGCATAGATTAATGCTTACAGAAGTGTGATGCCTCAATTAGTAAGTTATTATTATTATTATTATTGCTGTTAGAATATAATCTCTTTTTCTGTATTTATCACTATTGCTTACACACCTTTGATTTCCTTTGAAAAGTGTACAAGAACAATTCGTGGTGTGGGTAAGGAACTGATGCACGGTGTGTGTGTATGCACCAAACATGAAGTTGCAAAGGAGCTTAATGTGAGAGCAAAGTTTACATATCTTTCCAGGGTATTGCAGTCTCCCTGTATCGCATGAGGTAAAGTTATGTGACTAGACTCATCATGTTTCTAAGTTTCACTTCAGTTTCATTCACTGAGGGGTTCAGCAATGGGACAGTATCATCAACTCTCAGATAGTCTTCTAGAGTTGGCTGTTGTTTTAGAACTTGTTCTGTTGAGGGACATATTTATGGTGGTATTTGAAAGCATCTGCATGTGCCTTGGTCTACACAAATTTGTGTGCTTAAGTACAGGTACTGCTGTGCACCACTCATTCACACATTCACACTATAGTAAGAATCAGCACTTAGAGAAGCAGCTTGCTAGAAGATGCCAGTGTGAAGGAGATGAAGAAGGCGTGATGGTAAGAACAGAGGCTCTGACCTGGATTAGTGTGGTGGTGGAAGTAGAAGGAGTGATTGGAATAAGGGTGGTATATGGGGACTAAATGGTAATAGGAAACAATACAATAAATATTAAAGAAAAATTTTTAAAAAGGATGAGAGAGCAGAAGTTAGGAAAAAAAAAGCAATGGTAACATTTCACCAGTAAGAAGCTCCACCTGTATGCTAGGTCTTTGCTAATTACTTAAGAGACTTGCACTCTTTAGTCCTTAACAACACTGTGCAGGTTCTATTAGTATGCTGTTTTACAGGGAGGTGAATCACCTTCACAGCTACCAGCTGTTGGAGCTGGAATTCAAACCCGGAGTTTAAACTTTAGGGTCTAAGCTCTTAATCATTTTTTATTTAAAAAAATGCTCATTAGCAAGAGCTGCCACTGTAATGATCATACTTTGGATGGGCAGGAGAATGCCGCCGCTAGTGTTTTAGGAGATAATGCCTTAAAAAAAGGACGATGTAAGGGGTGTTGCATGCAGGAAGCTTGAACTGATAGACATGTCCCTGGGAATGTTGCTTAATCTCTCTGAGCCTCATTGTTTTTCTTTTAGTATAAATGGTTGTTCATTATATTATATAGTTTATAGTATTATCATGAGAATTAAATGAGATAAGACATGAAAAGTACCTTGCTTAGTGCTCGGCAAGGAATAGGGTCTCAATAAAAACTGCTCTGCTTTGGTAACAATTAGATTGAAAGGTGGCTGGCTAACTCTGTATTTCAAAGTTACCCTGCTGTATGATTCTGCATGAGTAAATGATTGGTAATTATTCATTATACTTGTTTATGGAGTGCTTATTTGCTTGAATAAGGATCACAGAAGTTAGGAACTAAAATCAAAACTAATAAACATGAAAGAAAATTAAACAAAAATCTTTTCAGTATTGTAAACCAACACTGATTTCTTTTTTGTGACAGTGATAGAATATGAACAGCATAATTTAAATTGCATTTCAAATCATAACAGTAATTAGCAGTGTTTTAGAAAACAGATTCCCTTCCCAAAGACTACAGAGTGCTTTGCTGAAATATCTTAAAAACTCCGAGGATTGAATTTAAATTATAGCCCTTCCTTCTCCCATCTACTGGCTATGGGGCTCTGTCTGGCAAGGCTTTTGCTTCCTTATTCCCCCTTGCTTCATCAAAGAAATGATAATATTAGGCTCAAACAGAGGAAGAACATAAAGTGTGTAGCATAGTGCCAGGCACTTAGTTTACATTCAATCACAACTAACCTCCCTTTCCCATTGACTCAAAAATAATACAAAACCAAATGACAAAAAGTTGTCTTTATTCTCTTCACCAAGAAAGAGAATGCCAAAGAAGCCTCATCGTGTGTATCTCTTGTTTATCGTATTGGCTTTGAAAATCAAACCCTCAATATACGGCCCAATTGCTTTCTTAAAATGGATGGTTCCAGCACTTTAGTTAGGAATTTTGGTTTCAGGCTTTTTGATTTTAAAAAATGAACATACTTCACAGATGGGAAATGTCTTCTAGCTGGTAGCTCGGCTGTGCTAGGTGACATGAAAAAGCAATGTCATCTTGCCCGAGGCAAACTTCTAGGGCCATCTTGGTAATTCAGGAGGTGATAGCCAATGACAGGCTGCCAAAAAAGCTGAGGCTAGAGGAGCTACAGTCATCTTCTTTCAACCCTGGAAACTGGTCAGCCCGGCCCAAGCATATTGTTGGTGTTTTATTAAAAGGGTTGATTTGGGGAATGTTGTGTTTGCCATGCAGTGTCATGCCTCAAGGCCTTGGTTTCCAGCCTTTATTTATATGCTTAATTGTTGCTATGGAAATTCAATATTTAAAGAGGTAATTATTGCTGATCTTGTTGCATGTGTCCATTTCTGATGTCCAGCTGTTAGCTCTTTAGCTCCAGTCTAGCAGATTAATTACTGCTATTGATTACTTTGAGCTTCTCTCTTCACACCTGCAGTCTGTGTAATTAGCTGGTGGCCTCCTCTGAAAATTAGGAGCAGTTTCATCCTGGCACTTTGCCATTTCCCAGCCATGTGCACTGCACTGATGAACAAAAGCAAATCTATTTTAAATAGAGATATCTGGGTAATGAACTCTTTGTGTTTTTGAACTATCCGTGGATAATTCAAATTACCCTCTGTTAGCAAATATTGTACCTCATTTGATGACTATCTGCAAAGAAAAAAAATTCCAAAACACTGGTTTTTATTCCCATTCCCACCTTTCAGAAATTTGCTCCTATGTATGGTTAAAAAAAAATCAAAACAACTTTCTAATTCTGCTATGGAGGCTATCGGGGTTCTGGAGTAGGTTTCCCAATGGAGCCCAAGGGGAGCAGCTAAGTTTGCGCTCTGAGTACTCCATGCATCGGATATTAATGTTCACCTTTTCATTACATTCGCACTCCTAGTCTGAGAGACCAATCACCATTCTTAGGAGTCCTTGATTTATATTGGGCATAAAGTTTCCTATTATTAAAAGGGTTTAGGCAGAGAGGTATTGCAGGGGTCTTCAAAATTTTCTTTCTAACTTTATTTCACTTAGTAAGATGTTTACTTCTTTGCTTATTGGATACCCAATCTGCCATTGCCAAATATTGAAATCTAGAGCTCTGCCTCCAGTGTCCCATTATGATGCATTCTCATCTGTCATGTGTTACGCCTAATACTCAGAAAATACAAGTCGGTAGTAGAATTGGAAGTGGACTTTGCAAGTAATGACATGCAGTGATTACTAACATGGCCAGCTGTTCCTTTCCGTGCTGACAGGGTCCCACTAATGTCCACTTTAACTATTTAACTTGTGTTATTATACTAAGGGTTATTGCTTATTGTAGGAAAAAATTAAGTGCTTTCCTCCTGCCCATGGCATGCATCTGTCATTTGAAGCTTAAAGTGGAAAAATATGTCCCAAAGCCCACCCAGCACATGGAAAGAAGGAAGTTCAGAAAGTTATCACTTGTCAGAATGATGAAAGTATCATTCTACTTATGTCAAGCACAAATGTGTTTGATTGGACCACAACAATGTGGGAATGCTTCATCAGCTCCAAAGTAGCCTCTATGGAAGCAGAGAAATGCAACCTCCTGCTGCCTGGGGAATCAGGTAGAAGATGGGCATGGAACAGGAAAGCATAAAAAGAGTAGGACATTCACTCATAAACCTAACGAAGCTTTGGGGCATCTAATGGGGAGGCTGAACACGGCCCTCAGACCAGAAGGTCCCCAGCTGGAATCTCATCATTTCCACTGTTTCCAGATTAAAATTTAAATTGTGTGCTGCCATTTGGAGGCCTTCTGGGCAGGGTCTCACAGAGTCACCAGTTATTAGGAATGGCTCCTATTATCACAACCCTAAAAGCTATTTGAACAGCAGCCTAATGTGATTGTGATTTCCAAGGACCATTTGCTGTTATTGCAACTCTGCTCAGATGTGCGTGGGAGCAACTAACCAAACTCGCCTTCTCAGAGCAGCAGAGAGGATTGGAGCACCAGACAAATATTTTTAAGTTATAAATATAAATTCATCCCAAATAAACAATCTTGTGTTTCCTCTATTTGGACAAGGTCGTCTCTAATTTTGGAAAATAATGACACTTTTCCTCTTATAAGAGTATAAATTTTAGAAATTCACACTAATTACAATTTAAACTCAACTGGAAATACAAACCCAGTTTTTTAGAAGGGTTCTATACTAAAATACAAAGTGATAGTTGTATATAACATTCCATACTTAGAGATTTTATAATGCCTTTGATATGACAGGAGTTTATACATACAGATATATATACACACACACACACACACACATATACATATACATGTATAGAGACAAAATTTATTTTTGGCATTGTAAAATTCAACCTGCTTATCCTTATGACTGAAGCTGTGCACATGAAGTGAGACTTGTCCCAGATCTTTCTGCTGTAAGGAGCTGCTTCAGCATCAGCAGAAGAGAAATAAAAAGTCTCTCTAGTTAAGTTTTGTAAACCTAATTTGTAAAACTAGTTAAGTTTTCTTAACCATGCTGTGGGGTAGTATCTGTGTGTGTGTGTGTTCAAAGTTGCTGGGAGTCTTTAACATCTATTACACCACTATAGGGGATACGAAAAAGATAAGTGAGAGGTGAGAACTTATCTAGTAAATAACGAAGCTGGTGTAGTTGACATGTATCAGGTCCTTGTTAAGAGGTGCTTTGGACACATCACCTGTTTTAATCTTTGCAGCAGACCTGTATTATGGAGGCTGCTGTTCTCTGGATTTCACAGATGACGATGTAGATACCGAGAGGCTGCCCAGCTTGACTGTGGTCAGATTTAGGAGGTGACTTCATGTGTCTACCAAGCCAGACTTTTAATTACTTCTGGTATTTTATTCTGGCTATACAGCCTTGGTGATATTTTGCTCCATTTGTGTGAATTCTTTAAGATTTGGATTAACCGAATGAAATATCTACTCATAACCCTGGCGCCTTTGGGCCCAAGTACTATTACTTAAGCTGTAGTCTAATATTTAGTTTCCCTTAATTGTTAACTGATTACAAACAGTTGTGCTAGGACTTCTAAGATCTTGTTACCTGCTCCATGAGGAAAAGGCCCACAATAAAAAAATGTGGGGATGGAGCAGAACTGGGCATTTGTGCAACTGCCGTGTGGCCTGGGCCAGGGGTGATGCTTAGTGACTGTCCTAAGTTCTCCTGTGGGGAGGCCTTTTTGTTGGAGCAATCACAGATTATTATTGGTTTCTGTTACTGGAAATGCAGGGATAAATTCCCTCCCCACTACTTTGCTGTCATTTCTTTCTTGCTGTGTACAATTATTTTTATTTCACTTAGATGCCCTAAAAATTATTTTTCAATCAGAATAATGTTTTTCTCTCTATTTATGTATAACTCACATATGTAGAATGTTTTATTTTTTCCCTAAATGTATATTTCACATGTATGTGTGTACTGCTATTACACACACACACACACTTTTACTGTTTCATGCAGTGTTTGTAAGATATTTTCTGGGAAGGACCTTTGAAAGAATGAAGGGCAGAACCTTCTCAGTGCCAGTATGTGTGTTGAAGGGAATTGTTTTATGGTCTTTAGCACACATCAGACAACCTTCAAGAAATTCTTTTATGAAAACAGAGAAAGTCATATTTTCCCTTTCTGTTTAATAATGCCCCATCCCAAGCATCAACCCTCGCCCTAATGAGCTGAGACTACATTAGCTAAATCTTAGGCAGATAAATTGATTCAAACCTTGGTTTGATGATCCTACTTAAGACATTCAATTAATTCTGTTTTGCTACAAGCTAATTTATGACTTTGTATTTATTCAAAAAAATGTTGAAGATACAAAGCAGTGGGAGACAAAATAATGAATTATTCTACCTCATGTGCTCATCATGTGCTCGCTACAGTAAGGGAGGAAGAGCAAGAAGAAAAAATGCTTTTGATGTTAGATATGTGGGTATTTCTTGTCATATCTGACAGTCTTTAACTGATATAAACACATATCTCTCTAGGAGACTCTAATTAGGGCAGTCAATGTTGGTTTATTAATTGTTAAAATTTTCTTTATTTACCCAGTAAATAGTTTTTATTTTTTTCTCCCCTTCCCTTCCTCCTCCCCTCCTTTTCTACCAAGATAACATTTGGTTTACTGTGGTCATGAAATTTGTTTTCTTCGGGGTAGGTAATGACTGACAGCTTGATGAAGCTGTGATATACTAATGTATTTTGAACTACTTTTTCTGTGGCAAAGCTTAGTAACTGATCTGTATAATTTAAGAAGGAAGAGAAAAATCTAAGAGGTAATTTACAACTGTATGCCACACTTGGTGTGTGTTTAATGAGCTTCTCTAGATCTACAGGTAGTGAAAGTTTTCTCTGCTGATATGCAGGGCAACTTGTCAAGACATCCCGCAGGGAAGTGTGTTCAAAGAAGGTCAGTCAGGGAATAGAATTGCATTAGGCGATGCTGTGGTACATAATTGACTTCCTCTGTCTCTAGAAAGTGGTAGGAGAGGTGGAGAGGAAGCTGCCCCTTCTCAGGTCCCTGTCCCTCTTTCTCTCTTTATTAAAACTGCTATTTTTACACCTCCTCCTACCATTTCTCTTTTCTTCTTACATTCTTACAGTCCAAAACTCTAATTGCCACTCAGGTTGCTTTTGTTGCTGAATTAAAAATATGAGAAATTTCTCATGAGAATGAGCCCCAAATTTTCTAACTGCTCTGTTTTATAAGTCATATTTTTTCATGTATTTTTTAAAGGTACACAACAATTATATTTCCCTCCCCAGCAGGTTAATCTTGTGTGAGACAGGTTAATCTTGCTATGCTGCAAAAAAGGGAACATATTTCTCAGGAATCTTTGCAGTGATTTTTTGTTTTCTCTACTCCTGTACTTTGGAGGACTAAACATATCCATTGACCCAAACACCCCCTACCCCCAGTAATCAATAACTAGAAAAAATGTGCATTTGTGAAAGTCACAGATTTTCCAATATTTCTTCTTATGTCAATTGAAAAAAATGGGTACTTAAAATGGGCATATATCAGGCAATTTAAAATAAACTCTGTGGTATGAAGGAAGGTAATTGTACAGGCTGTATTTCTTTTGTTGCATTTTTATGTAGTACTGGATAGTATTTCATAAAACATATACTTCATTGTATTCTGAGAAGTCCAGAAAGTGAACTTGTAAAGTAGAATCAGTCATAAAATCAGTTGCCCATAGGGTAAGGTAGGTACTTTGACAATGCTGGTAAAAAGTGGAGACAAATGAAGATAGTAAATATACAAAGATACTCAAGGAACTGATTTTTTTCTTTTGTTGTTGAGAAGCTTCTAAGGCTGTTTTGTGGGGCTGTGTGTATGGGCAGTCTGTGCAGTGTTCTTGCTGGGCATGTTCTTTTAGGACTTCTGGAAGAAGAACATCCCTCAGTTGTTTAAAGAAGGACAGAACCCAAACATTATTTGGGAGCAGTTAGTTTTGTCTACAGTGAAAGGTGATGTGGAAGAACAGGAACCCCAGGGCTGAGCATGAATTTGTCCTGTGTCACACTGGAGCATTCCATGGAAACATCTCATATTATATCCTGGTTTTAGAGTCTGAAGAAATAGGGAGTGAATGAGAGGTGTTTCTGATGAACTCTTGGAAATCAGCCATATGTCTGAGGTTATAGCTTAACTCCCCTGATTATCTGGATGTTTAAAAGTTTTGATTTTTGGAAGATCATTTTATGAGGAAAATGGTGACAAATGAAAAGAAGGCAGTGTATGTTATCTACAGGTCTGCTGAGCTGTGTGCACACCTCTCTTACTCTAGGCTAAATTGTTCTCCGGTTGGTAGAGATGGGAGGAGATACAGTATATTCGGGCACAACATGCTTGCAGATCTGGGACATCTTGATCTTTTCTCCTTGTAGTGACTCTTTCAAATTTTACCACTCCATAATCACAATGAATTAAGTACAAACATTTAAATGCCATCATAGGGCTTGGCAAAATTAAAAAAAATAATTTGGCACCAAGGAACTAAGAAATTAAATATCTGTTACCAGACACAGCAGATTTTCATGGACTTCTGTGTTAGATAAGTCTTAATAGTTCTGACTAGCATTATTTAGCACAGTTACTAAATGTGGGCCTTGCTGTCATAACCTTGTGCTG
Organism: Phyllostomus discolor; assembly: GCF_004126475.2. Classification (NCBI taxonomy): domain Eukaryota; kingdom Metazoa; phylum Chordata; class Mammalia; order Chiroptera; family Phyllostomidae; genus Phyllostomus; species Phyllostomus discolor. The sequence continues at coordinate 78,006,941 of NC_040907.2, read as the reverse complement.
CTCTCCCAGGGTATTAAAACTGCTTCTGCCATGCAGCTTCCTCAGCTCCCTCCTCTCCTCTCCTTACCTTCTAGAAAATGTTGCCTGTTGAGTTGATGATCAAGACTGACTTTTTTTGACTTTCTAAATACACCTCAGGCATTGTTTAACCCTCTTTATTACTTGCAATGTGAAACCAATTTCACATTTTTGCCAATTAAAGCACTGACATAGAAATATATCATATTTATCCCTAGCTGGTGTGGCTCAGTGGATTGAGTGCTGGCCTACGAACCAAAAGGTTGCTGGTCGATTTCCAGTCAGGCACATGCCTGGGTTGTGAAACAGGTCCCCAGAAGGGGGTGTGTGAAAGGCAACTACACATTGATTTTTCCCTCTCTCTCTCTTTCTCCTTCCCTTCCCTTCTCTCTATAAATAAATAAATAAATAATTTAAAAAGTCATATTTAAATCCTGATGTTAAATTGATCAGCATAGATAGAATCTTTTGGTCATATCAACTCCTACAAATTTTTATGCATAATTTTTTAGGGAAAATCTTTCAGTTAATGGTTATTACAGTGATTTCTAGTAAGGACACAAATAATGTGGCTATATAAATTATAGGCTGAAAAAAATGTTTATTTTAAAGTCAACACTCAATAACTTGAGTTCTAAGGTGAAATATTTGAAGACTGAGTCTCCAAAATAAGCTGTCTTCAAGTTTAGTAATATATTAAACAACTATTCTAAGATGTGGTCAAAGACTGGATATTTGGGTTAAATAAATTTGGCTTGGAAAGGGTGATGTAGCACAGAAAGTATAACTTCATGTAGAAAGAAATAATGTGTATTTAATTTTAAATTGTTATTGAAGAAAAATCTCTTGATTGAGAAAGATTTTCAGGATTTTGCAACACTTTATGGTTATTATCAGGGACAATTCTTATCTTGACTTTCATGGAATGTATACTAAATGTATATGAAGCATGATAGAACCCAGATATTGAGTTCTCTCTCTCTATATATACACACACACACCACATCTTCTTTATCCACTCACCCATTGATGCACACTTAGGTTGTTTACATATCTCTATTGGTGAATAATGCTGCAATGAACATGAGAGTACAGATATCTTTTTGAGATCCTGATTTTATTTCACTGGATATATATTCAGAAGTGGAATTGCTGGACCAAATGATAGTTATATTTTTTTAAGGAAACTCCATACTATTTTTATAGTGTCTGTAAGAATTTGTATTTCTACCAACACTGTACAAAGATTCCCTTTTCTCCATATTCTTTCCAACATTTGTTATCCTTTGGCTTTTTTTGATCAAATTCACCCTAACAGGTGTGAGGTAATATCTCACTGTGGTTCTGATTTGCATTTCCCTGATAATTAGTGATGTTGAAACACCTTTTCATATAGTTATAAAATATCAGTTGGTATTTTGTATGACTTCTTTTGAAAAAATGTCTATTCAGTTCTTTTCCTCATTTTTTTCAATCAGGTTATTTGAGGGTTTGTTATTTCTTGCCATTGGGAGTTCCTTCTATATTTTGGATATAACCCATTATTAGATACATGGTTTGGAGATATTTTCTCTTATTTTATAAGTCGCCTTTTCATTGTGTTGATTGTTTCCTTTGCTCTGTAGAAGCTTTTTAATTTGATGCAATCCCAGTTCATTATTTTTGTCACCTGTGCTTTTGGTGTCATACCAAAGAACTCATTGCCAACACAAATCCTGACAGCATCTTGAAGTTGGACTTTTAGCCTCCTGAAATGTGAGAAGAAAATTTTTTGTTGTTGAAATCACTTGGTCTGTGGTATTTTGTTTTTATAGTAGCCTGAGCAGACTAATGCATCCTTGTTTAATTAGACTTGAATTTTGTAAAATTACTGAAACAAGTGCCACTGCCCTTTTTCAAATTTACAAAAGGAAATGGGAAAATAGCTGTTAAAGTGAAAAGTCCACATGGGCATGGACCTTATTAATGTAACAAATTTAGTAGCACTTTGAGTATGTTAAACACTGTTCCCAGAGTTAAGGACATAATAATGGGGAGATCCAAGATGGTGGAGGACTAAGTAGAAGCTACGCTAACTTCTTTCCAGGACCAATTTGGAATTACAACTAAATGGTAGAGAAAGCACCCTGAAAACCAACTAAACATTAGCTGGAGAGAAACATTATAACCGTGGACAGACAGAAGAAGCTACTTAACCACAATGAAACTGATAGGTGGTATGGAGGATGCATGGGTGGGCTGGCTGGGTTCCCATGATTATAAGCATACTCAACAGCATGAAAAAATGACATAGAAAACCATAAAAAAGTCGTAAATAGCCCTGGCTGGCGTAGCTCAGTGGATTGAGCTCAGGCTGGGAATCAAAGTGTCCCAGGTTCGATTCCCAGCCAGGGTACATTCCTGGGTTGCAGGCCATAACCCCCAGCAACCGTACGTTGATGTTTCTCTCTCTCTCTCTCTCTATCTCCCTCCCTTCTCTCTCTAAAAAAATAAATAAAATCTTTTAAAAAAAGTCATAAATAAAAAAGTATTATCTGAAATAAATAATACACTAGAAGAAATAAACAGTAGGTTAGATGAACAGAGGATTGAATCAATGATTTGGAAGACAAGGTAGAAAAAACACCCAGGCAGAGCAGCAAAAAAAAAAAAAAAGAATTAAATAAAATGAGGAGGGCTTAAGAAACATTTTGGGCACCATGAAACATAACAACATCCTCATCATGGGAGCACCAGAAGGAGAAGAGAGCGAGCAAGGAATCAAGAACCTAGTTGAAGAAATAGTAACTGAAAACTTTTGGTGCAGGAAAAAAGATGCAAAGTCCAGGAAGCCTAGAGAGTCCCAAACAAGTTGGACCCTGAGAGGTCTACATGGAGACTTATCATATTTAAAATGACAAGGCTTAAAGACAAGGGGAGAATCCTAAAAGCCATAAGAGAAAAGAAGGAAGTTACATGCAAAGGAGCACCAATTAGGTTGCTTTACCCAGCAAGGCTTTCATTTAAAATTGAAGGAGAAATAAGGAGTTTCCCAGACAAGAAAAAGCTAAAAGAGTTTGTTAAGACAAAACCAGTACTGCAACAAATGTTAGAGCTTGTTTTAAGACAAAGAATAAAAAGAAAGAAAAAAAAGAGGAAAATAGTCTAGCAATAAAATTACACTAAATACATATTTATCAATAATCACATTAAATTTAAATGGCTTAAATGCTCTAACCAAATGACATCAGGTAGCTGAATGGATTAGAAAACAAGACCAAAAAATATGCTGTCTCCAAGAGACCCATTTCAGATGGGAAGATATGCACAGACTAAAAGTAAAGAGATGGGAAAAGATATTTCATGCAAATGGAAAAGAAAAGAAAGCAGGTGTAGCAGTACTTATAGCTGACAAGACAGACTTTAAAACCAAGGCTATAGTAAGAGACAAAGAAGGACATTACATAATGATGAACATTTACTTACTCAACACTTACTTACCCAAATATATGAGCACCAAACATTTACTTACCCAATATACGAGCACCTATGTCAAGCAAATCTTGATGGACTTAAAGGAGAGAAAACTGAAATACAGTCATAGTCAGGGATTTTAACACCCCATTTTCTTCAATGGATGGATATTTCAGACAGAAAATCAACAAGGAGACAACAGTCTTAAATGACACACTATCTCAGATTAACTTAACTGATATCTTCAGAACATTTCACCCCAAAGCATCAGAATATACATACTTTTCAAGGGTGCATGGAATGTTTTCTAGGATAGACCACATGTTAGGACAAATCTCAATAAATTTAAGAAGATTGAAATCATTTCAAGCATCTTCTCTGACCATAATGCTATGAAACTACAAATCAATCACAGGAAAAACACTGAAAAAACACCCAGAAACATGGAAGCTAAATAACATGTTATTAAATAATGAGTGGGTCAACAATGAAATCAAGGAAGAAATCAAAAGATACCTTGAAACAAATGAAAATGAGGACACAACAGTCCTCCAAAATCTGTGGGACACTGGGAAAGCAGTCCTAAGAGGGAAATTCATAACATGACAGGCTTATCTCAAAAACAAGAAAAAGCTCAAATAAACAATCTAACTTTACACTTAAAGGAACTTAGAAAAGAACAACAAACAAAGCCTAGGAAGGAAATAATAAAGATTAGAGCAGAAATAAACAAAATAGAGTCTAAAAAAATAATATAAAAGATCAATGAGTCCTAGAGCTGGTTCTTTGAAAAGATTGGAAAACCTTTAACCAGACTCATCAAAAAAGAGAGAGAGAGGACCCAAATAAATAAAATCAGAAATGAAAGAAGAGAAATAACAACTGACACCAAACATACACAAAGGATTGTAAGGAAATATTTTGAACAACTATATGTCAACATATTGGACAACCTGGATGAAATGGATAAATTCCAAGAAATGTGCAGTCTTCCTAAATTAAATCAAGAAGAATCAGAGAATCTGATAGATTATACTTAGTGCAATCAAAGAAGTAATTAAAAAAAAACTCCCCCAAAACAAAAGGCCTAGACTGGATGGTTTCACAGGTGAATTTTACTAAACTTTCTGAAAAGAACACCCTCCTAAAACTACTTCATAAAAGTCAAGAGGAGGAAAGGCTCCCAAACTCATTTTACAAGGCCAGCATTATCCTAATTCCAAAACCAGATAAAGACACTACAAAGAAAGAAAATTATAGGCCAATATCCCTAATGAACATAGACACTAAAATCCTCAGCACAACATTAACAAACTGAATATAGCAATGCATCAAAAATCATATACCATAATCAAGTGGGATTTTCTTGGAACACAAGGTTGGTAAAACATTCACAAATCAAAAAGTGTGATCCATCACATAAAAAAGTGAAGGATAAAAACCACATGATCATATCGATAGATGGAGAAAGTGCATTTGATAAAATCTAGTGCCTATTTATTTATTTTTAAAAATATATTGTATTGCCCTCTCCCCTTCCCTTTGGTTACTGTCAGTTTGTTCTTAATAATCGGGGAAAGAAGGGAAAGGGTTGTCAAAGAACATCTATAAAGGACACATGAACAAAGCCAAAGGGAGGTGAGATTGAGGGTGGGATGTGGGGGTGGGTGGGATGGAGGAAAGTGGTGGTGGGAAAATGGAGACAACTGTACTCGAACATTAATAAAAAATAATAAAAATAAGTAAATTTTATTGATTATGCTATTATAGTTGTCTCCATTTCCCCCCCTCTACCCCTTAGTCCAGCACCCCCATTCCCTCTAGCAATCTTTCTTTTAGTTCATGTCCATATGCCATGCATATAAGCTCTTTGGCTACTCTATTACCTATACTGTTCTTGACATACCCCTGTCTATTTTGTACCTATTAATTGTGCTTCTTAATGCCTGTACCTTTCTCCCCATTCTTTCCCTTCTACATCCCACATGATAATGCTCCAAATGATCTCCATATTTACCATTCTGTTCCTGTTCTGCTTGTGTGCTTGGTTTGTTATTTGTATTCAAGTATTGATAGTTGTGAATCTATTTTCATTTTAATGTTCATTGTTTTGATCTTCTTTTTCTTATATAATTCCCTTTAACATATCATGTAATAAAGGCTTGGTGATGACATACTCCTTTAGTTTTACCTTGTCTGTGGAACACTTTTTCTGCTCTTTAATTCTAAATGATAGCTTTGCTGGGTAGAGTAATCTAGGTGTAGGTCCTTGTTTTTTATCACTTTGAATACTTCTTGCCAGTCCATTCAAGCCTGCAGTGTTTCTTTTGAGAAATCAGCTGACAGTCTTATGGGAACTCCTTTGTAGGTCACTCTCTGCTTTTAAGATTCTCTCTGTATCTTTAAACTTAGACATTTTAATTCTGAGGTGTCTTGGTATGGTCTTCTTTGGGTCCATCTTGTTTGGGACTCTGTGTTCTTCCTGGACTTGCATGTCTATTTCCTTCACCCAATTAGGGAATTTCCCTTTCATTATTTTTTCAAATAGATTTCCAATTTCTTGCTCTTCCTCTTCTCCTTCTGGTACTTCTGTGATTTGGATGTTGGTACATTTTAAAATGTCCCAGAAATTTCTAAGCCTATACTAGTTTTTTTAAAAATTCTTTTTTCTTCCTGCTGTTCTGATTGCATGCTCTTTTCCTTCCTTGTGTTCCAAGTGGCTGATTTGGTTCTTGGCTTCATCTACTTCACAGTTGATTCCCTGCAGATTTTTCTTTATTTCACTTAATACAACCTTCATTTCTGCCTGGGTCTTTTTTTATGCTGTTGGAATAACCAATGAGTTCCTGTGCATCTGATAGGTTGTTTATCTGCATTTCATTTAGTTCTTTTTCTGGAGTTTTATTCTGTTCTTTCATTTGGGCCATATTTCTTTGTCTACTCATTTTGGTAGCCTCCCTGTGTTTGTTTCTGTGTATTAGGTAGTGCTGCTTTGACTCTCTGTCCTACTAGTGTGGCCTATTGTAGAAAAGCACACCTGTTAAGTTTTATGGGGCAGATCCTCAGGGAATTGCCAGGGCAGGGTGACCCATTTCAGAGTTCTGTTCTTTGTTTGGGGGAGGGCTCAGTTAGGGGACACTGCCGCTGCCTGGACTCTGGGAATTTGCTGAGCAGGAAGCTGTTTCCCAACACTTGCTTTGTTGCCAGTCTCTTCACTTTCTCTCTGAATGCCACTGGCACCCTTCAAATTGTTGCCTTGGTGCTAAATCCCAGGGGTGTAGGTCTTTTGTGAGTTTAAGTCTGTTGTGGGCCCTTTAAGAGGAGTCTCTTGAGAATTCTGCAGTTTCTTCTGCTGCCCCGAACCCCAATGGTTTTTACAGTCAGAAGTTATGGGGACTTACTTCCTGGCACTGGAACCCTGGGCTGGATGCTCTGGTCTGGGCCTAGGACCCATCACTCCTGAAGTATCTCTCCTGATTTTTATCTGCCACACATGGATATGGATGCCTGTTCCCATCTCAGTGCCTTTCTACACTAACCCAACTAAAACAAACAACCCAATTAAAAAATGGGTGTAGGGCCGGAATAGACACTTCTCCAAGAAGGACATACGGATGGCTGATAGACATATGAAAAAATGCTCAACATCACTAATCATCAGAGAGATGCAAATTGAAACTACAATGAAATACCACCTCACATCTGTCAGAATGACTGTCATCAACAAATCAAGAAACAACAAGTGCTGGCTAGGATGTACTGAAAGGGGAACTCTTTTGCACTGTTGGTGGGAATGCAGATTGGTGTGGCCACTGTGGAAAGCAGTGTTTGGTGTTACCTCAAAAAATTCAAAATGAATCTGCCTTTTCACTCAGTGATCCTACTTCTTGGAATATATCCAAGGGAACCCAAAACACTAACTTGAAAGAGCATAAGCACCCCTATGTTCACTGTAGCACTATTTATAATCGCCAAGATATGGAAGCAGCCCAAGTGTTCATCAGTGGATGAGTGGATAAAACAACTATAGGGCATTTACACAATGGAATACTCTTGGCCATAAAAAAATAAGAAAACTTTATCCTTTGTGACAGTATGAATGGATCTGGAGAACATTATTCTAAGTGAAATAAGCCAGTCAGAGAAAGACAAATACCATATGATTCCACTCATGTGTGGAATCTAATGAACAAACTGAACTAACAAGCAAAACAGAGACAGACTCATAGATGGAGAGCAGGATGACAGCTAGTTGAAGGGGGGAGTTTAGGGGTGGAGGGATTGAGGGAAAAGGAAAAAGGACTCATGAACATGGACAACAGTGTGGTGATTGCTGAGGGAAGGATAGTATAAAGGGACTAAATGATAATAAAAATCAAATCAAATCAATTAAAAAAGGATACAGTAATGAACAAAATGGAGAAAGTACCTACTGTCATAGAGTTTGCATTTAGGTGGAAGAGACAAATAATAAATGTATAAATAAATTAATTAATAAAATAATTTTTATTATCAATAATGCCGTGAGAAAAATAAAACATGTAGCTATGATGTCATGGTAGAGGGAGAAACTGAGGGGAAAGAGGCCAGGTGATGGAAGTCCTCTTTGGTGTGGTGGCACCAAAGAGGAGTAAAGTGATGAAGCCAGACAAAAAGATGGGAGGAAAGACCATTCTAAGTTGAAGGGAAATCAAGGGCAAAAATCTGAGACAGGTAGAACTTGATTTGTGTGAGGATCAGAAACAGCATGAGTCCCTGGGGAATGGTGTGCAAAAAGGTGGACAGGGGCCAAATTATGTAAGGTCACTGGAAGAAACTAGGAATTCATAGTAAAATACAAAGCACTGGAAGGTTAAAAAATGGGGGAAATTACATGATCTGATTTATATTTTTAAAGATCACTTTAACTAATGGAAGATGAATTTATTAAGGAAGACAATAGATGATACTTGGAGACTTGTTAGGTGGCAATCGTAATAGATTAGGTGAGAGATGGTGGACTAGAGCAGGTAGGTATGGCAGTTGATTTGGTGTAACGGATCTAAGTTAAATACTTTGGAGGTAGCCATGACTGGTGTGGATCAGTGGTTGGGCATCATCCTGCAAACCTAAGGGTCACTGGTATGATTCCTCGTCAGGGCGCGTGCCTGGGTTGCTATGAGAAAAAAGGAAATCCTACTGATTTTGACATTGAGCCTTGAGGGCATTATGCTAAGTGAAATATGCCAGACACAGAAGGACAAATACTACATGATACAACTTATGTGATAAATCTAAAATGATCACATTTACAGAAGTGGAGAGGAGAATTGTTGTTGCCAGGGTCTATGGGGGAAGGAAGGGATTGGGGGGTTATTTGTTAAAGGGTACAAAGTTTCATTTAAGATAAATAAACTTTAGAAATCTATTGTATAGCACAGTACCTATAGTTAACATTTGTATATAGCATACTTAAAAAGGTGCTAAGAAGTTAAATCTTTATGTTAAATGTTCTTATCAGACAAAAAAATAAAAAGGTGGGAAGAAACTTTTGGAGGTGATAGGTTTATGGGCTAGATTGGGGTGAGGGTTTCATGTGTGTATACTTATCTCCAAACTCATCAAATTGTGTACATCAATTATGTACAGTTCTGACATATTTGTGTGTCAAAAATTAATAATAAAAGGTGCTATCAGGGTCAATTTCTGGGGAAGCCTCCCTTCCTGACTTACATACAGCCGCCTACTCACTGCATCCTCACATGGTCTCTGTGCACACATGGACAGAGAGCTCTGACCTCTCTTCCTCTTCTTATAAGGACACTAGTCCCATTGGATCAGGGTCCCACCCTGTGGCCTCATTCAACTTTAGTTACCTCCCTAAAGGCCCTATCTCTAAATGCAGTCACGTTGGGAAATAAGAGTGCCACATAATGAATTTTGTTGACATGCAATTTACTCCATAACAAAGAGTGAGGAGAAAAGCACTTTCATTTTAGTTGCGTAAACTATAATGGATCTGTGTAATTCCACACAGGAGAAATCTGAGATATTTCTATACATCATGTCAAAATTCCTATGTGGCCAGTGTATAGCTTGACTGGTAGTACATTTCAGTGCATGAGCTTCTCTTATTGATTTGCACAATGGGGCACAAACATGCTGATAATTTAAATCGGGATTAGACTCTACTTTTTAACATAATGACTTGGCTAGGTAACATGCAATGCTAACCACATGTAGCTATTCTCAGGAGTCTGCTTTTCAGAATTTCCAGAAGCTTTGTATTATCAATGAGCATCATACAATGATGCTCACAGATTTACCATGAAACAAGCTTAATTCCACGATGCCCAAGTAGAAGCCTTCACAAAAATGTGAAAAATAAATTGTGAATGATTCATTTCTTTCCTTTGTCTTCCTCCTTACCATATCCCATGTCTTTCTTTCTCTCTCTACGATCTCCTCACCCTTTCTTTTTTTAGGAGAGGCTGTTGAGTGAGAGATGATCCCCTTAATTCATTTTATTGCCTAATTTCTGTAGCATGAATATTTAGGAGGTACTTAATGATGGTTTCCAGGCAGTGACAGAAATGGAAATTATTTACTCCAGGAACCCTGAATGTATTCTTGTTAATTCATTTGCATACTGTTAAATAAATAACATATTGCTGGGACCAGAAGATTTGGAAACTCTCTACCACCTGCACTCTGTTTTCATACTACATTTCTAGGGTGAAGATTGTATTTGTTTACCTAGGTTACAAGGTCTCCTTTATGTTATATAAATATAAATTAACTGGGCAGAATAACATATGAATTAAGTTATTGTCTTGTTTTGTGTCATTTCAAGAATCTCGGGAAGAATAAATGGGCCCTCATGGGTAATAGTTTTCAGTGGTTGAATAATTTAATAAAAAATTAAAAACATTAAATAAATATAGCTGTGATCATATTCTGCATGGGATAAAACCCAATAAATGTTTAGAATAAGCTAAATTGATATAAAGTTAGAGTTTGATTGATATAAAGTTGCTTAAACATTGGGAAGCTACTGAGTAATTGATTTTGGACTGGAATTTTTAAAACTTTCACATAAATCCTGATATACGGGCTGTTCTACTGTAAATATGACAATGTGGGACAAACACAAAAGCATGATGACATGTTGATTGTCAGATTTCACTTAAGAGCCCATATAAACATTATGGAGTATGAGGAAATTGTCATGCCCACATTCACATTGACTGTATCTAAATTTGGTTTTGAAAGTGGGTTGTCTGGAATGGGGTGGGAGTGTTGTTTACTAGGCTTGAATTTTTTTAGAAACTTGAAGAAAGTAAAACTGTGTGTTCTATGAAATTTAATCCTTTCATCAATCCTAAAAAATGAGCATTTTTTCCTTTTTATTGAAGGTGTTGGAGTGACACTAGTTAGCAAAATTATACACATTTCAGGTACGCGATTAATGAGTTTTTAAAAACTGGGCAATCCCATGTGTTCCAGCTGCAGACTAAATGATTGCTTCATTTCCAGGCTCCTGACTGCCATGGAGCCATCTGGTGCGAGCACCTGAGTAGGAGTAGGTGCGACTCGAGCTAACACGAGCTAACACTGGAGTCTTCAGCTGGTCTAAATTGTTTCTTATTTACCACTTCTGCACCTGGGTCTGGAGACAATTAAAACTAAAGTCCAAATCCATTCTGCCTATCTTTAAGTTTTTGTTTTGTTGTGAATTATATGTAGGTGTCCATTTTTAGAGAAATTGTTGGAATGGAAAAATAGCAGTAATAGCTGAGAAAATCTAAATTCTGAAAGTGGGAAAGATTTTATTTCTATCACACTCAGAGCTTTTTCCCCAGTTTTTGCTTTGGGTCAAGAGGAAAAGGGTTGTATGTGTTTTTCCCTCACGTGCTACTTTGAGCAGTGTTCATATGTTATGTGAGATGACTATGCTAAATATCTGTGAGAACTTGAGTCTTGGCATGGATATATAGTGAGTCTATAAGACCCAAAAGAGAACAACAGTAGGAGGAGAGGAAAGGGCAAGGGATTTTTTAGAATGAAGAGCTCATATGAGATGGGCAAGTAGGGGGTTAAATAAAAAATTGGATGGTTTGAACAAATTGTGTATATATTTCCTTCTCTGAGACCTCTAAGATCTCTTATTTATACACTGCATGGGGGAAAATAATCTTTGCTTTCTTATTAACTTCTTAACTATGCACCTTCATCATTGTTGTACATTCTTTTAAGCTTGGCTCAGAAAATAAAGGGTAACATAATACAGGAGCAATACGGTGACTGAAAACTGGCTTTGGATCTGGCCCTGGCAGGAAAAAACACATTATTAATCATTATTAATACATGCTATTAGTGCTAAACTGCACGTATTACCGCAGTTAAAAAGTCAGTATAGTGCCTAGGACATCATTTTTCCTTTTTTTACAAATAATGCTACAAACCGAAACAGCGCCTTTTAGAACTGCAGCCTGGCCAGACTCGTGCCCGTGTGCAGATGCAGACGAGTGCCGTCCAGAGGCTTCCTCCGCCTGGGCGGTCGTCGCTGGCCTGCTGGCCGTGCTCACTTCGATTCGTAATCACTGATGTAGTTATTGCTATTTTATGACTTTGAGAGCCTTGATTGTGAATTATATTTACAGATTCTAATTTCTTTCTAAATAGGACCCTTTGTATTCAAAGACCTGAAGAGTCTTGCAGTCTGTGATGAAATTGAGTTTTCTCCATTTAATAATGCATCAGATATTACTGTATTTGTTAACATTTTTGTCAGTAGGGCCAGGCAGAATCTGTGTGCAGGAGTAATGAATTTGGCCCGATTTTGTTTGTGAGAATAATTTTCTTAGGCACCTTCCCCCTGTCTTGTCCCAACTGGGTACCTAATGGCTAACGCATATAATTCCAAAGTGGAAACATACTGGGTTTTAAAGTCTGTAGCTATTAATCCATAAAAGTTGGGCTTTTTTTTTCTCTTGATGGCAGTGTGCTATATTTGATGGGACATCCAAAAGGGCAATGCCTGGTCTCAGTCCCAAAGGAATCTGTAGTCTTTGGGAAGTCAAGTTTTATATGGCTTTATAAAATAACTAATTTTATAAGGTATTTTGTGATAAAGTACCAAGTGTATGCTATTTAAAATGTAGCTTTGCTATAAAGACCTATGTCTGGACTGCAGAGTTCACAATGAACTTAATTTAAAGTGAAATGAAGTGTTATTACCAGGAAGTTTGAGAGCCATTCTGTCTGTGAACTGGTATATGGATCATTCTATTTATGAACCAGGAAGCTCTGAAAGATCATTGAAAGCAAATGGATGTGAACTGTACTAAAGTTAGAGTTATCAAAGGTACTCTGAGAAAGGTGGATATTTCAGGCTTCTCCTTGAGGACCAATATATGTTTAGATATTTCCATGCTCATGACATCATTGGTATTGTAGTCTCATTGTGTGATTCGTAACAAATCAGAAGTTGGAGAAAAGCTGAGAATTTAACCGTTTGTTACATTCCTTGATTTTCATCTACCCTGTAAGAGAATTCTGCCCAACAGAAAATCAGTTAAGAGAGGCGTTGCCTATTGCTCTGCCCCCAGGAAATAAAGTATATAATTCCCATGCAAAAAAATGCATCAAAGAGAGAAACACCAGCTTGCTGACAACCTCATAATGGAGTATGGCCAAGGCAATCGTTGATCTCTTACAGCTTTTTGAAGAGTTAGCTTAGCAGTTAAGCTCTGAATACGTCCACCCTTCTGTTATTTAGCCAGCAATCTGCTCCCTTCCAATGAATGGAATAAAAGCTGAGAGGGAGCATTTCATCTGTGTTCAAATTAGAAACCTGTCTCCTATGAGTGTGGTTACTTCCTTCTTTAAAATCTTCTACTACAAAAGAGAGGAAAGAAGAATCTTGGACGTATAGCACAATAATCATTCCATCAGCTATAAACCTCATTTGGTAAATATTTTTTCTTTAATTGTGAATTGAGCCTAAATGTACTGCTACCTATAATTAACACTGCCCAGTGGAATTTTAAAAGTGCTTACCAAAATGACAACAGAGTGACAATTACCATTATCCCCAACTAAACTCCTCCTCCTCCATGTTTTCATCAAGAGAGTGATGTTGTTACTTCAACAGGCACAGTGTTGTGGTGACTTTTGTGATACAAATAAAGCAAGACTAAAATTCTAATTGTGAAATGTAAAAGGAAAGTAATTGCTTAGTGTTGGTTAATTCCATCTTTGTGTGATGACAGCAGCTGCGATTCCCTGCCTTGTGTATTTTAACAGATGGCATTATTTCTTATGGAGTGTTACAGCAGCGACCGTGGTGACACTGAAGGAAGATTCTGTGATCGCATGTTAAGTGAGATATTACTGACAGCCCTGCTTCGTGGCGCAGCAGAAATGCATGTCGTGGATCTCTCCTCACCTCCACAGTCTACACCAAATGGCTTCCATTTGCGGCATGTGGAACTAGAACAGAAAGATGAATGAAAAATTATGTTCTTTTAAAAATTCCCTTGTTTGCACACCATTAGTAGGCCTGAGATGAAGGCTCAAATCTGGCAAAAAGGTGCATTCATCAATCCAGCATCAAACTCTTGTACCTTCCGATCAAAGGCCAGAGCTCATAGGCCTGAGCTCTGGACCAGGATTTGCCCAAGTCACTTTCCTCTGGGTTAGCTTCCTTTGTGTAAAAGGCTGGACTAAGATAAAACAATCTCTAAGGTCCTTTTTGCTCTGTGATTCTGAAAGTTCTGAGCTTTGTGCTTTAATGGCACAGAAGACTAAGTGAGTAAAATGCATGAAGGAATGCCTGATAGATTTCTCTGTTTGCTACTGATGTTGATGCAGCATAGAGAAAAAAACCAATGGGTCACAAATCAGGAGATCTGGCTGTGGTACAGCCATGAAACAGGTCATTGATCCAGTCCATGTCAGCCTCCTCACCTTTTTGCAAGACTTTAGTCAAGGTCTAATGGGATCATGCTCCTGAATGGTGATAAATCAACAAACATTGCACGACTGCCGTGTGCTAGACTGTGCTAAGTGCTGGGGACTCAGTGGTGGGTAAACATGGTCTTTGTTTTGGAGGAAAATTCTAGTTGGGGAGACAAGGATGTAGACAGCTAATTATAATAGAGTATGACAGGGGCTTTGATGGGCACCAGTACAAGGTGATGGGGGAGAATATAAGAGGGGAAGGGTAGCTCACCCAGCTGGGGGCATGGAAGGCTTTCAGGAAAAAGTGTATTCTAAGGTAAGGCAAATAATAGGGGTTAGGGCCATTGGGGGAACAAATGACATGAGATATGTGTTAAACCAGTATTCAGAAATCATCATGGTTTGGTTTTGCTTTACCACTGGTCTTTTAAAAGTAGGAAACCAGTAGCATCTTGGAGAAAAATGTTCTTATCTAAATAAAGAACACTGTTATGATTTATATTCTAAATTTTTAAAACAAATGACAGTGACAAAAGGAGAGGTGGGGGATAATGGGGGAAAAGGGTAAAGGGTTTACAGAAACAATTATGAAGGGCATATGGACAATACCAAGGCAGGGTGGAAATAGGAGAGGGAGGTGGGGAGGGCTGGGGTGGTGCGGAGGGGTAGGGGGAAAAGGCAGAACACAGTACTTGAACAACAATACAAATAAACAAACAAACAAACAAATGAAAACAAATGGGGTAGAAGCCTGGAAAATGATTTTTAAGAGAATGGCATCTTTGACTGTCACATTCAGTATGAGTTTGTCTTTTCCAGATCTTCCTCTTTACAAATGTCTATGTGAGGCCCCAAGGGTTTCATGGTGTGCTTTTAAGGGAGGGATGGATGGCTCTGTTTTGATTGGTAGATGGAGTAATGCTAGTGACTTTCTATATAACATGAACTTTTGGCTTTCTTTTCACAATCTTTTCTATTTAAGGGAGGGGCTATCAGCTTGCTGTTCAGTGACTAATAAATCTGACTTATCCCTGCGACCTACAGACTGACTCTTCTCCATACCAAAATTTGACATTTTACAGTTTAATTAAGATCACCCTTTAAGCAGCACACCACCAACAGAATGATGGGATTTCTTCTGGCAATGTGATATTAAATAAAGAGAAATTCAAGTCTGCCATCGTTTGTGCCACTCTCCACAGATCTACATGAAGACTTAAGAGTGTTAAAAAGATCTTCGATGAGAATGTCTTTAAGAGAACCCCCAACTCTAGGAATAGAAACAAAGCCACATCTCTGAACTGGTGAGAGAAAGAATGTCCTGCTGCATCATTTCATCTTTAAGCCTTTGTCCTTTCATGAGATTGCAAATAGTAAATGAGATAGTAACTTTGTGAGCCACTTATTTATGCACCAGAGTTATTTGAATTTTCAATTTGGACTCAAATGCCCTCCTAGTCAGATTAAAGGGCCTGCAGTCACCCCACACCTATGCAGAAGTGTGGTCTTTTCCTGGGTTTTGATGTTACATACCTCGAAATATTTCTAGGGCTCAAAACTAGAACTCCAGACCTCCATATTTGTTTAACTCTTAGGTGTCTTCAAGGATCTGAGAATCAATATGGCCACAACTGAATGACTGATATCTCCCCCTTTCCTTAAATCTTTTTTTTTCAAAGATTTTATTGATTAATTTTTAGAGGAAGGGGAAGGGAGGGAGAAAAACATCAATGTGAGAGAGAAACATTGATTGGTTGCCTCTTGCACACTCCTGACTGGGGACCTGGCCCATAACTTGGGCATGTGCCCTGATCAGCAATCTAACTGGCAACACTTTGTGGGGATGACACCCAACCAATTGAGCCATGCTGCCATGCTGGTCAGGTCTCCTTCCCTTAAATCTTTCTGCTGGTGTCTTGTATCAGTGTTTCAAAGTTATAGCAATTTTATTTACCATAATTCTTTTTGGAACAACACTGTTTTTGTTTAGTTGAAAACCTTCAATATCCTTCTTTCCCCCTTCCCAGCTCCTGCCAGGGACCTGGATATCAGTGGACACCAACCCTTCAGAGTAAAGGAAAATGATCTGTTCCCAGTGCAGAGAGCTATTGTGTTATTTATCTCCTGGAAAGGAAGGAGAGGGAAAAGAAAGAGGAGGAAATCGAAGCAAAAGTAAGAAAGAAGGAAAAAAAGAAGATAGAGAAAAATTGAGATGAATTGAAGGGAGAGTGAAATTCCATACTGTTTCATAAGGAGGCCAATGGATATTTTAAGAAAATAGGTGTTTGGAGTTATCAGTAAAAACTGTTTTAAAATGCACATTCCTCCATCTTCATTGTGAAACCTTACACAGGATGTAAGTAGATGTGTGTGCATGTGTGTGTGTATAAACCAGTAGAGGGGGTGAGTTTCATATCCTGGTAGACATGCACAGAAGAGACAACAGAAGAGAAGGGATACACAGGATGTTGAAGGATGGAAGATCCCTAGAAATTATAGTAGTCTTTTGATGACTTGTACTTGAATCCATTGGATTCAGATCTCTAAGATAATTGGACCCCCATGTACCATCTTAGCTATCAGCTACGTCTATTTCATAGGGAAGAACACATAGGATTTGACCTTGACACCCACTGCCCCTGCTACCCTCCCTCATTCTCCATATTTAGTCTTTGTAGCCATTGAGTCTGCCTTCTCTTTCTTAGTTACCTTTCATCTTTGGAGTTCAGAACTCAGAAATTGATATTCTCCAGGTTAAGTAGATTATATTCATAATGTCTGTAAACAAGAATGAGCAGGTTCTTAAAAGTTTTTTTAGGGGGTCAAAATCCACTGTGGGATAATTCCACCCCAAATCACTATTAACACATGCCTATAATAATGAGGTTGAATCAAAAGGAACACCAAGATTGCATTGCGGTGTCTCTAGCAGACATGGCCATGTTGGGTTAAGTATGACTGAAAATTCTTTTCCATACATCTCATTAAAGGTGATGTCTATTTCTTGAGTCTGAGCTGGTCCTTTAATTGGTTTTAATCAATAGAACATGAAGGATGGGATGTTGTGAAACATCTGAGCCTGTGCTGTAAGAGATTGGCAGCTCCCTCTTAGAATATTTCGTCTTGGGGGTCATGTAAGAAAGTCTGATTTCCTCAAGACCATAATGCTGTCAGTAAACTCAAGTCAGCTATTTGGAGAGAGAGAGAGAAAAGCATATAGAGATGTAATGGAGCACCAGACATAAGAGTGAAGAATTCTTGCACTTCTGGCCTAATCTGCTCACCAGTTGAATGCAGCCAAATGAGTGATCTCATCTGACATTGCATGTAGCAGAGCCAACCAGCTGACTCTGTTTAAAATATTGGCTCATAGGACTGTGAGCAAATAAAATGGTGGTTGTTTAAGCCACTAAGTATATTGAGGCAATAGAACTAAACCACATGGTTCTAGAAGAAATATTTTTTAATATTCTGCTAAGGTTTAATCATCAATGCCATACATACCCAAAGATATATGACAAAGTGGAAATAACAATGAATATTAATGTAGTTTTTATGATTTATTCAGCATTGTCATTTAATTCTATGACAGTCCTCTGAGGTAGACCTTATCTCAATTTCATAGATGGGGAAACTGAGTCTCTACAGCCACACAGAGGTAAATTGTATTCAAATCCAAGTACTTTGCCACTATATTGTTCCTTACCAAATAAGTCTGCTGTCAGTCAAAGCAAGACTGAAAATAGCTTCCCACTAGTAACTTAACAATTGTTGAATATGAAGTGACAGAGCAGCTAGGAAAATGTCTCTTACTAAAGCATGTTTGTAGTTTGTGCTCTTGTTGTAATCTGACCAGTTTTTCGAATGAGAAGAAATGGCAAGGGGAACATTGAATTCTTGAACTGAAGTAAGTAGATGCAAAACTACTGCTGGAATCTAGGCTGTCTGAAAATTTGTGGTCTGAATTATTGGTTCAATATTTGCAGCAGAAGTTTCCAATGGAATTAGTTCTTTAAGAAGAAGCTAGTCATAATCAACAAGATCATCCTCTGAAGTTACAAAGTAATTATGAAATCCTAATTAAGGCTTCTTAGTTGCATTCTGTGAGAGAGAAAAATACATATTTTGGATCATGCCCAATAATGTGGCTTGTGAAATTCTATCTTTTAAAAGTATTATGTACAATTTCAGATCAAAATATATTCTGTATCAAAAACCTTGGCATGAACGATTTCTAACTACATTGCTTGTAGTGTGACCTAGATAATGTGATGACAGCCCTTTGGAACAATGTCAAGGCAGTTCCATACATGTGCATTTTATGAGCAGGCATCTCAATGCAGCAGCTTGAATTACATACAGTTTTTCCTGTATTAATATATACCCAAACATTTTCTAACCCACTTACTTTTTTTTCTACCATGATATAAAATGTATGTTCCCCAAATCAGTTAAACTTACTAACATTTCTTCAGAAATTTCAGTGCAACCTTCCAAAATTGAGTGATAGCCCCGTCTGGGCCCTGGAATTGCCTGGCTCCTTTTCTCTGCTACCCTGTCCATCTGCTCATGCCTTCTTCTCCCTGCCCTGCATCCCAAGGGCAGTCCTTGCAGCTTCCCTCTCTCATAGCTGCTCCTTCCCAGGGTCCACCTCACCATCCTGTTGGGACCTCACAGCACAATGCAGGTCAAGGAACACAGTAAGGGACTCCATGGGAACCTATTCCTGTTCTACTGTATGAAGGTATGAAAGACACAGCTCACAATATGTCAAAAGGAACTATCTGAAGTCATATTTAAAAAATTCCTCAAAAATTTAACAAAAGAGCACGAGGTTTCTATTCTGACAGCTACAAAACATTGTTGAATGAAAGTAGCAATGCCCTAAATAAATAGAAAGGTAGCCTATATTCATGGACCAGAAGACATAATATGACTAAGATGGAAATATTCCCTAAACTGATCTGCAGTTGCAACACAATCCCTATCAAAATTACTGCTGGCTCCTTTGTAGATATTCAAAAGCCGATCTTAAAATTCATGTAGATAGAAAACGAAAATTAAAGCTAAATCTGGTGGAAGAAAGGAAAGAATAAAGCTTGGAGTGCAGACAAATGAAATAGAGAAAAGAAACACAACTGAGAATTAATGAAATAGAAAAGTCGGTAGTTGGAAAATCTCAATATCATTGACAAACCTCAGCTGACTGAAAAGAAAAGGAAAGTGCACTCACATTACTAAAATCACAGATAAAAGTGGGGGATTACTACAGACTTTATATAAATAAAAAGGATTATAATACTAACTATAATTATATACCAAAAAATAGATAACCTAGATAAAATGGACAAATTCATGGAAACACACAAATTACTTCTAGGAGAAACAGAAAACCTGAATAGACCTGTAACATGCAAGGAGATTGAAACAGTAATCCAAACCTCTTAACAAAAAAATCCAGTGCAAGGAGCTTCACTGGTGAATTGTACCAAAGATTTAAAGAATTAGCACCAATCTTTCTCAAACTCTTCAAAAAAATAGAAAAGAGAAGGGTGCACTTTTTAGTTCATTCTTTGAGCCCACCTTGACTCTGATGTTGAAGCCAGATACAGATGTCAAAAGAAAATTATAGATCTGTATCTCTTACAAATATAGATTCAAATGTCCTCTATACAAATACTGGCAAAACTGATCCAACAGCAAATTAAAAGAATTATACACCATGACCAACTGGGATTTATCCCAGGAATGCAAGGTGGTTAAACATAAAAAAAAAATCAATCAATATACTACAATGTATTAATACAATAGAGAGAAGAAACATGATCATTTCAACTTATGCAGAAAAGGCATTTGAAAAAATCCAAAACCCTTTCATGATAAAAACACCCAGAAAACTAGAACAGAAGGGAACTCCCTCAGCATTCTAAAGGCTGAAATCTTCCCCTTAAGACCAACACAATGATGCCTGCTTTTGAGTCTGCTAATCCAGAGGAATTGGAGGTCTAGCCAGAGCAATTAGGCAAGAAAAAGAATAAAAGGCATCCAGTTAGAGAGGCAGATGTATCTATCTCTATTTGGAGATGACATGTTCCTATACAGAGAAAAGTCCTCTGAATCCACAAGAAAGTTATTCAGGCTAATATCAGGTTCAGCAAAGTTTCAGGTTATGGAGCAAAACACAGAAATCAGTTGGTTTTTTTACACATCAACAATGAACCATCCAAAAGTGAAACTAGGAAGCAACTGCTTTTATAGTAACACTTGAAAGAATAAAATACTCAGGACCACATCAGCCAAGGAGGTGAGAGAGCTATACCCTGAAAGTTAGAAAGCAAGGCTAAAAGAAAGCAGGATTAAAAACAAATCAATGGAAAGATGTCTTGTATCCATGGGTTGGAAGACTAAGCCTACAGATTTAACAATCCCTACCTAACTCACTTTAAAAATGGATGAATTTAAGATCCCTTATTTTTAATTATACAACTTGACCAACCTGGAAAGATGAACCAGGGAAGTATTCTTAGATCAAAAATGCAAAACGAAGGAGGTACACAGCAATAGGACTTGTGAGCCACCATGTGCAGTAAATGTGAGGACAGCACTCAAGTGACAGTTAAAAATGCCAGTCACACAGTTGAACCTTCCCTGTGTGCAACATAGAATGGATGTCAGCTTGTGATTATCAAACAGTTTAAAGAGATAGCCATAAAGGGAGCTGTGAAAATTCTTTACCCCAGTAATGGCAACTACTGCTACTACACATATTATTTCTGAAAATTGATGTTTTAAAGGTAACTTTAATGGATTTTAATGATTGCATAGAATGTCTATACCTAAATTACTTTATCTGGGCTCCTATTGTTGGGAAATATAGATGCTTTCATATCTTTTGTTTTTCCCTGTTAAGGACAATCTTACCTGGATTTTGTAAATAAGCCTTTTGTATACCAACACAAAGATTTCCTCAGTGGAAATTTCTAGAATTAAGATGGTTGGATAAAATATTTAGGCATTTAAAATGAATGCTCATGTAGAATATCTCTTTTTGAAGTATCTGGTGTCTATGATAGTCATTTTCTGTCACACTAGTTACATTTACCTTAAGTGAAGATAATCCAGGTTACCATCAATATTTAAAGAGTGTAGTGTGGTCAGAAACTAATATAAAAGTCAGCCAGCATTCTGGAGCTGAAAATAAGACCTCTACAATGATATTTCTTGATTTTAGGGAGGTCAGTATTAAGCATCATACAGCACTTTTTGATGGAAACAAACCAGGGTCACAGTTGGAACAAAGCTCTGATGATAGCAAGGCACCAATAAATATTTAATTTTAACGTTCATCTTAGTGCCAAATATTGCACCTGGAGATAATATCTGATTGGATGTGGACCAAAAGGGCAAATGAATGAACACTGGCTATGAACACTAACTTATAAATGTTTTGCTTTATTTAAACTATTCTTTTGGACTACTCTTCTAAGGTTATATTTTAGTTCCTATGTTTGACTTTTTTATTGTTTTCTGTTTTTACCTCTGCCCTTAGAATATGTCATGGTTTTCTGTCCCACGTATTCATAACAGATGTTTGCTTCCTTCTGCCTCTTTGCTTTCTTCTGCATGTCATAAGTTCTGCTTTGCTTTGCTTGGATGCTAGAGGATACTTGAAGCTTGTTGCTGACATATTCATGTTACCTTTTATTTTGTCTCTTTCTAAATATCAAGAAGGATCTTGATCTAAAATGAAATTCAATGACTAAAACCACTAAAAAGAAAATGAAATACTTGTTTCATATTTAAAGTTTTATCACTGGCTGCCTGCTTCTGTTTCTCTTCTGTCTCTTCTGAAGTGAAGAGGGAGAGGATTGAAGAAACTGACCTTAAAAAAGGTTGATCAAGGAAAACATGTTTTAAAGTGACTTTATATATAATCTTAAATTGACTCATTATCACATTACCATTAAACTATTCCTCTCATCTTAATGAGTGAGTCACGGCTAAAAAAGAGCTTTATTGCTTTAAAACTGAAACATGATCATTATTTTAAAAACTCTATTATAAAGAAAGACAAATATCACATAATCTCACCTGATCAACAAAACAAACAAGCAAGCAAAATATAACCAGAGACAGTGAACTAAAGAACAAACCGACAGTAACCAGGGGGGAGGAGGATAACAGGGCAAAGGAGGGGAAGGGTGGTCAAGGAACATGTATAAAGGACCCATGGACAAAGCCAAAGGGGGAAGGGTGGAGGGCGAGAGGTGGGGGTCAGTAGGGTGGGGAAGAACAGTGAGGGGGAAATGGAGACAACTGTTACCTGAACAACAATAAAAATATATGATGATTAGCATAAAAATAATCACATGGAATTCCTCTACCAAAGGATCCACTCTTAATATACTGGTGAAAACTCTTTTAGATATCTCTCTGTGAATGTGCACACACACACATATGTGTACCTACACACCTATTTTTTGTAACTGGGGTCACTCTATAGATACTGTTCTCCATATATATACTTATGTATAATATATAAATAAATACATAAATGTATACATATTTATAGTGATTTTGAACATTTATTAATGACCAGAAAGATTCTCTATTATTTTTAATGGCTGCGGAATATTGCCTTATTTATTCCATAATTTACTTAAATAACCTTTAAGAGAAAAAGAGTATTCTTTTTCTTTCCTTTTTCCTTTTCTTTCCTCCCTCCAATCCCCTTCTTACTCAGTTCTTTACTTTTCTTGCCTAGGTGACTGCTGAAATGATCTCTGGAAAGAGTATACGAATTGAAATGTTCATCAACAAGAATTAAATACTGGATGTTTTATTCCCCTTTTACTACAGATTTTGATACTGTTTACCTTTGCCAATCTGCTAGTATAATATAGAGTTGCTTTAATTTCCATCTCTTTGATTATAAGAAAGAACATCTTTTAATGATTGCTGTTTATATTTTGAGTAATTGCCTATTCTCATCTTAGTATAATTTTTATCTTAAAGAAAACTTTGAGCTCTTTGCATAAGGTAGTAATAGTTTGTCACATGCTTTACAAATGTTACTTCCCAGTTTGCATTTTTATTTAAAAAACGTTAATGTGCCTTATTTTCTCTTAGAATGAAGTATTGAGTTTTATGTGGCCAATTTATCAGTGTTTTTGTTTTATGCTTTTGAGTTTTTATCAATGGCTTAATTTTTTCTCTGTAAATAAAGGAGGTGCTGTCCCAGCATTAATGTTATTGTCTCCAATTGAAGATTTTATTGTCCTAAACAATTGGCAATGTTTTCCTACCAAATAAACAGCTTGTTGCCCCAGAAACTTTACAGAACAATAATTTGAAGTATTTTTGAATTCTATCTTGCCAAGTTTTCAAAGTTACTTACTTGGAATTTTGAATTGACACTTGAACACATTTTTATAAGGTTTTAACTGAATTCAACATATAAAAATTTAGAGAAAATTATGTTTTTATAATGCAATTCTACTTAAGAGGGCATTTATTCATTTACTAATTCACATTTTTCTTCTGTTACTTCTTTCAGTAGAGTGTTATAGTCTTGAAAATCATTTTGTCAGTTTATTAATATGGTACTTAATTCCAATTTTATTTCTTTGATAACTAAGAGCATCTGTTTATATTACTATTGATCATTTTTTTTATCGTTTGAAGATTTGCCAGTTCATGTCCTTTTGAGTTTTAAAAAATAATTTGTAAGAATTATTTGCATATTAAGGCTAGAACCCCACTGTCATATGTTTTGTAAAATATTATTTCCTAGGTTGATTTTGTTTTTTAAATATATTTATAGTGCTTTTACTTTTTCAGTATAAGGAATTGTTTCATTTTAGATAGTCAGTTTATCAGTCTTTTAGTGTAATGTTTCTTGGTTTGTATGACAAAAACATGTTAATTTATTCTGGCAGGGTCAGATCTTTAAGTTTCAGTCATTCCAGTGGGTATGTAGTGATATCTGATGTGGCTTTAATTGGATGTCTCTAATAAATAATGATGTTAAGCATCTTTTTACCTATTTATTTTTTCATTTCTCTATCTTTATTGGTGGAGAGTTTGTTCAAATATTTTGCCCAGATTTTGTTGGGTTGATTGTTTTCTTATGATTGAGTTGTACAACATCAGAATATATTCTAGGTACAAGTTATTTGTTGGACATATATTTTGCAAATATTTTCTCTCAGTTTGTGCTTTGCCTTTTCATTTTCATTACGTTGTTTTTTTGAAGAGCAAAAGACTTTAATTGTAAGTCCAATTTATCATTTTTTTTCCTTTATGGATCATGATTTTTGTGTCCTACTTAAAAAAAAATCTTCATTAAACACAAGGCCTCTAACATTATCTACATCTTGTTCTCTAAATTTTATAGTTTCAGCTCTTATAGTTCTATGTTCTTATCTAAATTAATTTTTGATATGTTATAACTTAAAAATCAAGTTAAAAAATTCTTTTTACACATAGCTATCTAGTTAATTGTTTTAGCACCACTACTTGAAAAGCTATTCTTTTCTGACTAAATGGCCTTGGAACTTTGTTAAAGATCAATTGAACATGTATATGTGGGTCTGCTTTTGAACTCTAGTCTCTCCCATTGACCTGTGTGTTTATCTGTACAAAACCCACACTGGCTTGATTGCTGTAGCTTTATAGCAAGTTTAGAAATCTGCTAGTATAAGCCTCTTTGTTTTCTTTAGAAAAAATCATTCCAAGACCTTTGCATCTGAATAGCAAATTTTAGAAGGCCCATGTCAGTTTCTACAAAAAGCCTGTTAGAACTTTTCCAATTCATATAATATATAAGAATCTTATAACCATATATTTCTTTTCATTTCTCCTGACTTCTATGCTGATTTTGTCATACATTTTACTTCTACATAATGTAATGAACTCATGATACATTTTATTATTTTTTCATTAAACAATTATCTTTCAATCTGATTTAGAAAAACCAGAAAAGTATCTTTTATATCCACATAAGTAGTTACTATCTAGTATTGTCCATTCCTTTGCTTAGATTCAGATTCCCTTTTGGTATCATTTTCCTTTTTCCTGAAAGACTTCTTTCGTCATTTCGTACAGTGTTAATCTGCTAGCTAGCACGCCAGTTGGACATGGCTGCCCTAGAACAACTCTCAGAGCTCAGGAAAGTAGCACACTTACTGTATTTTTTCAGACCATAAGACACACCTAGTTTTTAGAGGAGGAAAATAAGAAAAAAATTTTTGAAACAAAAAATGTGGTAAAATATTTAATAACATAACATAATATTTCACCAATGTAAATGTAAACAGAACTCAACAGCAGCATTAACAACCATTATTCCTCCCAAATTTTGTGGGGAAGGGGGAAAAATGTGCCTTATAGTTTGAAAAATATGGTACTTTTATAAAGTCTGGAGCTCAGAAACAGCTAATTAGAAGAAATACACAGAGCAAGACAAAGAGGGTGTAGGAGGGGAACAGAACTCCTACGCTTTCTCCTCATGAAATTGGGGTGGGGTGTGCACCCTCCTAGCACATCAGTGTGTTAAGCAGGAAGCTCCTTGGAGCCTCAGGGTCTAAGAATTTTAATGGAGGTTTTATTACTTCAGTACAATTGATTGAATCATTGGCCATGTGACTGAACTCTATCTCCGCTTCCCCTCCCTTCCCCAGAGGTCTTACAGCTAAAGGTTTCAATCCTCTAATCACATGGTTGGTTTTCCTGGTGACCAGCCCTCATCTTGAAGCTATCTAGGCTACTCCGATTCAAGTTGCCTGATTAGCATAACAGTATCACTCAGGAAATTCCAAGGGTTTTTGAAGCTCTGTGCCAGGAATATAATACCATGTAATATGTATTATAGGACCAAAGCAAGCATTAGCCTAGGGCTAATATGTCCCTCTACTGAGGCAGTATACTAAAAGTCTGAGTACTCAAGTCTGAGTACTAAACTTGATGCTTCAAAGTTTTTCTATACCAGCTGTTGAGAGTAGGAATATTCCTGGCCTTGTGTGAATAATGGGGATTGCTTCCTCTGATTTTTTTCTTGCAGTTCCTTTCCTGGCCTCAGGTAGTTTTCTCACACTTACACCTTGATCAGTGCTCAGGTGAAGACTGCCAAGGAATGCTTTGTAGATCTCCAGGGCTTGCCCCCTGTGCATCTCTACCCTGGTAGTCTGCCTTACATTCCAATTTCCTTGATGCCATTTGATCGTCAATGTCATCTCCTCAACTAGGGAGACTGCTAAGATCTTTTGGGGTTCTACTTTCCT
The DNA here is from genome assembly GCF_004126475.2 of Phyllostomus discolor. Taxonomy (NCBI): domain Eukaryota; kingdom Metazoa; phylum Chordata; class Mammalia; order Chiroptera; family Phyllostomidae; genus Phyllostomus; species Phyllostomus discolor. The sequence continues at coordinate 77,980,245 of NC_040907.2, read as the reverse complement.
GAGCTGTGCCCTGGAAACTCTTTCTGGAAGCATGTTGGGGCAATTATAGCACAAACTGTGTTTGTTTACCTTCTCAGGAATCATTGTCCTTTACCACCTGTTTTCCAATGTGTGGAGACTGTCTTAAACATTGTCTGTTTTTCAGTTAAGATGAGAGAGTAGATGTTGTCTCTATTATGACATCGTGTCTGGGAGCAGAAGTCTATAGGCCTTTTCAGTGTGAATTCTTTCTGGGAAGTTTGTCTTATTACTGCCGGTATAGCCTCCTCTCCATTTTTATCCTCTTCTTTTTCTGGCACTCTGGTGAGTTCAGTATTACCATTTCTTTCTTTATCCTTCCTAAGTTTTACTTTTTAAAAAATATTGTTTGGCTTTGCTTCTTTTTTGGAGCTTGTATAAATTCACAAATTTATTCCTCAGTTGTTCCATTTTGCTATTTATCTTATTGATTGTGTTTTTTATTTTAACCATTATATTTTTATGACTAAGATTTATGTGTAGTTATTTTTTAATATTTTCTAGTCTTCATATTGCTAATGTTTTCTTTTTAGTATAGTTAACTAGTTAACTTATAATTCTTTGTCTGTTGCAAAGATTTTGCTTCTGATGGAATTTATTACCCAGTGTATTTTGTTTTTGCAAGATAATTAAGATCCTCAAATGCCTTGTTACTTTGGCTTATGAGCTCATGTTTTCCTATGGTATTTGCTACTCTGTCAAATGAATCATATAGAAGAAGGCCAGAGTAGTCTGTGTCATCCACAATGAACTCAAGGGTGGAGTCCAGATGAGTCCAAGAATGGAGAATGCCAGGTACCTGGAAACCATGGGCAATAACTCTTAATAGCATCAAGTAACTACTCCCCTTAGTGTTTTACTTTTACCTCCCCCCACCCCCTTAGGAAAAGCAGTACTAAGAGGACAGTGGTTCTCAAATTTTAGGATTCATCAGAATCACAGGGAGGACTTTTAAAAAAGATTTTATTTATTTATTTTTATTTTAAAAGTACATTTTATTAATTATGCTATTACAATTTTCCCAGTTTTATTCTCCCCTTTATCTCCCCTCTGCCTACACCCCCTTGCCCTCCAGCCTCAGCCCCCTAACCTTAGTTCATGTCCTTGGGTTGTACATATAAGTTCTTTGGCTTCTGTGTTTCCTATACTATTCTTAACCTCTCCTCATCTATTTTGTATCCACCAATTATGCTTCTTATTCCCTGTGCTCTTCCCTACATTCTTCGCCCTCCCTTCCCACTGAAGACCCAGCATGTGATCTCCATTTCTCTGGAACTGTTCCTATTCTAGTTGTTTGCTTAGCTTTTGTTTTTGTTTTTTAGACTCTGTTGTTGATAGCTATGAGTTTGTTGTCATTTTACTGTTCATAGTTTTTTATCTTATTTTTGAAGCATAGATTACTGGGTCTCACTCCCAGAATTTCTGATTTAGCAGACCAAAGGTGAGGTACAAATATTTGTTTTCTAAGAAGTTTTCAAATGATGCTGATGCTGTTGGTCCTGGCACAGGACTTTGAGAACCACTGGTGTAGGAGAATTAAGAACACAATGTCAGACTTACTTTTTTATTCTATCTCCCATAGCCAGGCCTAGCAGTTTCTGCCTCAAGTCAAATATACCTGTTCCTTTACCACCCCACCCCAGCCAAGGTAAGACCATTTCACAATTACACTCCTTTCTACCTAGAATTTTATTCCTCTCCTCCCCTCTGCTCCTTCTGCCTTCAGTCTTTTCCTCTACTATCTCAGCGTTCATTTTGGGGCAGAATAGCTTGAGACCATTGTAGTTAACTGCCTTCTGAGAAGTAGGACTGTATATTAAATTTCTAACTGATCGTCTTACTGGACTCCCAAGTTCCAATTTTTTTTCCAATGGAATCTTTTGCTTCCTTCAGGTGTACAAATACATTAGTTTAAAAACAATGTAATTTTGTCTTTTTCCTTTCCCATATGTCTTTATGACTATTTATGTCTTTAAACAGTGTTCGCTTGTATATGTATATAAGAATGCTAAATAATGAAGTTAATAATAGGCATAACTATTTATTTTTGTTCTTGACTTTCATGTGAATAATACCAGAGATTCACTATTAACACAGAAGCTGGCATTTACTTTGAGTTTAAGTTTTTATCATGGTATAAGATTATCTTTCTATAAAATGCCTTCTAAACATCTTCTCAGATAATATTATTGTATTTCTTCATTAACCTTTTCAAAAGGTGAATTTTCTTGATACATTTTCTAATAATGACTCATTGTTATATTCCTGACATTACCATCACTTAGAAATGATTCATTCACTATCCTTTTAGTGTACTACTAGATTCAGCCTGCTAATATATTAATTTAGATTTTTTTTTTGCTTTATGAATGAGATTGGTCTTTTTCCAATGCTTGATATATATACTTTGAGCACACAATAGTTTGTTATTAGATAATATTAGCATGCTTTTTTCTATTTTTCTACCAAATTACTTTTTGTCAAGCACTGTATTGAGCAAGAGGAATTCAAAGACAAATATGTTCTGGTATCTGTCTTGGAGGGACACACCACATAACAGGGGAGAAAAACAAGGAAATAAACATTCACGAAATGGTGTGAAAGTGCAATATTGGAGTCACATTCCAGGTAGTCCAGAAGATAGGAAAGGATATTTTTGGCATTTATATTGCTGAAACATAGAGTCAGTCAATAATTATTAGTTGAATTGAACTCACCTTGTTTAGAAAGCATCTTTAGGAGAGACTTTACAGGTTAGCTGACTTTTGATATTATTGGTAAATAAAAGAATAGAAGCCAAGTTCTTTTCTCTGAGAAGAGTGAACAACTGAGAGACCTGATTTTACTATAACTTTCTTTTTCATAATCAACATCTGCAATTTCAAATGGAATCTCTTTTTGCCTTCATGTATTTGTTATGGTTTATAGTTAGTTTCTGAATGGTTTCCAAACCCTTGACAAAATCAACTAAACATGGCTTTTCCATGAGTTCAGCAAAATATTACAGAAAATCATTTAATAGTTTGACTCCCTGGGAAATTTAGTATTGAGATTCTTACCCTTTAATTATTGGAAATCATTTAGATTTAAAGGAAATGATTCGCATGTTCTTGATAACCTATGTTTATTTTTTCTTATATGTCATCCTTTCTACTTATTTCCTTTATTCTTTTCCTCTGGTCATATTACATAGGATAGAAAGGGGAGAAAAGGAAGAACATGTATTGGCCACCTGTACTTTGCTATACACTGCTGGGCAGTTCACATCAACCCAGAGGGGCATCTTTGTATTATTTTCCTTTCCTCAGCTGCACAGAGGTGTTAGGTTACTTACTCATGGGCACATGCCTTAGTTACAGTGAAACTAGAATTCTAATGCAGGTGTGTTGAAGTCCAAAGGCTACATACACAACCTTTCTTCCATACACAGAAAGGATTTGGTTTCAGAGTAAAATACATTTGATATTCTATGTATTTATGACATATTCATGCCCTTATCTCTGCAGGTCTAACAACTATTAGCAAGCTGAACACATAAGATTTCCTTGGACAGTTTGATTAAAATGCATATTGTGGCCCTGGCTGTCATAGCTCAGTGGATTGAGCGTGGGCTGCGAACCAAAGTGTCGCAGGTTCGATTCCCAGTCAGGGTACATGCCTGGGTTGCAGGCCATGACTCCCAGCAACTGCACATTGATGTTTCTCTCTCTCTCTCTCTCTATCTCCCTCCTTTCCCTCTCTAAAAATAAATAAATAAAATCTTTTAAAAAATGCATATTGCAAGGCTTTATCCCCAGAGACTCTTGACTCACTTGTGGTGCTTCAGAATCTGCACTTGTAGGAATTTTCTCAGGCGGTTCTGATGCCCAGCCTGCTTTGGAGATGAGAAATGTAATGTATGCCACAGTTTCCCAGTGGTAAAAATTAGGTGCAAATCTGACTGCATTAGAGCATCACAGTATTTGTGTCCTGGGACATATATATATGTCATTACTACAGTGAAGTTAACATTTTCTCCTCACATAGTTCCCATCTTAATTTTTTTTTATGAGAGCATCTGAAATCTGCTCTCTTAGCATATATCCAGTAACTAAATACAGTATTATTAACTGTAGTCTCATGCCACACATCAGATCTCTAGAATTATTTGTCTTGTATAACTACAACTTTGTTCTCTTTGACCAACATCTTCCAATTTTTCCCACCTCCCTGTCCCTGGTGACCACCATTCTACTCTCATCTTCTGTTTTCTGTATATTTGACTTTCTTTTTCTTTTCTTTCCTTTCCTTTCCTTTCTTTTCCTTTTCCCTTTCCTTTCCTTTTCTTTTTTCCTTTTCTTTCTCCTCCCTCCCTCCCTCCCTCCCTCCCTCCCTTCCCTCCCTCCCTCCCTCCTTCCTTCCTTCCTTCCTTCCCTCCTTCCTTCTTTCCTTTCTTCTTCTTGATTTCATACATAAATGAGAATATGCAGTTTTTCTATTATCTGGCTTATTTTACTTAGCATATCCTTCAGGTTCATCCTTGTTCTTTTAATGGCAGGAACTCCTTATTTTTAAAGGCTGAATAATATTCCATTGGATTTCTGTGCCATATTTTATTATCCATTCATCCATCAGTGGACACTTAGGTTGTTTCCATACTTTGACAATTGTGAATAATGCTATGATGAACATTGAAATGCAGGTATCTGAATATTTTCTTTGTTTGTTTGCATTATTGACACTTTAAAAATTAAAATGAATCAAGGATATAAAACAGTAAAGTAATACGCCTGACCTGAGCTTGTATTCTTCCATTCAACTTAATTTACGTTAAACTAGCGTGAAAATATACTCTATACTTTTCTACATACTCAGATGTATGTTAGGTTTTTAGGTAATCTGGAGGTAATTGTGAATGGGTCTGTAAGAAACATAAAATTTGTAACTGCTAATTTAGATTTAAGTTGATGAACTCAGTTTTTTCCTGCTTGTGTATTCTACAAATAATTCTTGCCACCCTGAGTCAGACACTCTCTACTGGATGCATAGTGTGCAACTGAAAACAACACAGTGTTTCTCTGTGTTGCTTTCTAATGGCACAGAGAGAGACAAATGAGATAAACGTCACCATAAGGTAACCACAGGGTGCTGTGAGAACTGTTAGGAGAGGAACCTAACAAAAAGACATTGCAGAAATCTCAAAAATACTATTATTTTGCATCCCTGTACAAAGGCAAGATAAAGAAGATATGGGATAATGTGTTTGTGACAAAGGATTAATACACACACACAAACATAAACACAACTCATTGTGTGTATGTGTACACACAATGTGTTTTTGAATGATGTCCTGTGAATTAATTTCTCTCTGGTGTGGTAGGTATCTTTATATTGACTTTTATGTACTATTTTTTTATTTACTTGTAATCTGGTTTTATTATTATCGTTCTTTGTATAGAGATAAGACAAACAGGTAAAGTTTTCACTACCTATCCCCATTCCTCGTTCTCCCATAATCATTCTTAAGGGTGGCAGGTTGGGACTAGAATTCTTATTTCTTGAGTTTCAGATTTGGGGCGATAATCATTGTGGGTACATTGACTGTTAGAATGAAGTATCTGGGGCTACTTGTTATGTAAATACACACGATTGTTTATTTTATGATATGTTTTCTATTATTTCACACATAAAAGAACAGTCAGATGGCTTGTATTTTCAACGATATTTGAAGGTAGCTATGCTAAATGTGGTGCTTTCCAAGCATTCCAAATACTCTTCCTTTCATTTCTGAGTATTGCAATGCCCTTTATAACACAAAACTCTGAATAACTATTGAAATGTCATTTTTTTCTGATTTTTTTTTTTGTTGAAAGTTTGAGTACTGCTATTGACTTAATTTTTCTAACACCCTGAGGATTTCCTTTCATAAGACTGCTTAACAAGAATGGGATTGTTTCTATGAATAGATGGAACAAAAGAATAAAGTCAATGTTAGGATGATCATTCTTGCCAATATCCTTTCAGGTATATTTTGTTGACTAAATTAGGGTGAAGGCTGAGGAAAGCCTAGAAGGTTTAAACACAGAAATTCTGTGGCTCAGGATACTTCAAACCCAAATTAGAGTGAGATTTTGACCAAAAAAGATTTTCTGATAATAATCTCTTTATGTAGAGATAACTGACCAAATGATACCAAAAGCTTTTGTATTAGCTTGTAGCCAAAGAAAAATGAAAGCAAGTCTTTTCTCTGAAATGATGTTTTTTTTACTACTTATGTGTTCAGATAAATCTGTATTAGTCTTCTTTCTCTTTTAATTGATAGCAATATCATTAAGTAATTAAACAGAAATTCTGTGAAGAATGTTTTTGTTGCATTATAAAAGGTAAAAATGCTCCTTCTGACAGTTTCTAGGTAGATGCTTCTAAAATAAAGCATTTGAATGCATACAAAATGTTTAATTAGTTTTTTGTTAGTGTTGGATTTTAGGATGGAAGATTGTATTACTTGGTTCTTGTTCAAAGAGAAAATAACTTGGAAATTTTTGCCCCTCCCTCCATTGAAAATTAATTTTAAAAATTATTCAACCTCTACTTATACTTATTTATGAAAATTGATCAAATTAACTTGTCTGCTGGTTTAAATTTTGACATAGTTTTCTTTTCTCCACAGTATGACTTTAAAAAATACCTAGGCATTTTTCTTTGGTGCAGCAACTATGAAATATTTTATAGGAAAGATTTATAGATTGTGGCTAGTTGCATAGGGAACACTAGCTCAGGACGCTTTTTCCGGTCTTCCTGAGACTTTTCTTATCCATCTTCCCTTAGTGGCGTGATAACTTCTCAGCATGGACACTGCAGAGAGAAGTGGCTACCTTTTCAGCCTCTCCTTATTCCCACCTGAAAGGGGAAAAGATATGCTATGCAACTAAGTTGAACCTCAGAATTTTCTCTGAGAGCAGAAATTTACATTTGTCAGAGCGAAGTGAAGAGGCATGGTGGAAGGCAAAGGAACTCTGGGTACTTGGAGTTAAGCGCCACCGCCCCCAGTCTAATGGGTAATAGAGTCATTAATTCTGCTGATTAACTTGGCCTTGGGGCTCATGGAAATGACATCCACCTCTTTTTTTTTTAAGCTCGAACTGTGGAATGAGGAACATTAGAAAAAAACAAGCTAATTAGAGAGAAATCAGGAGAAAAGAAGCATAGAGAAAAGAAAGACAGTTTGAGCATTAATGAGATTTGTTTGGGGAGAGAATGTGACAGGCTCTTCAAAAGCATTATTGTCAAATGTGTCACCATTTCATAGATGGCAAGAGCTACGTTGGAGCTTCATGCTGATAGTTAATGATTTGAAACCATAAAAAGATTGAAAAGGTAAAAGGGAAAATGTCAGACTCAACTGGATTTTAATGAGCTTTTCTTTTCCCTTAAGGAAAGCAGCCTGGAAAGTAGAGAAAGTTCACATTTTTCCTATTCCTTACCCTCTGGATTTCCATTGCTTAGTGAGGGATATCAAAAGTCTAAACTCAAAGAAAGATCCGGGACCTTCCCCCTTTCTGAGGAGGTGGGTGGTAGGTGGTGAGGGCAGCACAGCAGTTTGAACGGCAGCAACGAGGAGAGATTGATGGAGGAGACCGCAATAGCGCCTGTTTGTTTTGGGGGGACATGCTGAGCAGGAGCCATCTTCACACTGCGAGATGTAACAAAGAAATCCAAAGTGATTACGCTGGTTCATTTGTCAGCATCACTGCTCCAGCTATTGCGGTGTGCAACAATGAGAGGACAAGGCATTTATTGCTGATGGTTGGTTATTAGTCGCATTATTGGAAACATTAGAGCAGGGGAGGATACATAGACCAGGAGACAATAGCTTTCTGGGCTCCAAACTCAGCAGGGTGGCCTTGTCATTAAATTTGGTAGTGCCAATTTAATTTTTTTCAAAAAGTAGAAAGAAACTTTGAAAATGAATTCTGTAACCCCATTTTTACCTTATTAGAGTGACTGTCAGGATTTCACTCTCTGGGCTCTCAGTTATGTTAGTAGCTGAACAGTATGTGGAAAAGGCTCACATATTTTCAAAAGAAATGAATGCTTAAAAACCATGTATGCTTTTTAAACATAAAATGACAATAAAATAATTTTTAAAATTAAAAGAAAGTGCAATGCTAGTGGGTAACTTTGGAACCAAATTTCAGTTATTTTCTAAATGATTTTCTTGTGGTACATGTAATGTTAAATTCTGACTAGGGTACAGTACCCAAGAATACATTATTATCAGATACCAGGGTCAAAGCAAATGCCTTGCTAGTGAATTTCTGATGCAATCCTTGCTGAAATGAGGTGCCCAGAGTGCTGATTTGAAGGTGGTAGCCCAGCTCATTGCAATGCAAAGAGGCAGCATATGGAGAGGCATGTGAAGTCTTCTGTGTCCTTCATAGTTCATAATCCAGCATCCACTGGTGTAAATATCTCTGAACTCCCTGTGTAAATGTATTTGGGCTTGCTAAGTCCAAATGTGTATTTTTTTGGTCCACTTAACTGGCTTGTAAAATGATTGCAAACAGAACAGAGATGAAAATAACCCTCTGAAGGAAATCTTAAGGGCTTGGGGGAATTATTAAAAAAAGGATTCTTCTACTTAAAAATATACTCTCTATTTTAGAGTTTCAGGGCACTTTAAAGCACTAATTAATTCTCAGATCAACCCAATGTGGTAGAATTACTAAGATAATTCTGCTCTTGGGTAAATGAAGGCATGGAAGTTTAAACTGGGTCAATGTTGCAGTAATTGCCTATTTCAAGCCCAGAAGCTTGTAAATATAATTCAGAACTTGTCTGATTTCTGCTCAAGGTACTATGTATACATGTTTATTAGTTTTAAACGGCCTTTCTTCATGCTATTGTGGATAAACTTTCTGTATTTGCAAGCAAGATAGAGGTCCTTTAGTTCTATTCTTTGGTGCTGGGCATGGAGGAAGCTCTACATGGAGCATGGAAGACATTTTTACAAACTTTGTTAGTGAAAATAAGAGTTGGTTTACAACTGAAAAGGGTATTGTTTCTTGGGGGTTGCCATTCCTCTGAGGGCTCAATTTAGGAATTTCCTCTTTGAAGAAGGTTTTCTTAATCTGCAAGAGCTGTGGTAAGTATCTCTTTTATTAAAATTGTTTATTTACCTGACTGCTTTTTTCTATTTGAGGACAATACTAAGAAAAGAACTAAGTATACATATTTGAAATGGTTGATTTTATCAGTAGAAGTTTCAAGAATGACTTAGAGAAACCCAAATAAATCTCAGTCTATCATATTTTTCCTGTCCTTTCTCTTTTTAAGCCTCTTTCCTTCTCCCCAGTTTCCTTCAGGTCTTACTCACGGGAAGTCCTAGAGACCCCGTCCATGCTCCCTGCACACTCTCTCCTGTCAGTCGTTGACTTTTAAGTGACATTTAGGTTACCAAACAAAATGCGTGTTTGTAAGGACAAAATTTAGTCCTTCACTAGTATCTTGTCTTTTACGGCCATGCTAAAGAACAGTGATTTTTCAACCCTATTCATCTCAAGGCGCACATAAGCTAATTGCTAAATTTCTATGGCATAGCAAAAAATACATATTTTTTGCCTCTTTAACAAAAAAATAAATGAATTTTGATTCATTTATGGTGGATGGCTATCATTGTGTTGGCTGTTGTTATTATTTTTTTAGTTGACAATCTAAGGGAAAAAAGATCAGTGTCTCTGACTAACTAGTCAAGTTTTGCGTATTTAAAAAAATTCTTGTAGCACATTGGTTGAAAGCTGCCACTATAGAATATTTTGAGAATGTCTGTAGGGGAGAGAAAATACTTGATTTTGGAAGTTTCCATCAGGAAGGAAAAATGGAAGCCCACACATTGCCTATTATCTGAGTTGCTTTCCTGGGGTTTCAAATAAATCCCAGTTTTAGTTGAATGATGTGAGTGGCCACAAATTTTCTAAATGTTATGGTGTTATTATTATTGCTACATTTCACACCAGAAGTTCCTCAATAAAAGGGTACCCCATAAAGGAATCTCAAACCTTTTACTCTTCAGCGATTATTCCTAAATGTAGACAAGTTCTTTTTCCTGAGGTGTACAGATGTTAAACTGAACAAAATAAAGGGACATGTGTAATATAGACAACACTCAATTTAAGAGGAGCCAAAGCGGGCTGGATATAAACCTGTGTGTAATTTCAATTTAGAAAGTAAAAGAAAATATATTTTATCAAAGTAGTTATACAAGAAGAATACCATCCTGACTATCCTAAACAGAATAACTATCTTAATGACACAAAGGCTAAACAAATTGCCCGTGTATCTGTAAGAGTATGAGTTTGTGTGTATGTTTGTGATATATAAGATTTGCCAACTTTTTACCAATGGTGCTAAATAGGAGAGTTATTGAGCAATCACAGTGAGGGTTCCAGGGTTCCACAGATGGAATCTATGCAGGTGCGGCTTTCTGGTTGCTGGCCAGCATTATTTTGCAATACTGCTGGCAGTAACCACTTTTAAATAGAAACATGATTGCACTTTATTTTAATATTTCTCTCTTCTATTTTTCCCCCTACTGTAAATCAACTCTGCTCTGAGCATGAAGTCCTTGCCAAGATTTTGTGTAACAGATTAAGCCCACTGGGCTGAACCTGTTTTCAGTGCTTGGAAATACACGGCGTCAGTTTCCTGCAGCTGGTACAGCACACATGACTGAGAGGAAAATATTAGCCACACAAAGCAACATTTTTTATGCTTTTGTGACATTTCGAGATGAACTGTTTCACTGCTCTCATTTCCATGGAAGGTAACACACATGTGTCAATTATGTGGCCAAATTAAGAACAGCCCCTTCTTCTGGTTTTCTCCCATATCCTGTGGGTTCTGGGATGATTCTACAATAAACAAAGTCACTGGGAATCAAACCGATGTCTCTTCAGAACAGTAATGAAAGTAGTTTACATTTAGATAACACTCTGTGTTAGGAACTAGTCTAAAGATGTTCCACGTTGATTCATTTAATCCTCACACCAACTCTTTGAAGAAGGTATTATTCTTATGGGCTTTTACAAATAGTGAAACTGAGACACGAGGCATTTAAGTAACTTGTCCAAGGTCACATAGGTAATAAATGGAGGAGCCAGAATTTAAAACAGAGAATCAAACATCAGATTAAGTCTGTTTGTAACCACTTGGCTATCCAGCACTCCATCTGGAACATTTGGGACTCTCTCATTTTGTGCCAAGCCAACTCTCTTCATGTACTCTCTTCCCCACTCTCTTCATGCACTATGTGTGTATATGTCTGCTTCCCCAATTGGACATTGAGCTCCTCAAGGGTAAGGGATGGGCTTTTAATCTCTGTATCTGTTCTTGCTATCTAAAACTTGACCTTTCTATAATAAGCATTTCGCAAAGTACGCAAAACAGACATTTTAAGGATTTAAAAAGATTATGCACCAAAATGTTTGATACTGGTGCAGGAGATCAAAATAATTAAGAGATTTGTTTTAAAGACTTAAAATGCAGTAAGTTCAGCATGAAGAGAATTCTCCACCATGCCAGTTGGTAACATAGTTCTCATAGGACCTGGGCTCACGTAAAGTTTCTTGCCTGGTTTTAGACAGACCTAATTGAATTCTCTATTCTTTGTAACACAAATACAGGCAAATTGTTTCTGTGCCAGAGGAAGCATTCTTAGCAGTTTTCCTTGGTGCTGGACAACACAATCCTTGTTTTTTTGAGATAACCCCTGTCTTCAGCTAGTTCCCTTAGGGGCTGGCTTTGCCCAATAAATATATCTTTACTTAGTTCTTTGCGACATTCATTAAAAGCCAAATGGCCCATAAATGATAATATAGTTTACAGAACAGCTACAGTGGTTCTTGCTGCTGACATGATTTTCCTACCAATTGTAGCTGGCTGGTCCTATAAAGAGATCATCAGGTCAGCCCTTTGCTTGTAAGATGTTTGAGATGCCAAATCTCTGTTAGAACTTGTTGCTCTCATTTTTGTGTAAAGTTTTATAATTGTAAAATACTCATACAAAAGTAAAGGTTAAACATGGAAAGTTTTATTTAATACTGTCGAAGTCAGAGCAATGAAGTTGGAAGCAAGAGTTAGTGACTAGTTTGCTGACCTGGAGAGAATCGAAATGGGCCAAATTTCCTTATTAATAAAACTAGAGTGTGAAATTAGATAATTCTCTTCTTTTGATCTAGTCTTTAGATTATGAGAAGCCCCTCTTCCCTGCACCCTCACCACCACCACTTTCCACCAAAGATCTGGAAAGAAAATACAACTATATAGCAGGAAATATAAATTTTGATAAAAAAAAATATTTATTTTTAGAGGAAGGGGAAGGGAGGGGAAAAGAGAGTAGAGAAGCATTGATGTGAGAGAGAAATATTGATCAGTTTCCTCTTGTATGTACCCTGACCAGGAACTGAACCTGCAACCCAGGCATGTGCCATGACTGGGAATGAAACTGGTGACCTTTTGCTTTGCAGGATGATATCCAACCAACTGAGCCACTTCAGTTCAGGGTTAATTTTTTTTTTTTTTTGGTAAGTAGACAATGGAAGCCTTGAAGTTGAACAGTTTGTTGAAACATTCAGGAAGCTGACTGGTTTCTCATGTGCCAATGCACATTTTGGGTTTTACATTTTAGGGTACCATAGGTTGACCTGAGCATTCAAAGTTATTAGAAGGTTCCTTCCTCTACTGGAGACTTTTTGAATGATCTCAAGAGTGCTTGCATACTTATGGTCGCTAAGGATGCTTCTACCTCTGTTTCTTTGTAGTGGTATTAATATTGCTCTTAGTCCACTGGCAAGCTAACACTATTTACATTCACGTGTTTGTTCTACAAATCCTTGCTACTCAGAGTGTCACTGTAGACTGGCAGAACCATCATCACCTGGGACCATAGTAGAAATGCAGACCTACTGAATCAAAAACTAAAGCTTTACAACATCCTCAGGTGATTTGTATGCACACGAATGGTTGAGATGTGCCACTCTAAGTGGCTGAAATCACTGAAGTCCCTCTCTCTTAAAATCTGACTATTCTGTTTATTATGGTGCTACCTGGGTCAAAATTTACTGGTATTCAAGAAACTTGGATCCTTGCTCTTCATTTTGCCACTGAAACAGTGTGTATGGTGGGAAGGGAGAGGGAGTGTACCATTATTTTTGAAACATTAGGACTGTAGTTTCTCAAGCTGGCTCAGGCTCACAGAAAAACCCAGGCTTTGGTTTGTTAGGAGTTAATCACCATGAGATGCACATAGAGAGGCAAATCCAAGAAGGTGGAATCAAGGAGGCAAGCTGTGGGTATGAGCAGCAATAATATGATCCAGTTCTTTGCACCTAAGATTAGAGCTGAAGAGCCATTCAGAATTGATGTGGCAATTAAAAGCCTTTATCACCCCTCAAACATTTGATTATTTATCAATGAACCTTGTAGGACATGTGATACATAGAGTGGATCCTGACTCCTCATCTAAGTGAGAAAAGAACCATGGGAAATGGGCTCTTTAGCTAGCAGGGTCCTTTCTTTGGTGTTCTTCTGCCTCTAGTTCCAGATTTACCTTTCTTTTACTTTTTTATCATCAGTTTGTAAGATACTCAGTGTCTCTTGGTGCTCCTGAGATCTGAACCTGTCTGGTGTTTGTTTTTTCTTTCCCACTCCTCATCTTCCTCCACTCCAATATCCCATTCTCCATTTTCTCTCAAATTATATCATGTTAAATGATTCATAAATGCTGAGAGCCTTTTTTCTCTGGAATATCTGAATTTTAGCAACAACAACGAAATGCTGTCATTCTCCACGTAATTGTCTCTGCTGGGGTCCCTCAGACATCAATCCAGCTGAGTGGGAGAGGTAATATGAAAAGAGGAGGGAAGCAGCAGCCTGCTCGAATACCTCTAAAGCCCTTTGCCTGATGTTACCCTTTGTACTTTGTTCGTGAGTCAGATCTAGCCACACAGAGGATGGAAAGCTTGACTCAAGAAAGTTACACTGGAAGGTCTTAGAAGTATAACAAAAGCTATGTTTAGATTGAAGACGGACCCTATAGGACAATGGGCTTTTGTCCTTGAACCACACTTTGTGTCAGAACACCGAGGCAGAGCCAGGAGGTGAACCTTGGTGGGGAAGCTGGCCTCCCAGGAAGACACTGAATTGGGCTGAGGAGCAGTTAGTTCAAAGGCCCGTGGGAATGGACTGTGCTCTTCCTGTGTCTGCTGCTGAGCTTAGATAGGAGGTTGGGAGTTGGATGAGTGTTCATTATTTTTATTGATGACCTAGAAATGGTTGGTGTATGCTTGTTTATGTTTTCTTCCTTTGTCCATAGCAGGAAGGGGGCTCTTGGATCTGGTGAAACCCTGTTGTGTGGGTAGCGTGCACTGACATGTGAGGCTCCCTGACAGGGACTCTGGGGTCCACGGTGACAAGCTTCACCTACCTCTGCTCCTTGTGGCCGTGCTATAATAAGCTTGTATTATTACAGGCAACACAGGGTAGACTAATTGGGATCTCAACCTAATCTTACCATGGAGCTTTGTTTGTGGCTTCTGCTGGCCATCCCACGGCCCATCGGAAGTGCTGGAGTCTTCAGTCTCAGCAGAGAACTCTTAAGCCATATATGTGATAAATTTCCAGTGTGCCCACATAGTTAAAAGATAGCTGATGTTTATGGAACATTTATATTATGATGAGTAAATGATTCTATACACCATATGAAGCAAGTGCTTCTCTATTTTACAACTAAAGAAACTGATGGAGATTCAAAACTTTGTCTGCAATCACCCTGTTAATATACATCATCTCATATAGATACAATAAAAAGAAAAAAAATTTCTCCTTGTGATGAGAATATAGGGTCTACTCTCTTAACAATTTTCCTATATATCATACAGCAACATTAACTATAATCAACATGGTGTACTATTTTCTAGTACTTATTTATCTTGTAACTAGAAGTATGTTTTGACTACCTTTCTCCAGTTTCCCCTCCCTTCACTCCTTGCCTGTGGTAACCACAAATCTTATCTCTTTTTCTATGAGTTTGGTATTTTGTTTTGTTTTTTTAATAAATCTGTCTCTATGGGAAGTGTTGGTGCTTGGAAGCTGTTATTTAAGATAGAGTAGATGAATTTTAAAGGTCTTGTTTAATAATCCTATAGGTGAAAATCACTTAATAAGTCAGTTTGAGGGATAGTACAAATCAATAATAATTGGACACACTTCAATCAGTACATTATACAAAAACCTCTTCATAGAAATCTTTTTGTTAGAGCTGTGACAAGTCTGAAAATCAAAGACAGTATTTTCATTGTTGTCTGAGCTTCAACAGGAAGGAAGGTATTCAATGCCAACTGCCGGGCCCCAGAGGAACAGCCACTGTTGACTAACCAACGGCAGGGCCGGATCTTCCCTGGGTCATGAGAGACGATTTCACATGCCCCTGAGTGTGACTATGACAGAGTTTCTCCGTAAGAAATACAGAAAAGGAAAAGTATTTTCTTATGGGCTGGGAAGTTGACTTTTCTAATGAACATATGCCCTTCTCAGAATCTTCAATCTTGTTGCCATATGTATTTTTCAGTTGAGTGGAGCTCATATAACATAATATTAACCATTTTAAAGTAAATAATTTAGTGCCATTTGGTGGATTTACAATGTTGTGCAACCATCACCTCTACCTAGTTCTAAACATTTTCATCACCCCAAAAGGAAATCCAGTACTCCTAAAGTGATTGTTCCTGGGCCCTCCCTCCCAATTTCTAGAAACTCTATGGGTTTATGTATTCTAATGTGGTTTTTAAATAATACCTTTGTTTTTTTTACAAGGGAAAGTTTACATAATAGAATGCAAGTAACATAACTGAAGGGATAAATTCAGCTTATGGACAGTTTGATTTTGTTGCACAAACTTGAAGAACTCTTGGATGAAGGACGAACTGTGTATATGAATCCAGCATGCTTCACACTATAGCAAGATGTGAGCTTGTGAGAATTTCTTAACAACCCCTGGTGAGACAGGCAGGCTTCACTTGGAGCCACTCTGGCACATCCTCCCAAGATGAAGCAGTGACCTATGGCACCCTCCTTTGCCACACTTTGGCTCCAGACAAGTTGGCCTATCTCACACAATTTCAGCATGGAATCCCACTGCTTCCCAGCCTCTTGGCTTTAGTTTCATATAGAACTGAGCCAGTTGGTAGTGTGTTCTGTGTGAGGACCTCTTTCTATTTCTGACAGATTCTTCCCATGGTCTTTTTTAAATCCTTAGCCATCAGGTAGCATAATTGAGTTTTTGGTCAACTATCTGTGTGTTTCTCTTTTCTCAGTTTCAAATTCTAGTCAAACAGTCAGCAATTTGACTACAGGAAGCCACAGGCCTTTGAATATATGTGAATTCTTGAATGTGATATCCCTCTATTTTCCAAGCTGCAGTAGTTGGGAATAGCTGAGGGATGTCCTTTCATTTGCCCTATTCCACACCCTTACTATTAGGGACAGTTTGTAGTGAGGGGCAATTTTCATAGAACAAAAGGAAGAAGTTGTCAGGAAGTGGCAAGCAGCCACTCTGGAAAACTCTATCTTGAAAATTAGGAAGGGAAGCAAGTGTTCTTCACAGGTCTGTAGGATGGCTACTTAAGGGGTGAACTGTACGTATACATGTACATGAAAAATCATCCATCTCTCAGTGGGGGAAGGGATTCCTGCCTTATAGGGTTGTGAATGTTATACACTGTGTGTCTTAAGAATATGCTTTTCACAGAGAAAAATGATGTCAGGGGATTCCTCCCCAAATTGCCAACTTCTCTCTTCCTTTCCCATACATAAAACTGTAAGATATTGGATTTGAAAACAACTACAGGTATTTATAGTCCCTTACTTAACCAGTTGAATCTCCCTCTTATCATTTCTCTCTGGCTATTTGGTCCCGTTCTCTACACAGAGTGAAGCAAATCTGTCCTTCCTCATTGCTGGTCTTCCAGACATAGAAAGATGAAATCACATCTTCTAAGGTCTTCTACCAGGGGAGCCTAGCCAGTGAGGGTGGTAAAGGTCCACTTCTCTCACTGCCGTTCCATTAAGGCCACACAAGTTGGCATAACTTTAGTATTAGCCACCATGGATGTTGACTCACTCCTATTGGAAAGTGAACTGTAACTTTAAAAATCTTCTTTCATGTATGTGTAGTGATAATTATATACCTGGATTTTCCATGATGTTTTATAGTTTACAAATTATTTTGACACATTTTATTTGATAAAAACAATACTTCTGAGGCATGAAATGTGGGTGTTACTGTCTCTGTCTTAACACCAAGGAAACTAAGAATCAGAGAACCTCGATGGCTGGGTCAGTATCATCGGCACATCCAGTACTAAAATGACACAGGGTTTCTAAGCCTCTAACTTCTTTTAAATCATTACTCCATCTTGGAAAAGTATTGTTTAATTTAGGTCCCTCTAACTTGTGCTGGAACCAAATCTTATTAGGTTTTAATGACAATGATTTTGCAAGGGCATAACATCAAAGAAATAGGTCTATATTTTCTGGACTCTACCTTGACATTTACTTGAAGGAGAACAATATTTGTCTTATTTCTTATATTGTTTTTCAAGATTGTAAGACTACAACAAAGATGGTGTACTGAATCTATGAGTCCTCCCACCCCCTTTTTAAAATATGGATGCCTGGACTTACTAAAAAAACTGTTGTTCTTATTTTAATTTGTCTACGTTTGTGTTTTCATTTCTTCTCATCTAGGTTTTACATTTCATATGTGTCTTCTTCCCATACAGCGTATAATATAACACTTAACCACATTCAAATGTGGCAATGTATAAGGCACATTATGATAAAACCACATGTACATGGGAAAGAGACACAGCTTTAAGGATTCCAGGATAATTATAACAAGATTGCACATTTCTGTTGTTAAATGAAACACAGGAGAAGTTGGGGTGTTTTAAGTTTCATTTTTAAAGATAATTCACTTGATGTAATTTGGAAAAAGTTGAACATAAAACATTATCTGAGAAGATAGATAACATATTTAAAAGGTCTTTGTAGGACAAGTATCCATTTGCTGTATTTGGAGATTAAAGATAGATCTTGGAGAACAAAAGGTTATAGTTTTAGGCATTGGATTTAAACTTGAGATTTTAAATTTGGACAAAGCTGAAGCCTTTGAAGTTTGTGTGCTTTGGCTCCAGAAATGTTCAGTTTTGCAATTCTATGGTTTTATTGTTATCTACCTCTAGCTGCCACATCCATTACAAAAAGACGAGAGGTGAAATTGTTATATTCCTACACTGGCTGTCAAGTAATTTAGTGAAAAACGTAAATTCCTTGGAAAACAAGGCTTTTGAGTTAAGGGAGGATATTTTGCAAATGTCCCTACAAAAACTGGAGGACACTAACCTTCACAGAAATAACTGTCTGAGCACCAACAGTCAGGACCTGTGGGTACATAAAACACTTTACTAAGTTCTCAGGTAAAATATTGCATTCTTTGTAGAGTAGCCTGAGTAGTTTTTTGATTAACATTTTGTTTAATGTGGCTGATAAAATGCAAGTATATAGCATTTAAAAATAGTATTTTATTATAAATGCTTTGTTACATATGTGCTTTGCAAGGTAAGCGTGGCTTGATGAACTAACTTAAATGTTTCACTTGTTCCATAGGGTAATCAGTGCAAATGTGGAGACAGGGCCTCAGTCTGTCCCCCATTTCATAGCTGAGGTGACTGCATTCTAACACTCTAATGGATTTCATTCTCTGAAGTATTCGAGTGGTGAATCTCTGCTCAGACTTGATATTTCTATTAGAAAGGAAGTCAAAATGTAGTAAGTTGAAAATAATGATAATGATAACAGTGAAGAAAAAGAGGCCTCGCTTTGAGTTCTCATAAAAAGATTGTTTTTGCAAATTTGGAGTGTGCCCATCATATAGTCCTTGCCGGTGTGGTGGCTGGCTGCCTTTGCTCCCCTGACCCCAGGTGAAGAGCCCAGGTTCTTATGAGACAGGGGAAGTGGAGGATGGCTGTTGCTATACCACCTTTGTAATAGGCTGTGCAGTATTCACCCTGAATTTTTCTTGAAGAACATATATAATGTATATTTTTTCTTTTGGATTTTTTTTCCAAGAGAAAAGTCAAAATGTCACAGTGATGTGAAGGCAGAAGAAAACAGAGTCTAAATAAAATCATTGTCTATTCCTCTTGGCTTTAGATATCTGACCAGCTCACGAGTCTCTGCTTCATAATTCTTTAAATGACTCAAGTTTTCTCCAGCCCTCCTCTTTCCCTTACCTCCTGCTTCTGATTGCTATTGATTCCTTTCTCCACAATGCGTCGGTGAAGCATCCAACAGAACTTTCTGATTTGCTGTGGAATCTGAGCAGGTATGCTTCAGCTACTTCCCCGTATGATCCCCTTACTCTGTCCCACCTTTGCCTGGGATTTGAATTTACAGGGGTTCATAGGCTGTTCTACAAGCTGTCTCTGCTTCCTTATCCCTTTATTGCAACAACTACTACCACACTGTTTCTTTCAAACTACATTTGGAAGCCAGTTTGCTGGAGTGTGCAGTAAGTTGAATTACCACTGCTTCCTGCTGTTCGTGTGATAGATAGGACCATAAAATGGATGTGATGTGGTTATTAGGCTGTGATTCGGTTCATATGGAGCCGTATTGATTGGCGTTGGTTCAGTGCTTACTACGAATTTCATCAATTGACCTTCCAGATTATATCCTACCTTCCTTTGCTTCTTTTACCTTTAATTCTACTTTACCTCCAGTTTTCCAGCTCCTAATTTTCCTTTGGTTGATTTCTCCTAATAATTTAGGAGAATGGTTTTCTATTACCCCGAAAGGCCTTTCTAATGAAACCATATTTTTCCATCACCATACTTATTTACTTATTTAGTGGTTTGGCCTTCATGATTCTGGAATATCACTTCTGTCCTTTGAGTTTCCAAGTTCTAAAATTGTTCTGACTGCACATGGAAGAACTTTTCCAGAAGGTACCAGTACCTCAAACAGGCTGTCAGAGCTCAGCAGAGGGTAGGTGGGTTGCAACAGTCGGTAGCTGATAATAACAGGGCACTGAGTAAAAGAAAGGAGGGGGTGGGGAGGATGGGCTTTGAGGTTTTCCCCTTGCAATTATGCTCCCTAACCGGTGGTCAGCATTCTTGGAGTAATGCTATCGTCCCACTTTTTGAGTTCTTTCATTCCTTTTATTTTTATTGCCTAGGGAATATTCTGGAAAATTCCTTTTCTTCAAGTACTTTTATAAAAACATTAGACAATTGAACACACTAGATGTGGAAAGTAGTAACTTTGGCTGCAGAGGAGTGGGAGGGAGGACACGAGAGAAAGGTGGTAGAGGATTGAAAGTGGAAACGGAGGAAACAGGGAAAATGTCAAGAGAAAGGGAAAGGACAAAGCTATTGAGAAGGTGGAGAAGAGAGACAGATGTGCTTCTTGCGTAGGAGGCTTGATGTGTTTGTTTTATGAATGGATATTTGTAGGAAGAAAGTAATGGGGTGACAGTGAAGGTGAAGAGGGGAGGGGCCGGCAAAGTAAATGTTGGAAAAGTTAGATTAACATGTTTTTATAGATTGTAAACCCATCAGGGAAGGTACCTATTTAATATACTGCTGAGTACCTTGTCAAGTACCCTATAATTAATATTAATTACAGACATTATTTTTAAAAATCACAGGAAAGTCTGTGTACTTGAGCAACAGTGTTGTGACACTGAATTACCTTTGATCAGCAGTTTTCCAAGAGTTTGAGTTTTATGTTTATTGCTTTCTTTCCCATAGAAGCAGGAGCTAAAGAAAATTTGTGAACATTTGTTTCCTCAGACACAAAGCAGACAACGTTTGATGATTTTGTTTGAAAGGACCTAATATGTCTTGTGGCTGTTTTTGTTTACCAGGAACCAGATTCGTTGTGTGAAGTAATTGCCGTCTGAGCACCTTTTACTGGTCCGCATGGAATACGCACATCCTTTGAAGGCCCACACCTGCTTGTATGAAATTACATTTTGAGTCAAAATTGCTGAGTACCCCATGACAACATGTGGGTTAGGGGTGCATGTCCAGCATCTGAAGTGTCATCTCTTTCTACAGAAGCATTTCTTTTTAGGACCTGGAGAGTAGTCCAGGAACAAGGAAATGTGTCCTGTGTCACTATCACACCAGCATATAGGCACAAGCCTTTTTTATTTTAATGACCTGCTCAACTCCAGGTGTGATAACATATATAACTTCATATTCCTTCATAATGTTCCTGTGAAGTAGTTAAGAGAGAGTCTCTATTTGTTAATGAGAGGCCTTTAACCTCCTGTCTCACTGAGTGGTCAATATCAAGAGACTCTAGTGGGGTGGGGACACTATTGGGTGGCATTGGTATTTTTCAGTTTTTCTGGGGGTGAGGGGGCGAGGTGAGGGCTTTGGAGGAATTTCTGGGCTCTGTCAGTCCAGCACACCTTCTCAGTGTGCTCCTGCTTGGGGTAGTGATAGTTAAAGGGCTGCCACCAGGAACTTTCTTGACCTGGGCCCTTGACCAGCCACTTGTTTAGCATTCTCCTTTCATTCTGTGGGTGTGGAGGTGGGTTCAGTCTCTCTGTCTCCTTCTTCCAATTACCACCTTGTGAAAAGAAGGGGTGGCGCCAACTGTCTTTCTGATTTCTCACGAGTTTGCTTATGACTACACTCAGTTATTGTATACTTTTGTCAACCTGAAGAACTTTTTCATGCCTTCTGTATTGTTCTCCTTCACTATTGGCCATGATCATAGTAATGTCTTGCTTTGTTCTTGAAACCACAGGCAAACAATCTTTCTTAATATGTGGAAATCTGGATGTCAACATGGATTTTTCTCCAGTTTCTTGAGATATAATTGACACAGCATTATGTAGTCAAAATTATATAACATACTAATAGGATATATGTATATATTGCAACTGTCATATTATTGAACTTGACAATTTTTCATCAGATTTGGTTTGGGGGAAGTTGAGGCTTAGGAAAGAGAGAAAGAAAGAAAGAAGAAAAGAAAGAAAGAAATAAAAGGAGAGAAAAAAGAAGAAAAGAAAGAAAGAAAGAAGAAAGAAAGAAAGAACAAAAGAAAAAAGAAAATAGTTTAGGGCAGGGGTTCAAACTCATTTTCATCTGGACCACATCAGTCTCTCAGTTACCTTCAAAGGGCCAATGTAATTTTAGGGCTGTGTAAATGTAACTGCTCCTTAACTAGGGGCAGGGAGCTTGGTGCTGTTGCTGGGTGGAAACAAGGTGCCAGGCTGGATAAAACAAGGTGGAGGCCCGATTCCACCCTCGGGCCTTGTGTTTGCCATCTGTGGTGTAGGGCATTTAGGCTGTGCCTCCTTGAGCAAAAGCCCCCTGGAAAGGACCTGATCACAGAATAGCTGCACCCTGGGAGGTACCCACAGACTTACCAAATGCTCAACAAGGAGCTTCAGACTTGCAAGAGTGACTTGTTTTCACTAATTCAGGGGTGGGTGTAATGAAGTGTAGGTTACCTAGTAGGAGTTGGAAGATACTCATTAATAAAGTTCACCAGCTTTTTCCTTCCTTAAAGAGCCACTCCATGTTTAACCGTTAGTCATCCCTGATATATAATATATGGGATGGCAGCTCAAGACTTACCTCCATTGTCTTTATTCAAACTTATCTGAGGACATACAGACAAACCAAAAGGCCTTCTGAAGATCTCCCTTCACTCCTTTTAATCACAAGCTAATCTTTCTGGCAATTCTGAAACTAGATTGCCATATGGGTTCTTTCTTGCCTTATAACCAAAGTCCTCAGGTTCGTGTGTGAGCCAAGGACTAAGAAATGTACAGATCAGGGTGTGCCATCTATCTCAAATTGTTATTTTTTATCTCTCTCACTTTTCTCGTTGAGCACTGCCATGATTAAACTGGAACTTGTTTGGAGTTATTTTGTGATAATGAGGGAACACCAGTGAAGGGCTGATTGTTGCTTGCTTTATAGTGGGTTCCCCAAACTAATAGAATTGCTTGAATAAAAATAGTCAAATACAAATAAAAGAGATTTATATTTTCCTTTATGGTATTGATGTAACATTGCTATTACTCCTTTCCTTCTAAAACTGTTTATTTTTAAGTAAAAATGATTACTAGTAAATGCATTTTTATTGCTGAGATAAATAATTTCTTATAAAGTGATGGGAGTACTGCTATGAGTTATTCTTACTCCAAATGTGAGATCACAACACTGAAACTGTGGGTTGGAATCCCTACTAAGGAAGTCAATACAATTCTGTGAAGAAGGGACACAGATAATGAACCTCTGAGTCCTTTCCAGATCTACTTTCTGAGACTCAGGCCAGAGCTTTGGTAGCATATAGAATGGGTTCAGTAGTAGGATTCATCTTCCCTTATAGCCACTGTGTTTTAATTTTTTATCAGATGTCCTGTTGCTTACTAAAAATGCTGTTTAGGAGCTAATTTCACTCCATGCAGTGACTCAAACACATTGATAAAGAACAACTCAGCTGGTTGAATGAACTACAGTGTTTCCCAGGAGTTGTGGTGGAGTTTCTTGGGCTTTTCTGTAAGAAAATGTAACAATACTTTCACACTGTTTTGACTTTTAAACTTTAAAGTAATTATCACTGTAACAAAGCCCTGTGATGGTTGTTTTATGTATACCTTGGCCAGGGCATGTCAACCAGATATGTGGTCAAACACTATTCTGTGAAGGTGTTTATGGATGAGATTAACATTTAAATGAGTGGGTCTTGTGTAATAAATTGAAGGCGTTAGTAGAACTAAGACTGACCTCCCCTCCAGCAAAAAGGGATCCTGCAAGCAGATTGCCTCAGATTCAGACTGCAAACCCTTCCCTGGGTCTCCAGACTGCCAAACTACCCCCGCGGATTTGGACTTGCACCTCCATGATTGTGTGAGCCATTTCGTCAATCTCTCCCCCCACCCTCACATACATGCACACTTTGATGGTTCTGTTTCTCTAGAGAATCCTGACAAATCCAAGTGTTATTGGAGCTGAAAAGAAACTTGAAGTCATCTAGTCTATTTCTTTTTAATGAAGAGGAAAAATGACATTCAGAGATACAAACTGACTTACCTAAATTACCAGCTAAGTATTGCACTTCCCACACATTATACTTTGTGCATATTATAAATAATGCCAAAGAAGTAGGTTATAATAGACAGAATATATGCCTGTAGATAACTGTCCAAACTTTTTAATATAAAGATAGCAGTTTTCAGTGGGTAAATTTGATGATCAGTTAAAAAGTTTACCATCGAGTACTATTGGCTTGTGCACCATTAAATTTAACTTAGTAATCAATAGCTGTTCTAGAAGAAGAGTAAAATATTAGAAAAAGTTAACCCACTCAAAATTCTGACCTGGTTTAGAAATGCCTTCAATAAACTTTAAAAAACAATTACTCCAAGTACGTGTCTGAGGGAACTGCCTCCATTTCAATTTATTTAGGGTTCTTAAACCCCCTAAAAAAGTAAGCTTTAAAAATCCCATTTCAATTACCTTTAGTAAGATCAACTTGTCTGATATAGATGCAATATGAGAGGCAGTGCAAAAAATAATTCCTTTTTGAAATAATTCTTTCCAAAACAATTATAGCACGTTTTCTTTACACCACTTCAGAGTGGTGAGTCTTATTTGTCATTTTAACTTCCTTCTGTCTTAGGGAGAATGCAGGCATAATATCTCTTGATTCCTCAGTGACCTCTGTAATGAATACCTAATGGCAGTACCTTGCTAATAACACTATGATAAAAAGGCAATATTTTTGTCCCAATCTCAAGGATATGTTCCTGAGAGTACCTTCAGAACCCTTTTGCACATGACTAATTTTTCTTACCTTTGATTTGAAATAAATTTAGATGCACAAAAAATGTTGCAAAGATAACCCAAAGAATTTCCATAAACTGTTCATCAGATTTCCCTCAAATATTACCATATCTGTTTTATTTCTCTCTACATCTATCTCTATTTCTATTATCTATCTATCTATCTATCTATCTATCATCTATCTATCTCCACCCATCATCTATTTATTTTTCTAAATTGACTGAGAGTAAGTTGTAGCTCTTTTCCCCTAAATATGTCCTAAAGCCTTGTCCCTGACCTCAATCTGAGTTTCCCCCAAATAAATCAGGATCAACATGGGTCTACTTTTCAGTATTGTCTGTATTCTTTCACTTATACACATATAAAGTATATTTATTTCTTTCTGATTTTGTGAAAATTAGGAAATTGACCACATACTATATAAAGATGCATTGTGGCTTTCCCATTTAATTGTAGATTAGGACCATCCTTTGAAACAGATTTGTGTAATTGTTTTATTTTAAAAGCTCTTTTTAATTAAAGTAATATATGTATATTTTGAAAGACACATAAAGGCTTATAATAAAGAACACTAGTGTTTTCCCTCCACCTCTATTAGTTCTCCTAGAAGTAATTTTGTCTATCTCATGGATTACTTCATTTCATATTATAAATAATGTTCTTATCACTATCATTTCTTGGTTTATCATTTCTGAAGGTATTTTTATACAAATTCCTTTTAATGGTATATAAGGATTTTTCTCTCTTACAGCCCTGTAGGGTCACTGTATTTCCTTCCCATTCCTTCTAATATATTATATCCCAAATTTTTGTTGAAATCACTTTTAGAGCATACAGTTTATGATTATGAAGTAGCATAATAGTTTGAAATACTGTTCATTGCTGAGTCATATCGTATTCTATCATTGAAAATTTTGGAACATTTTTTCCCTGTAGGTAATATTGTCTCAATTTTTTGTTTGCTACTTTATGTAAACTAATTCCAATTCTCTCATATGTCCAACAGCCTTTTCCCTTATATCACCAGTAGCTGCTCAATACAATTATCAGGTCATCTGTTGGACTCTGTTTTTTTTTTTTTTTTGAGCCTTAATTTACTTGCTCTGGGTCTGGGCAGCTTCCTTTCTAGGCTTGCTATATGGCTGTCATCCTGACGCTTCTTTTTGTCTTTTATTCTAGAGATTATCTTATCCTTCTTCCCTTATTGAATCTTCTCTTACTTGGCACTTCTTCTTCCCTATTGGTTTATTCCCTCATTTTGTTTGTGCACAACTTTTTTTAAGAAATTTTTTCTATCCTCACCCGAGGACATTTTTTCATTGCTTCTAGAGAGAGGGGAAGGGAGAAAGGAGGGAGAGAGAGACACACTTGATGCTAGAGAGAAGCATCGGTTTGGTTGCCTCCCACAATGCACCTGGACCAAGGATCATAGCACTTGGACCCGAGATCAAACCCACAACTTTTATATTGCTCTGCCTGAGAATCAAACCCACAACCTTTTGGCTATGCGATGATACTCCAACCAATTGAGCACACCAGCCAGGCAATAGGTGGACAACTTTCTATAGCTTCCTATATAAAGGGACTTTGTGCACATCTCTTTTAGCCCTTTCATGTTAATGTATTCTGCTACTCACAATCAGTTGATTGGCTAGGTATAGAATTCTAACTGAAAATTAGTTTCCCATAGAATTTTGAAGTCATTGTTCCATGGTCTTTTGGTTTCCAATGTTGCTTTTGAAAATTCCAGTGCTATTCTTATTATACACAGTTTGCAAATGATCAATGTCTACCATCCCAGGAAAGTGTTAGGTTCTTTTTATCTCTGTTGTTCTGAAGTTTCATGACTTATATATCTTACTGTGGTTTATTTTTATTTTTCTGAACTCTCAGTGGGCCCCTTTCCTGTCTGGAAAAGCAGGTTTCTAGCCTGGGAAAATTTAATTTATTATTTTTTACTATATCCCCCTCACCTTTTTGGTATCTATCTTTCTGGAACTCTTATTAATCAGATACTAAACTTCCTGCATCAATTGTCTATTTTTTTTACCTTCTATTTCATATTTTTGTTTCTAGTTAGAGATTTTTTGGCAATATTTCAGTCCTATTCAGTTTTGTCTTTCAGAAGTCATGTTTGTTCTCTTTCAGCAGACAAACCATTTGTTTGTCTTCCTCTCTTCCCCTTCCCCCTCCTCCTCCTTCTCCTATTCCTTTCTCTTCCCCTTCCTATTCCTCCTCATTTGCCTTTTAAAAATTGTCTTCTTGTTTCTTAATGCAAACATCTCTTTTATCTTTCTGAGGATAGTAATTTTAGTTGACTTGTAGTTGTAACTTTTCACCTTCTTTCTGAACTGTTTCTGTTTCCTTAAAGATTCTTTCCATTCATGTATTTATTTTTAGTCTGCCTTCCACATTGAGTATTTCAATCCACTTCCAGTGATCCATGGCTGCCGGTTCAACCGTAAGGAGCTGTTTGGTAGACATGTATTCGTGTGCATGGTTTGTGGACTTTATTGCTGTTTTTTTTGTTGATTGAAAGCTCATCAAATTTCTTTTTCTGTAGGTCTTTTCTCTTGGTCAACTTCAGTTCTTTGATAGAAGATATACAAAAATGCCTATATTAGTTATCTGTTGGTGCATACAAAAATACTCCAAAATGTAGTGACTTGAAACAACAACTTTTGTTATTCCAGTTTTTTTTTTAATGTCAGGAATGTGGTATAGCTCAGCTGTCTCCTCTGTCTCAGGATTTCTCACAGGCTGCAGTCAAGGTGTTGGCTAGGGCTCTCGTTATCTCAAGACTCGATTGGGGAAGGCTCTGCTTCCAAGCTTAATTACAATGTGGTTGGCAAGATTCAGTTCCTTGTGGGTTGTTGGACCAAGCACCTTAGTTCCTTGTTTCCATTGGCTGCCCCCAGTTACTTGCCACTTGAGTCTCTCCAACATGATTAATTGCTTCATTAAGTAAGCAGGCTAAGAAAACAGGAGAAATAGTGCCAGGAAGATGAGACTCACAGTCTTTCATAAACTACTCTGCCCATAACTTTTGCATTTTTTTCATAGGTGTGAGTCCCTAATCAAGCCCACATACAAGGTAAGACTATTAAATAAGGGTGCAAATGCTAGGAGAGAGGTAGTATTTGGAACTGTTTTGGAAGGCTACCAACCACAATGCCAAAGAAGTATTATCCAGTCTGCGGGCATTCTGGCAGCTGGATGGAGGGAAGGGTTGTGAGCCTCGTGTCACCGTTCTCAGTAGAGATTTAATGCTCATTTTTTCCATCTAAACCACTTATTTTTTAAAAAAATATATATTTTGTTGATTAGGCTATATAGTTTTCCCAATTTTCCTCACTTTGCCTCCCTCCATCAGTTCATTCCCTCCGAAATTCCCCTACCTACCCTCCTCCTTAGTTCATGTCCATGGGTCGCAACATATAAGTTCTTTGGCTTCTTCATTTTCTATACTATTTTAACTTCCCCTGCTCCTATTTTTACTATCAATTATACTATCTTTTTAAAATATTTTATTTTATTTATTCTTACAGAGAGGGGAAGGAGGAGAGAGGAGGGGGAGAGAAACATCAATGTGCTGTGGCCTCTAGCGTACCCCCAACTGGGGACCTGGCCTGCAACCCAGGCATATGCCACTGACTGGGAATCAAACTGGCAATGCTTTGGTTCCCAGGCTGGCAATCGATCCACTGAGGCCACACTGGCCAGGTCCAATTATACTCTTAATCCCTGCTTATACTTCTTAAGTACCCGTTTCCCTCCATTCTCCTCCGCCCGCCCCCT
Organism: Phyllostomus discolor; assembly: GCF_004126475.2. NCBI lineage: Eukaryota > Metazoa > Chordata > Mammalia > Chiroptera > Phyllostomidae > Phyllostomus > Phyllostomus discolor. The sequence continues at coordinate 77,951,518 of NC_040907.2, read as the reverse complement.
CCAGCTGATAATCCTCCAAATGATCTCCATATCTATGATTCTGTTTCGTTCTGCTTGTTTGCTTAGTTTGTTTTTTAGATTCAGTTGTTGGTAGTTGTGAATTTGTTGCCCTTTTAATGTTCATAGTTTTAATCTTCTTTTCTTAAATAAGTCCCTTTAACATTTCCCATAATAATGCCTTGGTGATGATGAACTTCTTTAGCTTTACCTTGTCTGGGAAGCACTTTATCTGCACTTCTATTCTAAATAATAGCATTGCTGGATAGAGTAATCTAAGTTGTAGGTTCTTGCTTTTCATCACTTTGGATACTTCTTGCCAGCCCCTTCTTGCCTGCAAAGTTTCTTTTGAGAAATCGGCTGACAGTCTAATGGGAACTCCTTTGTAAGTAACCCTCCACATTTCTCTTGCTGCTTTGAAGATTTTCTCTTTATATTTAATGTTTGTCATTTTAATTCTGATGTGTCTTGGTGTGGCCCTATTTGGGTCCAACTTGTTTGGGATTCTCTGTGCTTCCTGGACTTGTATGTCTATTTCCTTCACCAAATTAGGGAAGTTTTCTTTCATTATTTTTTCAAATAAGTTTTCAATTTCTTGTTCCTCCACTTTTCCCCTGGCATCCCTATGATTTGGATGTTGGCATGTTTGGAGATGTCACAGAGGCTCCTTAATATTATCCTCTTTTTCTTGCTGACCTGATTGAATGCTTTTTTTCTTCCTTATGTTCCAAATCGTGGATTTGAATCTCAGCTTCATTCCCTCCACTGTTGGTTCCTGAAGATTTTTCTTTATTTCAGTTAATGTAAACTTCATTTCTGCCTTGGTCTTTTTTTATGCTGTTGCTGTACAGCATAATGAGTTATTTGAGTATCCTGATCACCAGTAGTTTGAACTCTGCACCTGACAGGTTGGTTATCTCCATTTTGTTTAGCCTTTTTCTAGGGTTTTGTTCTCTTCTTTCATTTGGTCCATATTTCTTTGTTTCCTCAATTTGGCAGCCTTCCTGTGTTTGTTTCTGTATACTAGGTAGAGCTGCTTTGACTGCCTGTCTTAGTAGTGTGGCCTGTTATAGAAAGGCACTTGTAAATTTTTTGGGATGAAGCCTTAGGTAATCACCAGGGCAGGGTGGGGCAACCTGTTTCACTGCTCTGTGACTCTGTGTTGGGGGAGGACTCAGAGAGGGGACAACACCACTGCCTGGATTCTGGAGGTTTGCCTGGCACTCACTCTGTTTTCCAGTCACTTCACTTACTCTCTGTATGCAACTGGTGCCCTTCCAGCTGTTGCCCTGGTGCTGAATCCCAGAACCGGGTGGTCTTCATACGTTCTAAGTCTGTGTGGGCCCTTTAAATGGAGTCTCCTGAAAATCTGGCAGTCTTTAGCTGCCGCAACCCCCAGTGGTTTTTACAGCCAGAAGTTATAGGGATTATCTTCCTTCTGCTAGAAGCCTGGACTGTGTAGTCTGGCCTGGAGCTGTGATCCACTTGCTCTCAATGTATCCCCCCTGATTTTTTATCCTTGACATGTGAATTTGGGGGCCCTCCTATTCCACTGTCAATGCCTGTCTGTGCCACACCATGACTCAGTACCTCTCTGCCTGTCTCTGTACTGCACTCTGCAATCTGGATCTGGATGTGGCTTTTTTTAACTCTTTGAGTGTTGGACTTCCACACAGCTCTATTTCTGATGGTTCTGGGTGTTATTTGTTTTGAGGTATAGTTGTAATTCTTTCTGTGGTTGCATGAGAAGGCGAAGCATGCTTATGCATGCCTCCATCTTGACTGGAGGGCTTATACTTTATTCTTATTTTCACTTGGCCTGATGTCTTCAAGGTGGAGCATTTCTGGTTTGATTTCGTTAAGAGAAGGATACTTATTCTCTTATAAGAATAGAGAAATGGATAGTTACTTGGAAGTTGAAGCAGAAGACTGACCCTCAGTGTTAACTGTTTATTATGCATATTTCAAAAGTCAATTTTCCTTTTCTCACTTCCAAAATAACTGTCATGTTGTGTAATACCTTATTTTCTAATTCTTGAACCTCTTAAAGTTTCTTTAGGGATGAACCAATTTGCCTCTTATTGCTATTGCCCTCTTGGGGCCCATAAGTTTGTGTCCTTTTCTCTCTGATTTAAGTAAACTATACTTCTGTGTCCTCATTCCATCTTCCAAAAATTAGTTGATATTTCTAGTTTGCTATCATCCCCTCCCATTCACTTTGTCCATGAGGATTTTTTAACAATTTTATCCTATTTTTTTCATTTCAGTGATATTAAATGCATGTGTCCATTTACCCAACCAACTACAGTTCTCTCTATATTTCAGGGTTAAGTGAGGGTTTCATTTTCTTTTTTTTAATGTCATACAGTGGTGATACAATTCAAGGGAAATCTTAGGCAGTAATCAACAACCAAAGGTGCTTTTACTGTGCCAATTGGTTGCTAAATAAATGTTGGGAATGCTGACACAAAAGAAAATTTATATATCTTTGTGATTTTCTCCCATCATGATTCAATTCCTCCTATTCCTAGGAATTCATGGACTTTACACATATCCTCTACTATTCTTTCATTTAACTTGCTCTCTCCCAAAGTTCCAATTCTTCAACTTAACTTTCCTATTTTTCTCCATCTCAAATCAAATGACTGAATTATTTATTTAATTAGTTATTAGAAAGAGAGAAACCTATGGCTCAGTGGAGTAATTCACTTTAAAATGTCAATATGAGTAGTTAAGAAATTCAAATCTTAGATTAGTCATTTGCTAGTAATATTACCATTTGAAATCCTTTAACCTCTTTATAATCTTTAGTTTTCTTATCTCTGAAATAGGAAAAATAATATATTTGTGGAAAATGTAGGTAACTTCTTGGCATATTTTCCTAGAAGATGGAAGCATGCAAACACCGGTAGCAGTTATTGTAGTTACTGTGTTTACCATTATTAATGATGGGTAGGCTCCTTTCTAGGAATATTTTATGCTAAGAAAAATGTTAATACTAATACAAATCTGCTGGTGAGAGACTCTCACATTGAGTATTTGATGTTCCCTAACAGAATCAGGTGTCAGAAACCAGGTTTTAGAGCCTCTGTTCAACAATATTTTGAAGTCATGTTGTTAGATGCACTTACACTTTGCATTGTATGTCCTTCTGACTTTGACTTTTGGCATTATTTCTTGTCATGAGGTCTTCTTTTCTTGATAATACTTTATGATTATTGATTGCATGACATATCTTTTTTCCATTTCCTTACTATCAACCTACATGGCTCATCTCCATGATGAATATTTAATAATGTGTTTTTTATTTAAAAATACAGTGGGTCATATTTTGGAATCTAGTTTGACAATATTTGTCTTTACTTGGACTATTTAGTACATTTACATAAAAATGCAAATATTGTTGAGTTCAAATCTGTCCTTTTGATATTTGTCCCATCTAATCTTGATACTTGTCTCATGTATTCTTTGGTATATTTTTTTTTCTGTCTTCTTTCTAGTTTCTATGGCAGAAGCAGCTGTCCATGGTGACTTTCATTATATTATAACAAGATTTTTGGTACTGTTTGTTGAGTATTTTGATTCTTTAAAAAACCCAATTTTTTTTCAGTGATATTATTCAGTGATATTTGCCTTTTAATATCATTCAATGAAGCTGTTCCCAGCACTGTTTTTTCATTAAAAATTTTTTTAATCTCCACCCAAGTTATGTCTTTATTGATTTGACAGAGAGAGAGGGAGAGAGAGAGAGAAAGAAACATTGATGGGTCACCTCCTATACACGTCCTCACTGAGGATCTAACCTACAACCTAGATATGTGCCCTGTCTGGGAATTGAACCTGTAGCCCTTTGGTGTATGGCACGATGCTCCAACCAACTGAGCCACCTGGCCAGGACAAGCAGTATTGTTTCTGTTTTTTTTATTTTTGACTTAGATTATTATTTTTTTTATTTTAATTGTTGTTCAAGTACAGTTTTATTGTTTCTTAAGAAGAAAGTTTTTGGTTTTATATTGACTAAATATTTCATAGTTATTGATTGGCCATGAAATTCTCCTGCTCCTCCCAGTGTCAATTTAAAGCCAACTGCTTTATTCTGAGATCCCAACTTCAAGTTATTCACTAGAGTTCACACTGAAGCTACAAAATTTTTGCCTTTCTCTTCCTTGCCTTCCCTCTTCCCTCCATCCTTCTTCCCTTTCTATCTCCCACTCAGGCCTACACTTTCCCTCCCCCTACCCAGAAGGAAGTGTGTGGAGAGATCATATCTTTAGTTAATGATCATCCATTGACATCTACCAAATCATCATAATGATAAAAACATATAAACTGTATTTTATAGCATTTTTGTGGACCAGATTGATCTAAAATCTCTTTAAAAATGAAAACAATACCATTTCAATCATTATATCTTATCAGTAATATTTACATCATGTACAGAGACCTTGTTCTTGTAACATATTTTAAATATAAAGGGAAACAATCTTACAAGTTTTTTGATGATTGCAGTGAATATATATACTCACCAAATATATCTGGGGCAAATAACAAGAGAATATAAACAAAGATTCTCATACCACATGTCCAATATTAGTAAAATATTAGGAATTAGATTGTTAGTAAAAAATTAGAATCAGTGTCAAAAATAATTATTGAAATAGAAGATACTTAATAATAAGTAAATACATCATGAACAAAAATTAACAATTCTTGCTTATGGAAGTCACCATTGGCTGAGGTGTAACTGTATGCTGAATTTCTTATTTTGCCTTGTAGGATATTAATAGATTCCTTCTTTGTCACTCAAGAATAGTGGTTTAGAAATAGTTTTAATATCCTAAATTAACCACTAGGAAAATTACAATAAGTTGGGTGTCTGGGGGTGGGGCAAATTAAGCGATAATGTGGCAAGATTGTTAACATCAAAGGTAAACTAACATAAACCATGATGTTACCTATAAAACTAACTATCTCAGTAATGGCAGTATATGTATATTTGTTCTAAAATGGTGCTCAGATTAGATTTTTAACCAAGCTCTATTTAAAAGAGATACTTAAAACTAAATAATTATAAGTGATTTAAATAGAAAAATGGAAAAAGACATGTTAGGCAAACACAAGCAAACTGGAATTAGGCATAACTTTATTATATCCATTAAAATTAATATTAGTTAAGTTAATATTGTATTTGAAGGATGAAAGCATGACAGCATTTTTAAACTTTTAATATAGAAAACATTGAAAGGGGGAAACAAAAAGCTTAGTGGGTATCTCAATAGATTCTAAAAATTATATATTTATATATAACACTTTAAAGAAAATATCAGTACTCCATCTTTTTCTTGTATTTTCTTTTCTGTCCATTCACTGTCAAGTTATTTAAAATGCCAAATTTATAAAGAGGATTGCCATCTAATAATAGCAGAATTACTGTGTAAATTGTGGGAGAGTCCTGTGATGAGTTACTAGGCAGTCATGACAAAATCATGACTTTTGTTCTCTGTTTTCTTAGAATCTATATTTGTCTGTTTGGCACCTATCTATCACAGGGCCCATTATATTAACTATATATTTTTATTTTCTGTATTCTTCATGTTCTGGATTTTGTGGCTTTGCTGACAGGGGAGAGACTGCCTGGCCAGGGCAAGCTAAGAGCAGATTCTTAAACATAACGAAGGGCTCTGTCTAGAGCATATTTTTCATAAACAAACCAACCAATTCCAAGTTCCATGTTCCCCTACCACTTCTTTATCAAATTATCAAACACCAAACCAATATTTTCTGTTCCCTAAATCAACCTAGGGCCAGGTACTGGGAAACTAAAGACCACCTCTATGCCCCAAAGCCCACTGGAACCATTTCAACTAGCCATTCTAAGCTGTCTACCCTGCCCTGCTCTTTATTTCCTGTAGGAACCTCAGTAAAGGCTGGCACCCATCTTTTGCCTCCTGACCAAAACCTGGTACTTCCCCTGTGGCCCTGCATGGCACATAGAGACCTGGTCTCTGGGACTTGTGACTATAAGAACTTCTTTCCAAGCCTCATTCTTATTTCCTCATGTGGCCACATTGACTGTCTCATACCATATCCAACATGTACATTCTTAGCACACCTTTCAACAATATTTATGTCACAGGAAACTGACAAAAAGCAATATTCCAGTTTCTAGTTCATATATGTGTGTTACATATTTAGAAAAAATATTGGATGAAATTACACTAAAATGTTAATAGGGATTATTATGGGTGGTATGATACTGGATGACTTCAACAAACTTTCTGTAGTTTTCAAAGTTTCAACATGTTTTATAATGAATTTGAATATGGCCATGTGTATCTCTATCTTTAAATATCTATTATTTTACATTCACAAAATGGAATTAAAACTTACTTTCTAAGTTCCAAAACCTAATTCATATAATAAGTTTTCAAACCTGTGGTTTTTAGAATGGCTTATATGTCACACATTCTCTTATCTGTTTTACATCTGACTTCTGTTTTTGTTTTTTGTTTTTTTTTTGTATTGTGGTTCCAAATTAAATTAAAAAAAGGGCAAAGAATGACACCTATCTCCTGGCTGCCCTGATATAGAGCAGATACTGTTGTGAAAAAGATCAATGTCTGACAGAGTCAGCCAGTTTCCAAAAGAAAACCTGAGTAACAGGAGAAAACATGAAATGCTCTCAGTGCTCGCTCTTTCTGAAAACTGAAAACAGATTATGACTCAGTGCTCGCTCTTTCTGAAAACTGAACTCTTTGTGAACTATGCCCCATTAATGTTCATGTTTGAAGGAAATCTTTTCACATGCCTTCTGATTTAATTTTGAATGAAGCTAGAGATTTTTGGTTTGTGGTGAGGCAAATCTGATGGTAAGTGGATGCCTGCTGTGGAAAAGGGTTTTTATTAATTTAATTTGAACCAACTGAAATAGAAACTTTGACTCTTTAACTGGTTGAGATCCTGCACCAAAACCTAACATGTACAGGGATTTAACACTATATCCACAACTGAAATAAATAAATTAAAAAAACCCCCGATGAACTAATAAATTGTTCAAGAGTAAGGAATCTGGGGCAGGGTGACAGAGTAGGTGTCCCTGGTTCTAGAAGCTGACTGCTTGCTGTAGAGCCAGAAGCCAGGGCATTTTTTGCACCATTGAAAATGTTAATTTGATGCTAGAAAATGAGCAATAAATGTCTGTAAAAAATATTGATATATGGCAATATCTATCAGTCTGGATATGAGGTTATATTTCAGTGAATTCTCAAAAAACACCCCTGCTTCTTAGTACATTTTCTTTTCTCTACAGGAATCTAGGGGTGTATGTGTTTCAATATTCAGTAGCAGAACTAATGAATAGAGGTGGAGAGAAAGTTTGGTTATGAATCAGACTTTTACAAGAATTTCCTTCATTTTATTTGTTTTTAAAAACAACTATGGAAAAAAGTGTGTATCAACCTGGGGTGTTCTGTAACCTCTGGTCATAGTGGAATGGTTTCTTCCACAAAGTGAGTTGCATATTTTCTTAAAAGTGAGATCTGTGATTACAAGTGTTTTGCCTTTTTGAAAAAAGTGGAACTAACTTGGAATTGCAACATTTGTAGTACATTGTAGAAATTTAAAAATCTGTTTAAAATTATTTTATACAAATATAGATGATATGATCTATATTAATAGTACTAAAGAAAAAATGAACATATATTGAAAATATTCATGCAAGATTAATGATTTTCCTCCTTAATAACAAAAATTATGCCATCATGCCATTTAAACTACTCAACCTGTCTATCCATCAAGATATTTTCAAGTGCATCCTGCCATAACACTTATCACCTAAGGGGGAAAATATGCACATTTAATTTTTAATAAATAAACATAGTCATATTTTTCTTCTGAGTATAGGTTTACCCCCCCATTGTCCATTCCTTATATTCTCTTATAAAACATTGGATATTGTCAAGAACCATGAAAAGTCTGATTTTACTCTGTTCTCGCTAATATGTTAGCTTGCTACAATTTTATGGGTGCTGGCAGAAGGTACGAGACACCTGGGTCACAGCAATAACAGTAGCCAGACTGATCAGTCAATTTCCCTTTGCTCCATGTTCCACAGGAATGAAACAAATGGATCCAGATGAATCTCTCATATACAGCGAGCTGTGTTCCATGAGACATGTATTAACTGGGAATCTGAATCTTTTATAATGGGCAGTAAGCATGTCTGCCCTTTGCTTTGGAAGGAGATATTGTTTTTATTAGACATGGTGGTAAGCATGCATACTCTTTCCTCTAGAGAGAGACACAACTTCCATTTTCTAAGATTGTTTGCTCTATAAATATCCTTTCAAAGATAGTCTAGAACAAAGGTAATATATATCTCTGCTTGCAAGATGTACAGAAATGCACGACACATGGAGGATTGTCTTATAACAAATACATTAAGATTTCCCTAAGGAATGGGTTTCCAAATGAAAGAAACAAATTATTTATGTTAGTTGTCATAAAGGATTGTATGTGTCATATTGGTCATCCTAAGCTGTTTGACACTAAGGATTGTGTTTAATATTCCATAGATGCCTCCTATAGTCCACTTGCATGAACCACATGTTGAGACTACTGTGCTGAATATGTAAGAACTGTGAGGAAATGTGGTAGGCAGAATTACAATATAAGGTGATTGCCAATGACCCTCCCTTTTATATAATCCTTTCCTGTTGAATGTGGGTGGGACCTCTGAACAGGAGATATAACTCCAATGATTATGTTGTATTATATTGAAAAAGGGAGATGATCTGGGGTGGGCATGAGCTAATCAGATGATCCCTTGGTTTTTCTCGCAATCATGAGAAAGGAGTCAGTCAAGAGAGCAGTGTTCCCACTGTCCTGGCAGAAAGCAAACATTCATGCCGTGAACTGCCTTTGGAGGCTATGTAGCAAGGAACCGTGAACAGCTTCTAAAGAATTGAGAGTAGCTCTTGACTGGCAGCCAGCAAGGAGCAGGGACCTCTGTCTCACAGCTGGAAGGAAGTGAATTCTGCAATAACTATGTAAGATTGGAGGAAGACCTGAGCTCTGTATAAAAATGCAGCCTGGGCCACACCTTGGTTTTAGCCTGGTGAGGAACTGGTCAGAGAACCCAGATGAACCCTGCCTGGACTTCTGATTACAGAACTGAGAGCCAACGCATGGGAACTGTTTTAAGCCACTTAGTCTGTGGTAATTTGTTATGCAGAAGTAAAAAAAACTAATATAGGAAAGAAACAAGGTAAAGAATTCCTTGTTTATGGCATATTAATTCTAATTTCCTTCTGCTTCACTGAATATTTTATTATGTAACCTAGGATAATCACTCTAACCAACTATTTTATTACAATCATTTTTGTGTGTGTGTGAAATCTGCTCTTGACTTTTTCTAAGTTGCAAATTCTTAACCAATTCAAAATAAAACCAGCATTTCCTAGAGTTCTACTACTCCATAAGCACTTAGGTGTTTTATACATGATTTAATTTAAAACTCACAACAGTCTTGAAAGGTTAATGCCCCTATATTTAAGAAAATCAAAATGCAATTTTCAGGGTTAAGTATCTAATCAGAATAAAACAAACTAATGAGTTGTGGAGCAAGGATTCTAACCTGGTTGTATAAGACTTCATATTTTTATGTGCTACATACCTTTCAATACTGGAAAATATCATTATGGTATGCATTATTCATAATTACCAATATCTAGTATTGCTCAACTTCAAAGTACAAGGGGGAGTGAACTCCTGCCTTCTTGAAATTAGGCCTGATTATGTAACTATTGTTGGACAGTGAGATATGAGTGAAAGTGACACACATCACTTCTGGGCCAAAGCACTTAATTGCTGAGGCCTGACTCTACAATCCTCTTTCCTGCCAGAACAGTTCTGGAAGCCAAGAGTTAAGGTGGCGCCCACATTAGGCTTGGTCCCTGAGTGGCTCTTATAAGCAGAGCTCCTCAAATTGGACGTGTCATATGAAGAAATAAACATTTGTTGTTTTAGCTAATGAGGTATTGGAGCTATGTTGTTACTGCAGCACAGCCTAGACTTTTCTGACTAGTACACTCACCTGAACCAATAGAGTGCAATTCTTTGATAAATTTAGATTGATTTTAGGTGCTCATTACCCATCTTATACTCTATGCTTTAACTATAATGATACGTTTGCAGGTCTCTGAAGGCTTATTGTTTTCCTAGACCTCAGAAATGTTTAACTCATTCTCCCCTCTGCTTGAAATAGGAAAGAGTTCATCATAATGGATAATTAAGAATGGACTTCAAGGCTAGTCTAGATTTATAACTGGAAGCTTCCACTTCCTCTCTGTACTGTCTTTGGCAAGTAACTTAACTCCTTTAACTGCTTCTGCCCCTGTCTTTTTACCTATAAAATGAAGTAATGTTAGTACATCTATCACAGGGCTGCTGTAAAAGTTAAATGAAAAAAAATACATGTGAAACATTTAGAAAGCATTGTTATTATTACCATTAATAAAAACTCCACTTAGATATCACCTCCTCCAGGAAGCCTTCCTGCTCTTTGACGTTTGATTAGGTAATTCTTTATTGTGCTACTGTAAAAGATGGTCAGAACATTTATAAAACTATGTTAATATTGTCTTTCTTTTTTTCAGCACCTGAAAAATACTGTTTAGGAATAACAGTGTTGTATTCTTAATGTGTAAGAGTCAGTAAATGTTTTCTGAATGAAAAAGAAACTGTAGAGTCACTAGCTGTGAACTTAGGCTAGTGATTACTAAGGAAATAATTATGAGCCTCAAGTAAAATTAATCTTATAAATAATCACACAAATTAATCTAGTTATAGAACTGCTCTTTTAACTAACTTTACTGATAGAATCTCCATTTTCTAGATTTGCGCTGAACGGGCAAAATCAGTTTCAAAAACTGAGATCATTCTTGATTTTCTGAAATTGCTCAGTTTCAAAAACTGAGATCATTCTTGATTTTCTGAAATTGCTGAAAGCCCGAAGTTTGTATTATAAATAGTTTAAAATTGAAGAGATTGGTCATCCTGTGGCATTAGCAGCCTGAATTACGTTTAGAGAGGTAGGTGTTCTACTCATTACACTTAGTAACAAATGTCAACAGTTAGCATTATTATTTGTGAACACCCCAAATTACTGCTAAACAAAAATAACACTTACATGCATTATCTTCATACTTTAAAATATTTTTGCTAATGTCCAATTTGTAATCACAAATTGATTTTAGGCATTTGGTAAGACTAACACCTTTAGCTTAGTGAGAAAGAAAACACTCCACATTTTTGGTTTTGATAAGTTTGTAATTTCTCTGAAGAAAATATCTGAAAAAAAATTTTTGTTGGAGTCTGGTTACGAAGCTGGTGACTTACCTCCTGGTGTAAACACATTTGTACTCAACAATGCCTCCCTTGCAAAGCTGACTTTTCTAACAATAATTTTCCAGGTTAAAACTTTTTTAATATGGAAAATGGATGTCACCCTGTATATTAAACATTTGTGATGCTAAAGTTTGAAACTTTTTTCATTAGTGATATTTGGAATTTCTGCTTCACCATGTGGAACCATCTTTCTTACTGTCTTGCCCCTTGAATGTAACATATCCTACTTTCCAATAGGGAGAGATGCGTTGTTTTGATCAGGGGCTGCTTCTGGCAGAGCAGGAAGCTCATTTTCTCATGCTTAAGCAAAATGAAAATTCTTAGTGAGGATAATTAGGTTTTACTTTTCAATATGGAAATATATGATGGTAGTGAATAAATTGAGAAAGAGGAGAGGAGGAATAAAAAGAGAGTCATATTATTATGTAACTTGTGTAGACCAAGAGATGACAGGACATGTTTCCTAGAATTTGGGCACTTAAGAAACTAATGCATTCTAATTGCCAGCATGTTTAGGTTTGTGACTAATGAGAGTCTCAAACTAGTCAGTGTGCTCAGTGTTTCAAAGTAATACAATGTCTAAATAGCCAAAGGTCAGTTACTTGCTCTGTGTGACTGTCTGTCTTCTTGAACCTGACTGCCCTTTGAATTTCCCTTCAGACCCATGAACGGGAGCTCAGCCAAGAATGAACCCAGGAGATGCCACTGTGTCCAGGGGTAATTGTGAGAAGGATACATGTCTGGTCACATCCTCATTTTATCTGTAGGCAGAGGGGGACACTCCTGTGGTCTCTTTGGCTGACCTTCCTGGGATAGAAGGAAGTGATCTGTCCATAACATAAGAGCTCTGATAATTGCCTTCTTCTTCTTCTGTTGCATCTATGCCTGTGATTTCTGCCACAGCTGGATGTGCATGTGCTTCCTTTCTCCATTGGTTGGCTTTAGTTCAGTTGTACACATGAAGATGTCTTGAAAGCTTTCAGTGAACCTAAGTAATTTTGCCTCTTTTTAAAGCATGCCCTTGGCTAACTATTTAAGTGGGCTTAGTTTTGTAGCAGATAGTGATTGTGAACCCAATAAAGTGGAGGCCACTGTGTTTGCTTCCATGGTGAGGGGTGGGTGATAATCAGTGCTTAGAAGGCACTGAGCTGGTACAGGCTGGTACAGACAACAGGTCAGGGGCTGGGCTTCAAGCCACTCTCCTGGGCCCTGGAAACACTTGCACAAGGGTAGGCAGTGAAAGTTTCATGTCCATCCCCAGAGAGACATATGATGGCTCCTGTTGCTGATATTTTGGGGAAATGTAGGATTATAGTTGTGAAGATGGTGCTTTGAGCTTCCTCTGAATTTCTCTTTCCTCTCATATGACATTAATGGTACATATTCATAATTTGGTGATGAGATGCATGGGAGAACAGTGACAATTGTTATTAAGACTTCAGCTTCTGCCATTGTATTTATGTAATAAACCAGATTCACAAAAGCCCGTTCATCCTAAATCTTACAATACTTTAACCTGTTATTTTCCTATGAAAGACATCTGAACTGTTAGAAAATCTCTGAGCAAATTCAATGTGTCAAAAACAAAACAAAACAAAAATAATACAGTTCTCTGCCTCCCCCTCCAACCCACCCCCATTTGTGGTAAATATGTAGTGGACCCAGCACTGTGTGTCTGTCAAATGTATATTCTGCTGGTATTTATGTGCAACTTAAAGGTACAAGACAAGGCAATTTTCCACTTCTAAACTTTTATCTCAGTTAAGTTTCACAAAATGTTATCCTAATTCTTTTGTTCTAAGCTTTTATCTCAGTTAAGTTTCATAAAATGTTACCCTAATTCTTTGGTCTAAAAGCTGCTGTTGAAGCATAGTTTAAATGTATAAAGCAGACATTTTGAAAAAGAAAAAAAACTTTTAACATGCTTTATATATTTAGCATTTATTTATATTTTTATTTCTCCATAAATAATTCTGGGATTAATCAAATAGTGAGGTGTGACATAAATTTTTGTTCTTTGCTTTTCTTGTAATCCACACTGTTCTTTCCTTTTCTTAACCTTAACATCATTATTGATTTCCCTGCTTCTCTTTCTCCAGTGTTTTCTAACTCACTTCCTTCTTCGACTTCATTGTTTTCTATATTCTTTCTTTTCCCCATTTTTCTTCTTTTTTTTTATTTTCTAATTTATCTTTTCTTTCCTGGTATCTTTCTCCTTTGTGGTATCTTAACAGAATAAAGAAATAAATGACATACACCAGAGGGCAGTCTGGTCCTACCACACACACACACACACACACACACACACACACTCTCCCTTTTCCATCTTTTTTCTTCTTTTACAACTACCTTCCTAGAGGAATGTGATCTTTCAGAAAGTAGGTGGTTAAAAACACTTTCACTTATAAACTCCTTTCATTATTGCTTATGTGTGGGCAGGTCGTCTCAATGTGATTTGTGAAGACTTAACTATCTTCCCTGGGTTTGTATGAGGGGTATAGAAACCCTTACTCTGACAGCCTGAAGGAAACAATAAAACTACTTGGGCCTGTTACAGAAGCTACCAAATACATGGTGAAAATGAAAACTTGGGCTGTGAGATTTTGGATGTATGAGACATGAGAAGTCAGTAGACTTATTTCTGGGAGCTATGTAAATGTGTGACTCTAGCACTCAAGAATTTTACACTCTCATTTAAAAAAATGTATAAACCAGACTTAGTACCACCAGTCTTTGACCAACAATCTTTCTTATGTAATTAGCATGACCTTCAAAATTAATTGGAAGCTCTCAACAAATTTGATGTTATAAAGAGGAATTTAGAGTTCACTAGTTTCAGAATACTAGGCCATTTAATAGGTAGCATTGGACATCCCAATTTAGGTTAAAATAAAGTAGAAGGAAAAATTATCTGTGAATTTCAAGTGATTTTTCAGTTGACATTGGATTTAATGACCTCTTAGTGCTCTTTCCAAGGATTTCAATGGACAGTTTCTGCCACAGGAATGATTTCTGAAAAGACTCAATCTTCCTGTGGTACTGAACATGACCATTTTTGTGCATTACCTAGGAGTAGCTGGGTTGGTAGATATTTTGGAATGTGAAGTGCAGGAACACTGAAGAGGTGTGAGTGAAGAGGTGTTTTCAATTTGGTGCTGATCCAGATTAAAAAAAAAAACTTGCTAAAGATACCGAGCTCAGAATTTAAAAAAGCTTCTAATCTGAATGTCATACCAGGCACTAAACATGTTGACTCAAGTAGAAAATAGGAATCCATGTCATGAAATCTTAAAGCTAGAGGGAACCAAGATCTTTAAGTGGATTTCCACATTTTGCAGATGAGTAACCAAAATTGACATATATTAAAACAAGTCATAGTGCTAATATATATTTAGCTTGGAACACTTTTTAGATAAATCAAGGACTAGAATACCCAAATAGTCTGTGACACAACCACACACATGTATTTATCTACTTCAGGTAATTACCAGGTGATTGTTCCTATGGCTCAGTGTATGGCTAATTATCCTTTATCCTCTATAAATAAAGACAAAATTTCTTAGGGTAAGAGGATGGTATTAAGGAGACATGTCCTAAGCAGAAGATGCCCTTTCTATTTTAGAAAATGAACTATTTCATAAACCCAAGCCTCTACGGTCAATTAATATTTGACAAAGGAAGCAGCAACATAAAATGGAATAAAAATAGCCTCTTCAACAAATGGTGTTGGGAGAACTGGACAGCTACGTGCAAAAAAATGAAACTCGAGCACCAACTTACACCTTATACAAAAATAGATTCAAGGTGGATAAAAGACTTAAATATAAAGCGTGACACCATTAAAGTCCTAGAAGAGAACGTAGGTAGGAAAATCTCAGATATTTCACGCAGAAACTTTTTTACTGACTTGTCTCCTAGAGCAAGGGACATAAAGGAAAGAATAAACAAATGGGACCTCATCAAAATTAAAAGCTTTTGCACAGCTAAGGAAAACAGTATCAAAATAAAAAGAGAACCAACTGTATGGGAAAACATATTTGCTAATGATACCTCAGACAAGGGTTTAATCTCCAAAATATATAAAGAACTTACGCGACTCCACTCTAAGAAGACAAGTAACCCAATTAAAAAATGGGCAAAGGACTTGAACAGACAATTCTCCAAGGAGGACATACAGAAAATCCAAAGACACATGAAGCGATGTTCAATATCGCTAGCCATCAGAGAGATGCAAATTAAAACCACAATGAGATACCACTTCACACCAGTCAGAATGGCCATCATAAACAAAGCAACAAATAACAAGTGTTGGAGAGGATGTGGAGAAACGGGGTCCCTAGTGCACTGTTGGTGGGACTGCAGACTGGTACAACCATTATGGAAAGCAGTTTGGAACTTCCTCAGAAAACTAAAAATGGATCTGCCTTTTGACCCAGCAATTCCATTGCTGGGACTCTATCCTAAGAACACTAAAACACCAATACAAAAGAACCTTTGCACCCCGATGTTCATAGCAGCACAATTTACAATAGCTAGGTGCTGGAAGCAACCTAGATGCCCATCAGTAAATGAATGGATCAAAAAACTATGGTACATTTACACAATGGAATTCTATACAGCAGAAAGAAAGAAGGAGCTCATACCCTTTGCAACAGCATGGATGGAGCTGGAAAGCATTATGCTAAGTGAAACAAGCCAGGCAGTGAAAGACAAATACCACATGATATCACCTTTAACAGGAATCTAAACAACAAAACAAAACAAAACAAAAAACTAGCAAAATATAACCAAAGACACTGAAATAGGGGATAGTCTGACAGTGGCCAGAGGGGAGAGAAGAGGGAATTTCAGGGGGGAATGGGTAGGGATTACAGGAACAAATTTGGAGGACACATGGACAAAAACTAAGGGTGGGGGGTAATGGGGGGAAGGGGGGAGGGTTGGGTGGAGGGGCTGAAACGGGAGTAGGGGGCAGAAAACTGTACTTGAACAATGATTGAAATAAAAAAAAAAAAAAAAAAAAAAAAGAAAATGAACTATTTCAAACATTCTTGCACTAATGAATTTCACTAAAACAAAACAAATATTTCAATTAATATGAATAAATAAAATAATGATGTGAATTCATTAAAAGTTTCATGCTAACTTTTAAATAACTTATTAAGGCAATCATGTACACCATTTTGTTTTAAAAAGGAAGGACTAGTTATTTCCTTTAGGGATTCTACCTACATTTGGGTAGCTGACTCTGGAAAAGTGTTTTTCAAAGTATGGTCCCTTCACTCCATTAGCAGTATCAGTGTCATCTGGGAAATTGCTAGACATGCAAATCCTAGCCCATCCCAAACCTATTGAGTCAAAAACTTGGAGAAGTGCGAGCCCAGCCACCTGTGTTTTCACAACCCTCCAGGTGATCCTGATGTTCGTTCAAGTTAGAAAGCCACTACTCTGGGGGAACCGTGATGTTGGTTTATGAGAACAAAGGTCTGCTGGTGATTTTGAGCTCTTTTCTGCTAGGTATTTCTGGAGGGAATGATTTGGGAAAGGTTTAAACAATTCCTCTTGATAAGAAAGAAGTACAAAAAATATGAAGACCTTTCCCTTTTTAGATTCCTTCCTTGAATTCCTTTATTTGTGGATCCAAAGTTTGCTTGTTTACAGCTTTTTTCTTTTTAATCTGTAAGAGTACAGACTCCTACATGGACACGCCAGTGTGTGCAGCCACCAGCACAAGTTTATTTTGATTCCCCACTGCAGCCCCACCAGAAACAGAGACCCTCTCCTTGTGGTTCTCTGACTGGTCCTGCTACACACAGCTCTGAGCATCTCATGACTGTGTTGTTCTAAGAAGCCCCACAAAGCCTTTACCCAGAGTCCAGTGTCATCAAACTCCATGTTAATGTTTCTTCCAATTAATGATGTGAAATGTAAAAATGTAAAAGCCTTACTTGAGTTTTTTGAAGGTGGCAATAACGAAGCACTGAAGAAATCATCAAGGGACTGGGGCTAATTAAAATGCAGCAGAGTACAGTGGTAAAGGTAACTGCACCTCACTATGCCACCTCTCTGGTAATCAGCAGTCCCCAGTCTCCCCACACTAATTGACAGGAGAGGCAGTGCTCCTGAGCCAGCACAGCACACGGTAATGGAATCAGTACATGCTCCTCTTCCTGCCTCACTTGTCTCATTATCGACCTTGAACTGGCAAAGGTCAGAGGGCTGCACTGCTTTCATCAACATGACAGGTGTCTGAGGAGCATCTCTCTGTAGTCTAATAATTTGGCAGTTGTCTTATCCTGTATGTGGATTACTGATCTGATGCTTGAGGTATGATGAATAAAAAGAGTGTCAGCTCTGGGTAAGGATACAGTTCTGGGCATCTGTATTAGTCCATCACTAACCCACACTGGGAGGTGTGCGTTGTAGGGGTGCTTTTTTTTCCCCGAGAGAGAATGAGTCTCATGTGCAGTCGTTACATCAAAAGAGCATTTTCCTAAAAAAATTATCTATGGGAAAATATTTTACCGAGCTATGAACATTCATGAATCAATTTCTTTCTACCAAGTAGACATTGACATCTGACATTTTTCCAGTGTGGGCATAAAGACAGAAAGTGTTCTTTGATAAAAAATCAATTAATAATATCTCTCGAGCATCCCTCATGTGTTGAAAACACACGGGGATGCAAAAGACAGAAGACATAAGACAAAAGACAGAAGATGTTACACCACAGCATGTATATGATATACATGAAGATATGCCAGTATAAACATTACAAAAATAAAGAACACATTCAAAGATGTGTATGTGTAAGCATCTATTTATGTAAAGGGAACAGTGAAATTGGCATTGTCACTTGGCAAAGATCTGAGAACATTTATAATAACACACTAATTGCATATCTTCTTATGGGTGAGCTGCAGACCAGAGTAGGGAATTGCAAAGGTGAACAAATGAGAAAAGACATCTCAATTAGATAAAGAATTGTGCAATGCTGAGTTTTGGTCCAGCTTTTTAAAATATATTTTATTGATTATCCTATTACAGTTGTCCCATTACCCCCCTTCGTTCCCACTCCCTGCACACCCTCTCCTATCCACATTCCCGCCTTTAGTTCATGTCCATGTGCCATAAGTTCTTTAGCTTCTACCGTTCACATATCATTCTTGCCCTCCCCTGTCTACCATCTATGCTACTTATTCTCTGTACCTTTTCCCCCTCTCTCCTCCTCCCACTCCCCTGTTGCTAACCCTCCATGTGATCTCCATTTCTGTGGTTCTGTTCCTGTTCTAGTTGTTTGCTTAGTTTGCTTTTGGTTTTTTTTTTAGGTGTGGTTGTTAATAACTGTGAGTTTGCTGTCTTTTTACTGTTCATATTTTTTATCTTCTTTTTCCTAGATAAGTCCCTTTAACATTTCATAAAATAAGGGCTTGGTGATGATGAACTCCTTGAACTTGACCTTTTCTGAGTAATACTTTATCTGCCCTTCCATTCTAAATGAAAGCTCTGCTGGATAGAGCAATCTTGGATGTAGGTCCTTGCCTTTCATGACTTGGAATACTTTCCAGCCCCTTCTTGCCTGTAAGTTCTCTTTTGAGAAAGCAGCTGACCGTCTGATGGGAACTCCTTTGTAGGTTACTGTCTCCTTATCTTTTGCTGCTTCTAGGATTCTCTCCTTCATTTTTACCTTGGCTAATGTAATTGTGATGTGCCTTGATGTGTTCCTTCTTGGGTTCATCTTCTTTGGGACTCTCTGAGCTTCCTGGAAGTCTATTTCCTTAGCCAGAATGGGGAAGCTCTCCTTTATTATTTGTTCAAATAACTTTTCCATTTGTTGCTCTTCCTCTTCTCCTTCTGGTACCCCTGTAATTTGGATGTGGGAATGTTTAAAGATGTCCTGGAGGTTCCTAAGCCTCTCCTCATTTTTTTTGAATTCTTATTTCTTCATTCTTTTCTGATTGTATGTTTTTTTCTTCCTTTTGGTCCACTCCATTGATGTGAGACCCAGCTTTCTTTCCATCACTATTGGTTCCTTGTGCATTTTTCTTCATTTCACTTATTGTAGCCTTCATTTTTTCATCTAATTTGTGACCAAAATCAACCAGTTCTGTGAGCATCCTGATCACCAGTGCTTTGAACTGTGCATCTGATAGGTTGGCTATCCCTTGGTCGCTTAAAAGTACTGGTTCTGGGGCTTCAATTGTTCTTCTGTTTGAGCCATCTTCCCCCGCCCCCTTTGTTCTGGTCGTGCCCATTATATATGAGGGTCGGAGCCTTAGGTATTCACTAGGGCGAGGCACCCCAGTTGCTGGGTTGTGATGCTATATGTGGGGGGGGGGGGGCTCTGAGAGGGAACAATGGTGCTTGCTCTGCTCTCCATGGAACCTCAGTCCATTCAGCCACTTCCTCTGAGCAAACTGGGCCCCTCTGGTGCTGATTCCCATGTGGGTGGGGTTGTGCACCCTGTGGGACTTTCCAATGACCTCTCCTGTGAGGCTGGGAGTCTCTCCCTGTGTCTCAACCCCCCACACACAGGTGTTTTCAATCAGTGCCCCAAGGCTCTATTTCCCAGCGCTGTGATCCTGGGTTGCGCACATTGCCTTGCTTCACAGTTGCCACCTTGCTGGGTCTGTCGGTTGCCACCCCTTGGCTGGGGTTTGCCAACTGCCACTTGTGCACCCAGGGCCCACCCACTGTGGTCTTGCATGCCTGGGATGCCTTAAGCACCTAGTCCCAATGCTTTCTGCTCTCTGTGCCTTGACCGGTGCCTGGCTGCCTGACTCTGCCCCTCCTACCAGTCTGGATGAATGTGTCTATTTTAACTTCTTGGTTGTCCAACTTCCATACAGTTCAATTTTCTGTCACTTGTGATTGTTATTCTGTTTCTAAATTGTTGTTGTCCCTATCTTGGTTGTTTGAGGAGGCACAGCGTGTCTACCTATGCCTCCATATTGGCTGGAAGTCTGGTCCAGTTTTTAGAAGAAAGGAAGGATACAAATAGGGAGAAGGAAAAGAAGGATAATTTCTCCCAGGGGCAAAAATCCTGACACTGGGACGCAAAAAATATTTTGGATGTTTCCAGTTACCATTGAGTATTCTTTCTTCCCTGTTCACTTGTAAAATTTCTACCTAATTTCAAGTTGCACTGCAGAATTAACTACTTTGTTCAAGTGTCTCTGAGCCATGTCAAGGGGCAAAGTTTGATCACTCCTTCTCTGTCACTTCTTTGTGTTGTGAGTACTTCTAGTATCACTTGTGCTACAGTGGGTTATATTTATTTACTCCCATATCTATCTCTAGTGTGTGATAGAGCTTGGTATAATTTAATACAATGTGGTAAGGCTGGAGACAGAGCATGGATGTTGGACCAGATGAACTGGAATAGAAATTAGACCTTCATGTTTCACTAATAGTTAATATGTGTGGTTGAAGAAATTTTATGGACATTTCAGATGTGTGTTTAGTTAAAAGTATCTGGAAAATAAGTTTCTTTAAAATAATGGATAAATAGAATTTGTATATAAGAATATAAGATTTAAGAAATAATATTTGATATAATATAATAATATAAGATATAATATAATATAATATAAGATATAAGAAATAATATTTGTATATAAGAATTTGTTACTTATATAATTAACGTATATAAGACCAGAATAGAATATTATTCTAAGATTCTTTTCCTTATATTTTAAAATAGCTATTATGATTACTGTAACTATATAGGCATTTCTATGAGGTAGTACAGAAATATGAGTACTATTCTTTTAATGTAGGCATTGAACAGGAACTACACACTCCATTGATGATTGCATGCTTAGGACTTTTCTAAAACATGTCTTGAAATAATAGTCAGAGCTTGTATAATCTTAACATTTTTTAAATTTTGGTAAAATATACATCCTTTAGACTGAATGTTTGTATCCACCCAATTCATATGTTAAAACAACCCTCAGTGTGATGGTATTAGGAGGGGGGTTTTTAGGAGATGATTAGATCATGAGGCTGGAACCCTCATAAATGAATTTAGTGTCTTTATGAAAGAGACTCAGAGAGCTCTCTTGCCCCCTCCACCGTGAGAAGACACAGTGAAAAGATGGTCATCAGTGAACCAGAAAATGGGAACTGACCAGACACCAAATCTACTGTTTCTGTGATCTTGGACTTCCAAGTCTCCAGAAGCGAAAATTTATGTTGTTTGTAAGCCACGCAGTTCACAGTATTCTCTTACAGCAGCTGGAAAGAAAATGTAATATAAAATTTACTGTAATTAAAAAATTAACCATTTAAAATATATAGTTAACTGGCATTAAATATATTCATATTATTTTGCAACCACCACACTATACATACATCTTCAGAACTCCTTACAACTTGGAAAATCAGAAACTCTGTTACCATTAAATGATACCTCTCCGTTTCCTCTTTCCTCTATGCCTTTAATCCATTTCATGTTTCTATGAATTCAACTATTCTAGGTATTTCATAGAAGTAGAATCATACACTATTTGTCTTATTGTGATTGGCTTATTTCACTTATCATAATGTCATCAAGACTCACCCATTTGTAACATGTCTGAATTTTCTTCTTTTTAAAAGCTAAACAATTTTGCATTGTATGTACACACTTTCTTTATCCATGTATTCACTGATGGATACTTCAGTGTGTCTACCTTTTATTTCTTTTGAATAATGCTACTATGAACATGACTTCACAAATATTTCCTTGAGTTTCTGCTTTCATTTCTTTGGGGTATATTTTCAGAAGTGGAATTGCTGGATCATATGGTATTTCTAATTTGAATTATTTTTGAGGACCCTCTTTTCTGTTTTCCATGGTGGTTAGCCATTTTACATTTCTACCAGTACTGCACAAGTTTTTCAGTTTCTTTACATTCTTGCCAACACTTGTTATTTTCTGTTTTTTTTTTTTCTTAAGTAGTAGCCATTAACATGGGTGTGATAGAGCTTATATAGTACTGTTTTGATGATCTTAAGTGATTTTTATCTTTGAGAGTGAATTTAATGATTGCAATAGGTGATTGATCATTGGTAGACAATTTGCTGAATAATATTGTCACAAAATGTGACTATAAAGGAATGCGATCCTTAAAAAATACAGCTTATACACTTTCTGGCAAGAATCAAAAACTATTTCAAATCATCCTTCCTTCTAGTTAAGCTCTTGCCTCATTCCTGCTTTCCTTCCTGATTAATTTCCAATAAAAGTGACTAGGTGGGGCTGAGCAAGGCAGGCATCCATATCTGGGGGTGCTGGGCAGTGGCACCCTGGCACAGGTGTTAGATCCTGAGCATGGTGAGGTGTGTGCCATGCAAGCAGTGTGACAGGTGGAGGACCAGTGTAGAACAATCTGAGCAGCATAGGGAAAGCATCTGCATGGTGGTGTCCTGGCCCATACAGGTAAGGAAGGTGGTTGTCTGCGTGAGCTGGTGATGGTGGTAGTGTGGAGGTTGGCCACATTTAAAGGGAATTTATCCAATAAATGATAGGTTGAGGATAATGGGAGTCAGTTGCTCACTTTCAGAGAAAGGACTTAGAAATTTGGAAATGGAGAAAAAAATGAACCCTGTAAGGCTAGGTTGCGATTGATGCTATCAGTGTGTAGTCACAGTTTTCAGTGTATGTAACTGATGGAAACAAACAGAGGTGTGAATGTGTATGTGAGGCTCTGTCCACGGAGAGATGCCAGCATAAAGACACCTTGATAATTATGAGTGCACCCAGTGCCCAGATTGTGACTTATAAATTCCTTTCTCCACTGAAAGGAGCCAGAACTCTTTGCAGGAATGACTGATTTCAGGGTGTGAGCAGGGAAGGTATATGATGATCTTGGAATATTTTGTTGTACAGAAAGTAAAGAAGTGTTTAGAGAATGAGGGAAACACATCAAAAGGTAATGGAAGTCACCTGGAAGGGGCTCCACAATGGCCAAGTCTGAGGCAAGTTGAGCAATAAAATAAAAAAAAAAAGAAGATAATGGTATGTTATAACCAATTGAATAAAATAAATATCTCTGAGTACATACTGATATAAATAAATAAGAGAATAATAAATGAAGAGGAAAAAAAGCTTTTCTTGCAGAATACCAATTAATAATTGTAGAAAAATGATGGTGTTAGAAAATTACCATTTGTCAGCTATGATAGTGATAATTAATTCAATGAAGAGATGTCACTGGATGCTAAAAACAAGTGGGTGAAATTTGATGAGAAATTGTATGTTCACAGACTGAAAGTGCCTCCTTTTACTTGGTGAAAAGCAGAAACAATGCAATGTAGAAACCTGAAAAACAAAATCTGTATCAACCAATCAAAAGTTAACATTACCAGTAATAAAACGTAACAAGGTTATGTGCCACTTTTAAGATGCTACCGGAAGAATCCAGCATCACTTTGTGCTGTTCTTGTCCTGTATATAATCATGAGGAAACTTGTGATAGATTTAAACTAATGGTTTATTCCACAAATTAACTGGCCAATAATTTTCAAGCATCACAAATTTAAAAGGCAAGGGAAGACTGAGGGATTATTCCAAATTGGAGGTAACTTAAGAGGCATGTCGACTAAATGCACTCTGTTTATATGGGTGGATTTTTTTTTCTACAAAAGTCATTAGGACAATAGGCATCTTGATTGGAATTTGTGGAGGTAATAGCAATGTTAATGTCCATAGATAGTTTTATTGTGCTTATGCAGAAGAATATCCTTATTTTAGTTCAAGGGTAATGGAGCATTATGCCATCAACTTAACTCTTAAATACTTTAGGAAAACTGGCATTAAAATTATTTGAAGAATTAAATAGAAAACAAATAAAAATGGAAAACAAAATGGTAGTTTCACTGGAAAATGAAATTTCTTTCAGTGACCAGTTTGAAGGAAATAACACTTAGAATGTAACTGCTCCCATGTCCTTAAAAATCATTGTTTACATTCAAATGCCACTCTTCTCTTTTATATTTTTTGAGATATTAGTTATCATGGAGAGAAACCATGGATAAAATAAGTCAAGAATACACTAAATGAAAATACAACCAAGATCATTAGTGATGATATCAGGTACCCTCTGATATGATGCAATGAGAATGGCACTTTTCTGTGGTATTTTTCTGCCGAACCCTTAACCCAAGTCTAATCATGAGAAAAACAACAGAAGATACAAGTTGATGGATGTTCTAGAATACCTGAGCAGTATGCTCTTTGGAAATGTCAAGGTCATGAAAGACAAAGAAAAAAATGAGAAACCATCATAGGTTGAAGAAACTCAATACATGGTCACTAATTGTGATGGGGTGTCCTGGATTTGATACTGGAATTGAAAAAGGACACTGGTGGAAGAACTGGTGAAATTCAAGTAAAATCTGTAGTTTAGTTAATTGTATCGTGGTGCTGTTAAGTAAAGCTACCTTGCTTAATGTGAAATGTCAACAGCAGGGAAGCTGGGAATGTGTGTATGGGAATTCTCTGTACTCCTTTGCAACTCATCTGTAAATCTAACAATATTTCACAATCAAAGGAAAAATATGTATACTCAAACCACAAAGAAAGTTATGGAAAATATTTAATCTTTGTTCTCTTAAGAATACAAATAAAATACCTATGAAATATATTTGTATGATTTCGTTAGCCAGAAATACATGTGGCCCCATGATTTTGACCTACGGTGACAAGTGTACAGGCCCAGTCTATAATGAGGAATAACAAACTTTGGCTTGTCTTATTTCTTAAAACCTAGAAGATATGAATATTTCTATATGCTGCCCTTGGCTGGCCTGTTTTTAGGGTTAAATCTGTCTGCTTTGAATGTACAGAATTCCATCTCTCTGTTCCACTGTTTTCCCTCCTTCCTTTGGATCCTGGCTTCATCCTACCGTTGCCTTTTGCATTGAAACAGGCAGGCCCAATTACCCTGACTTTTCACATTGTTTAGACTAATAAAACAAATAAACTACCTGAATATATTTCTTGCTAAGTAGCTTTTTTTTTCATAGCGTAACTTTGAGGATATTCCCATTCTAGAAGATCTTCTCCCAGGAGTGAGAACAAAGAGAAAGAAAGGAGATGAAGGTAGAAAATCCTGCCCTGCTTTGAATCTGCATTTCTTTGCTATGTGGGGTTGCTGCAGTATGAGGAGAAATTCTGTGAGGAATAAAAGGGATTAGTATTGGGATTTTATTTTTAAAATAAAAACAGTGTAAACCCTAGACCAAGGAGAGCAAGCAGAACCAAAGAAACCAAATGAACAGAAACAAACAAAAAAACCCAAAAAACAACTTTGGAAAGCTAGTGCCCACAACACCTGGAAGGAGGTCAGGAATGGTGTGGAACTTTGAGGCCGGCTGTGGCGTGCTCACTGAAACTGGTTCGCAAGCATTGCTGGAGCCAACATACAACCACCCAGTGTTTTTGGAAAGCAACTTGAAAATGTGTACCAAAATCCATTACTGTGTTTGAACCTTTTATTTCAATCATTCCATATCTGTGAGAGTAGTATAATTAAATCCTAATTCAAGGTACAGAAACATAAACTGATTACTGAGTGATTTAGAACTGTGAAAAAAATGGAGCTAACTTAAAGGGTCAGTAAAAAGAGGATGACTAAGTAAACCTAATGGCATATTATGAAGGCATGAGAGATGATGACTGTGAAGATTAAAACTTAGAAACATGGAAAAGAGTTCTTTGAAATTGCAACTGCCCTTTTCAGTACAGTGGCCACTAGCCTTGTGTGGCTTTTGAGCACTGGAAATGGGGTTCATCCAAACTGAGATGTGTTGCAAGAACAAAATAGATACTGATTTTGAAGATTTGGTATACAAAATATAATACAATTTATTAACAATTATAATAATTATATACTATAAACATTAATTGTTTTGTATCGGTGACATGTTGACATGATAGCATTTTAGATATGTTGGATTAAATAAAATATATCAATAAAATTAATTTTACCCACTTCTTTGAAAATTTGAACTTACATATGTAGCCTTGAGTGTACTGTTATTGGAAACTTCTTGTCTGAGCCCCTTGAAGACAGGCTTTAATTCTTGGTTATGTAAGTCACACATCTAGAAGAGCCCACAGCTCATTAAATTTTTATTAACCAACCAGATAAATAAGCAATTTTAATATTTACTTTAAAAGTGTATGTGATTACATGTACATTAAGCTTGCAACTGTAAAATATTCATATGTAAAAAAGACAGAAAGTTACTACACCGAAGGGAAGTTGGTTGTCTTGGAATGGTGTTATTATAAGCAACTTGTCCCATTTTTTAAAAAAGAATGAAGGCAGGAATCATGTTTTGTGTGCGTGTTTGTTTATTGTAGGGAGAGAGAGACACACACACTTGATCAAAACCTTCAGACACCTGATTGTTGCTGATTCCAGTGGCCTTTCTAATGTGAGGCAGGGCATGCCTCTTGAGAAGCTTGGGGAGTGATTCCTGAGACCTGGAGTGCTCCTTGGTGCTGGGTAGAAATCTTGTTGGCCCAGAGCAAGTAAGAATGATTTTATTATCTCCAGCTTCTGCAAGGAGCTGCAGTTATTTCTCAAGGTCAGGTGAGGGAGCATCCTCAGGATGAGTAATAACAGTCCTCTGAGGGTGTTCCACCCTGGCAATAGTTTATAACCATGTAAAGATGATAATAAAATAATTCCAAAATAAACAAACAGAGGGTTTGTAAGTGCCCTTAGAGATCAGTAAATCTGAGCACGTGACTTGCCAGTATGAGGAGCAGATAAAACTCTTTCTTCTAATGTCCTGATACATTAAAGAGGATGGCTGCACCATTTCAGGGTTTTAGGAAAAAAGAAAAGTGGATCTCACTCAGAGGCTGAGCAAAGTTCCCAAACATTAAGAAAAACTCTAGACTGTGAGAGATTTTGCTGATGCAAGAGATAGTTATTGAGTCCCTAATATGTGGGCTAGGAATGTTTCTTGAGACTGAAGATATAGCACTAGACAATGTTTACAAATTCCTTAACTTTATGGTATTTATATTCTTGTGGGATAAATTAAGGCAATAAGCATGTATACTTTACATATAGTATGCTAAGTGACTATAAGTACTAAGGAGAAATGTAAAGTGTGGAATAAAGGCAAGAGACAGTGTGGGAAAGGAGATTGCCTTATTATTATTATTATTATTATTATTATTATTTTATCCTCACCAAAAAAATGAGGACTTTTTTTTTTCATTGCTTTTAGTGAGAGAGGAAGGGAGAAGAACATTGATGAGAGAGAGACAAGCATTGATTGGCTGTCTCCCATACATGTCTGGACTGGGGATCATACCCACCTGGACTGGGGATCATATGCATCCAGACTGGGGATTGAACATGCAACCTGAGTATGTGCCTGGATCAGGAATTGAATCCACAACCTTTTGGTTATGAGATGACACTCCAATCAACTGAGACACACTGGGCAGGGTAGGAGGTTGCCATTTTAAATTAGGGTACCAGGGAAGGCTTCAAAGGGGTTGGTATTCGAGTAAAGAGAGACCTAAAGTAGGTGAAGGAATAAAAGTTGTAGAATTTGGGTAGAAAAAACTTTCAGAAAATAGAACAGCAATTACAAAGGCCCTGAAGCAGAAATTTACCAGGCATATTTGAGGAACAACCACAAAACCAGTGAGGGTAATGCAGAGAGAAGCCAAGGATAAACAGAAGATGAAGTTAAGTCTGTGTCATGGGATCAGATTCAATCTTCTAGGTCACTGTGAGAACTTTGGCTTTTATTCTGGGTGAAATGGGAAGGCATTGTAAGGTTTTGAGCACAGAAATGAGACATAGACTTATACTTCACCAGCATCTGACTTCAGGGAAGCTGCCAGCTTGGAGGCTTTTGCAATAAGACAGAAATGATGGTGGCAAGTATGAGGTGGTTATCCTGGCATATGTAAGCGGTAATATTCTACTTGTATCTTGAAAGCATATCTGATGGGTTTTGCTGATGGTGTGAAAGAAGTAAAGAGTATGAAGAAGTAGGGGAATTGATGATTATACTAAAATTTTTGGCCCAAACAACTAAGGATGAATTTTGACTACTGAGACAGAGAAGGTTACAGGAAGAGCAGCGTTACGGGAGATCAAGTGCTCAGTTTTGGATATGTTGCAAATCTGGAGTTTAGAGTAAAGTTCTTTAAAGTTATTAATTTGGAGATATAAATCTGGGGTCATCAATTTATAAAACCTTGAGACTGGCAGGGGTGTCAAACTCATTTTTGCTGGGAACCACATTAGCCTTGTGGTTGCCTTCAAAGGCTAAATGTAATTTTAGGACTGTATAAATGTAACTACTCCTTAACTAGGGTCAAGGAGCTTGGTGTTGCCACTGGGTAGAAACAAGGTGCTGGGCAGATGAAACAAGGTGGAGAGCTGAATCCACTTTGTGTTTGCCGCCTGTGCTCTATGAGGTCAAAGGAATAATCATAGATAGAAGGGAAAAGTCCAAAGAGGGATTTTTTCTGCTACTATAACCTTTAGAGACTGAAAGGTAAGAAAACTTCTTAGCAAAGAAAACTGTGAAGGGGTAGCCGTTGAGGGAGGAGATGTACCCAGGAGTGTGATGTCCTGGAGGCAAGTGAGAAATTCTCTCAAGAAGACAGGAATGGTCAGCTGTGTCAGGAACTGTTGACATATCAAATAAGATGAGGACTAAATATTAACTCTGGGATTTGCAACATGTAGTCACAGATAATCTTATAGTTTGTAAATTTTGTGGGAGCCGAAACATACAAATGGGTGAAATATTGAATATACTAAGTATAGAAAACTCGTATGTGGGGTTTTGCTTTAAAAAGGAGAAAAATTCAATGATAACTAAAAGGGAGGTGGGAACTTTTGTTTCCCACTTAGGATACAGAAAGGCAAAAAGAGGCTATTTCTACTATTTCCACTACAAGTACAAAAAGCATTGTAATCTGCAACTCACAATTTTTCTTGAAATATTAGAGAGTTGAGGTCTCAGGGCCAACCATGTAAATTACACAGAATGACTAGTGTCTCCAAAGAGAGATGGGACACAAGCACCTGCTTATGTGGGGCAGATGTTGGACTCATGTCTTAAGAGAAGACTTCAGCTAAAATATGTAATAAATTCTAAAGGCTGCGTTTAGGCTAGCATGGGAAGGTCAATAGAAATTACCCAAACTAAAGCACAGAAAGGAAAAAAAAAAGAGTGAAACAAACAAAAAGAGAGGCAAGAGCTTTGGGATAACATTCAAAGGTCTTATATGCATATAGTTAGAATCCAATAAGAAAAAAAGAAACTGTTCCAGCCAAGCAGCCTAAGTGCCCATCAGTAAATCAGTGGATCAAAAATTGTGGTACCCAATGAAATACTATGCAGCAGAAAGAAAGAAGGAGCTCCTACCCTTCATGACAGCATGAATGGAACTGGACGGCATTGTGCTAAGTGAACTAAGCCAGGCGGTGAAAGACAAATACCATATGATCTCACCTACAAGTGGAACCTAATCAACAAAACAAGAAAGTGAGCAAAATATAACCAGAGACATTGCTGCCAGATGGGAGGGAGATAATGGGGGAAAGAATGGAAAGGGCCATTAAGGAATGTGTATAAAGGACCTATGGACAAAGCCAATGGGGGGGTAGGATTGAGTGTGGGAGGTGGGGGTGGGTGGGGTGGGAAAGAGTGGTGGGGGAAAATGGGAACAACTGTAACTGAACAACAATGGAAAAAGAAGAAAAAAGAAAAATGTACAGGACAGAAGGAACATTTAAAGATATAGAGGACAAGAGTTATAAAAAAATCAATGAAAGGCACAAAATTACAGATCCAAGAGGCTCAGAAAATAGCTAAATAAATACTCTTTCCTCAATACATACCTAAAAAGTCTTCATTCAAACTGTTGAAAATGAAAGATAATGAGAAAATACTCAGAAAAAGCAGACACATTCTATACAAAAGAGCAAAGATAAGAATTAAAGAATTACCTTTAAAAACTTACTAATCTTGAAATCAATTGAATGGCATTTTAACATGCCAAAACCCAAAAAACAAAAAACCAACCCAAACCCAAAGAAACAAATTGCCAATGGAGAATTTTAAACCTAGGGAAAAGAAAATTAAGGAAAGATAAGCAATTTTTTTCTAGGTGTGCAAAAAATGAAAAAATGTATTGTAGCAGTCTATGAGAAATCTCAAAGAAGTGCTTTAGGCAAAGGATTATAACATCATAGAGAAACTAGGATTTACACAAAGAAATAAAAGACATGGGAAATGGCATTTGTGAAAATAAATCTAAATGTACTTATTTTTTTAATCTTAATTGCTCCCATCACAAAAGAGGTGTATAAATGTATTGTGTGTTTATACCGCACGCAAAAGTAAAATAAATGACAATAATAGCAAAAAGGATGGGAAGACAGATTTGGGAGTGTAAAGTTGTAAGGTATTTATACTACATATGAAACTATAATATTATTAAGTATGTATATTGTAAACCCTAGGGCCACTAACAAAAATTTTTAAATAATAAGCCAAAGATAGAGATAAAATAGAATCATAAAATGCCTGATCTAACAGAAGGGAGAAAAATAATTGTTCTCCTGTCATTGTTTCATGCCTTTTGGTGATCTATTCCAAACAGCAAATAGACTATATTTTAAAAAGCTGGGTAAGATTTTTAAAGTTTCATTCTCTACTTCTAGACTCCACTTCCTGCATTCCAATTGCTCCCTTTGTGGCTGTGCAGCCAGCCACACCTGAAGCTGTTGTGTTCTCACTGACTATGCTTCATCCTGGTGACCTTTTGTTCTGCTTTAGTGTCCAGCTCCTCCCTGAATCCGTCTTTACAGTTGATGTTCCCTCTACCAGGAATGCTCTCTCCCAGCCTTCCTATCTTCCAAATTCCTCTCACCCTTCAAGTTTGAATTTACGTGTTAATTTCCTCATCCAAGTTTTCCTTGACCCTCGAGACTTAACACAAATAGTTAAGTAGTTTCTTAGGACTCTGCAATTGTTTTTCAAAACATTCATTAAAATTGTAGTTATATTTTTTAATTATTATTTTAGGGTCTCTTGACAATGGCATCTGCTGTTATAGTGCTCATCATTCTAATTATTCTTTTTTTTGTTCTATAGTCTTCATAAAACTATGCACCTTCTCTCTTTTTTATCACTTATACCCCAGTGCCTTGCACAGTGCCTGACATAGAGTAGGGAATCAATTAGTTGAATAAATGAATAAAGTTTCAAGAAAAAAAGCATTCTATTTAAAACATGAGGGAAATAGTGTACCTGTTGAAAAGCATTGTTATGATTATGAAGTACAAACAACGTACAGCACTCCCCAAGTGTTCTCTGGATAGGAATTTAGAAATCATTCCACCATTTTCAAGGGAGGAAACTGAGCCAGGATTGCTTGTGACTTAATTCTGTTGTCACACAGCAAACAGATAACATAACCAGATGTCCCAGATACCGTGATTACAAGCTCAGTACTCTTTATAATACATGATTCAGCTTTTGTAGTTCCCAAGAATACTAAATGATAATGAAATAAGTGGATTTTGTTTTGAGCCCTTCATTTTTACAGGAATGTGGGTCATCCTAAAATAGACTCCTTGTTAATTTCACCAGGTGTTCCCGAAGGCCTCACATTTGATGCTGTCACTTTCAGAAGTGAGTTCCGTGGGAATTCCCTTCTACTAATGGCTTTCCCCATAAATTTGTCCACAAACTTCATTACTTTATATTTGCTGCCAGGCTTCTCTTTGCGTTAATGGGTCTTTAAACACATACTATCTACTTAGTGAGTATGTGCTTTCTTTGTTTCTCGTTTGCACTGCTTATGAACAAAGGTTTAGAGAAGCAATCTAGGAGTGTGAAATGAACACAGAACTTAGATCTTGACTTTGAATTCTGACCCTATCCTCCAAATGTCTTTGCTTGTATCCCTCAAATGCAGGGCTATGTATTAACTCCTACCTCCTAACTCCTACCTCCTAATATAACTGCTCCAAGGTGAAATAAATTAAGGTATATAAGAGACATGACATTAAAAAGTCATTAATTAATATGGGCTTCATTCCCATCCTAGATTTTCTCAATTTGGGGGAATTAAACATTTCACTCATGTGTCTATTATGATTTTATATTTTGATTATGTATCTTTCAATTCAATATTCTCAAATGGCAGAATCCCAATCTCTTTAGTTTTGGTCCCCACAGTGGCATCTGCCTTCATATTTGTGACCATTCTACTTGTTCTTTTTTGGTATTCTCTACTTTTGAGGTACTTTTGTAATGTCTTACTCAATATTCCAGGTGTGGGCCACTGAAGTTTAACAGGAGATAGATTACTGTTTTTCAGTGTCTCTATTTATGATTGATTATTATAAATGGTGAGAAAACTTGATAAAATTGATAAGCTAGGGGTTCATACATTTATTTCTTAGGTATTTACTAACATCTATTTTGTATATAAATTAGGGTTGTCTGATTTAGCAAATAAAAATACAAGATGCTCAATTAACTTGCTGTCTTGTATTTTCTTTGACAACTTTAATATAAATAAAGGTTGATCTCTGTATAAGAGAACAAAATAAAATGTTTCTTCCCCCAAGGTTTTTTTTTTTACAAGTTAAGAATATATGCATAGACTTAGAGATAGGTAACCAGGCAATGAATGGAAAGAAATGGTTATAAGTGGGCAGTGCATAAAACCCCCAGGGCTGACATAACAAGGGACCACAAATTGGATGGCAACAAACACAGAAAATGTTTTTCTGTCACAGCTTAGAAGTGTTCATTCTTTCTCAGGGGCTCTGAGAGAGAATTGGTTCCATGCCTCTGTCTCCTAGCTTCTGGTGAAGGTCAGCAATCTTTGGCCTTCCTTGGCTTATAGATGCAACAACTCCAATTTTTGTCTCAGTCTTCACATGACTCTTCCTGTGTGTCTCTTCTCTTTCCTTTGGGAGGACTCCAATCATATTGGGTTAGCGTCCACCCTAATGACTTCCTCTCAACTTGATAACATCTGCAAAGACCCTATTTCAGAATAAGGTCACATTTAGAGGTACCGGGGATTTAGGATTTTAAGATATCGTTTTGGAGGACACAGTTCAACCCATAACAGATGGCATGGGTATTGAATATCATTGAGTTCAGAGAATGGACAATTTGTTGTGGGATAGAATGATTTTTTTTAAAAAGACCCATACCAATGTCAAGAATTAATTGAGCTTGACTATGAATGGTGGATATACTTTGTAGGAGAAAAGAAAGAGGCCTGGATGTGGATGATGAATAAGAGAATAGTGAAGGAAGTTATCTTTCAGGAATGGAAGGTACTTGCTATGGTTTCCTAAGGATGATCACAATCACTGCTGCAAACTCTGAGAAAAGCAACAGTAATTTAACTTCCTCAGCTCAGAAAAGCAACATTGTCATTATGAGGCAGATTTTACTGGTGTCCAATTTTCCTTTTATCTGCAACATTCAAATTTCTCAGTGTTAATTTAGTTTTGGCACCAGTCCCAGAGATACTGGAGGGACGAGCCTGTAAAAATACTACAGGCGATGTCTGTCTGCCTGAAGAAGGTGCTAAGCCAATTCCACTGGAACCCAACATGGTGGTTATATTTAAAATCAAACATTTATGTAAGTAAGGGTGCAAATTATAAGCAATTGATACAGTTAGATGTTATTTACTTTATAGAGATAATTAGACTTTCCAACTTTTTAGGATGTATCCATACAACAAAGCTGGTAAGAATAAAATAGAGATCAGAGAAAAGTTTTGAGCTGTGTTTGTTTTGTGGGAAGCTAGTGCAGGGCACGCTAAGTTGGGTTTATAGTTTTTTGAGTGTGTACCACACTATGGCACACCACAGAATGTACCATGTTTCTTTATAGAGCAAAGATTTTAGATCTGGCTTTCCAAATTCTTCAAGGAACCAAATAAAATTAAATTTAAATAGTCATTTATGAATAAAAAAGGAAGATTAATGGGGCAAACTACAGGAAATGCAGTCTCCTATTCCTTTGATGGGGCCTCCTCTGCCTAGGTGTATATTTTCTCACACAATTCCCCCTGTCAATAGTCAAGTAAGTCAAGTTTGTATGAAGTTTATGTCAACTTACCTTACCAAACAAGGCTTTGATTTTCTTTTGGTTGATGTTTCAAAAAAAATCATTTGAAAAGAAAGGGGATCTATAACAGTTTGAATGGGCTCTTGCCTAGTTTTTATTCAGTTCCTCCTTCCCTCTATTGTTGCACCTGTAGCCACCAGAGAAGGAGGTGCAAATAGAGGGAAGGATGGCAGAAGGTACCTTTCATCTCACCATTACTTATAGCTCTGTTACATTTGTTGCCAACAGCTTTGAGTTTGTAAGGCCAATAATCACAGACCCATGGATTTCCTCCTAGTTACCTTGTCAGTTGTTCAGATGAACTACCACAAGGCTGGGGGGTCTCAGAGCTTGTAAAGGTCAGATGCACTCAATGAGAAAGTGATGACTTGCCTGCTTGCCCTTTAATATATTTTTACTTGGAAAATGAATCTTTAATAAAACAGTAAAAATAAATATTTTAATCAGTTATTATACTGTCAAATCTATGACAGCTTCATACAAGAGGTAATCAATCAATTAACCATGATTAACAAGAAACCTAGGTCTGGTTGTATACTTCATCTGTAATCTATAACTAATACTTGAAAAGCTTCTGCTGTCTTGGTTCTTTCCAGGCACTGGTGAATTTGACTCAGTGGAACTACTGGGGACTCTGTGACTCCCACTGCACTTTGACCCTGGCATCTTCCTTCTGCTAGACACCTTTCCTTAAACCATCTTCATTCTGGAAAGAATGTTTTTCCTGCTTACCACTTATCAGGTGAAGATGCCATTTGTCTTTCTACCTTTTCAGGACCTTCCTAAATTCCTTTCTTAATTCCAACCTTACTAGTCATCTTAAGACTGCATATCTTCAGCCTGTTTGTGATAGATGTGCACATAGCTAGGCTCCTTTTCTGCACAAAAAAAGAATAGCTGCTTAGAAATTTTTAAAATACTCTCCTCTAGGGATCTAAAACCCTTGAAAAAATCTAGACCATCATAAACACATACAAAAGAAAAGGGAAAACAACCTAAAGTATCACAGCTTAAAGGAAAGCATTATCAATATTTTAATTAATATCCTTCCTGTCTTGCTGTTTCCTGCCTATTTGATTTTGTAAACTAGTTGCTTATGTATTCTCTCTAAAACTGTGTGTGTGTTTGTGTGTGCTCATATTACTTGTTTGTTTTTACTTAATGCTGTTCATCAGAAGTGGCATAGCAAAATGGGCATGAATTCAGGAATGTGGGCTCTGGAAGCAGAGTATATGGTTCAAGTCTTCATTCCCTTACATCTGTAAACTTGGGTGACTGATTCAGCTGCTTTCATTCTTAGTTTCCTCATCCATAACATGAAATATAATAATTATACATACTTCAGGGAATTATTGGGACAATCAAATGATATAATGTATGTTAAGCTTTCACATACCACATGTACCTGGCATGTAGCAAATACCCAATGAAGGTTAACTATTATATTTTTCTACTGTTATAAGATATTCAGGATTATAATTTTACATGACTGCATAACATTTTATCTTTGGTATATACTGTAGTTTTATTATCTGTTGTATATTTAGACATTTATTTAAGTTGCTTATAGTTTTCTTAACTTTATAAATGTTGGGATAAGCATTGTTGTGTGAAAAGATTTTTCTGTAGTTTGGTTTATTTTCTAAATTATCTGAAATACAAAAGTTCAAATGACCGAGTCAAGTAAAATGCCATTTTTCTCGTAGGGTTGTGGTGATTTATATTTCCATCAGCCTGGAATTGTTACAGAACACAAGGGGGCAGGGGCAAGGGTGATATACTATTACCCGAAAGGAACCCCCCAGGTTCGTTATGTCCTCTGCCAGAGGAAGGACGTCTCTCAATGCCAGAGATTCATGAAAAGGAAAGAAAATGTTTATTTAATGCTATACAGACTTAAAGTAGTGACCTAATGTCTTCATCAAAACCCCAAAGTCCCTTAAAACACCCACAAACACACACAATCCTTTCTTCCCCCTTTGCCCAGTCTGGGGTACCGTATCTCAGGAAGAGAAATAGAAGTCTGTGGCTCAGACAGCCTCCTGGTTCTTCCTAGTAATCTGTCTCAGCTGGTAGGCCTCCCTCGGTTTCTGGCACCATCAGCTGTGTTGCCCGGATCTCTGTTAAAGCCAGCTGGTGTTTCCTGCTTCTAAAGCTGCGGGGTCCCCACTCTGGCAAAGCCTCATGGTTCTCTCTCCCAGGGCCATGGGAGTCTCCACTCTGCCAAAGCCACATGATTCTCTCACTTAGGGCTGAGGGGAGGAGGGTCACCACTCTGCCAAAGCTGAGTGGTGGTTCTCTGCTAAAGCCACATGGTAATTCTCTCTCACAGGGCTGTGGGAGTCCCCACTCTGCCAAAGCAGGGTGGTTCTCTCCACAATGGCTGCCGTGTCTGGGTTTAAATCTCTGTGCCAGTCTTCTTCTGCAGCCCCGTTTCTGACTCCTCCTACAATCAGTTACACCTTGCCAGCACTCCCATATTTTTCCAGCTTCACTGGGCTGCCATTGTGGGTCTGGGCAGGCATGGCCCAATGTCATGGAGCCAATCTTCTCCAAGCTCTCATGCAAGGGCTGTAATTCTGGGGACCTGTCCCCCAGTTACATCTTGGTGGGGAAGTTACTTCCATTCCCCTGGCTCAGAGCATGGCTACAGCTATTTAACATATCTATGTAACCAGTTAAAGGTTATAGATATGTTAAATGACCATATGAGAGGTTAGCTGCAAAGCTGTTGCTATGCAAAACAGCTCTCAATGGTCCTGCTCCATTTGTCCCTTCTCCCAACCCACACTTGGGGGAGTGGGGTGAGGACATCCTAATATTTCCTGGACACCCTGAGTTCTGGACCCCATTCCAAATCCCTATTTGGGGTCCCCCCCCCTTGGTTGCACCTTATTACAGAATGACTATGACTGTTTCCCCATTCTCTTACCAACAGATTGTGTGTGTGTGTGTTCACATAAATTCTAGATAAGTTCAAGTTCCTTAACAAATATCCATACCACCACAACTGCTTAAATTCTTCAGCAATCAAACAATGAGATACTAAGTTGATTTTCTCCAACATCAGTGGGGCTGGAGTAATCTGTAGGCTCATACCAAGTGGAAGGTGTTCAGACACAATAAAAATTTTTACAACTACCCTGGCAACTTCAAGGAAGTTTTCACTACCTTATTCTCTGCTTTATCATATCCCCTAGCTTGTATGTCTTGCTTTGTCATATATTTGGTGAGTGAGGTAACATATTGATGAGTGTAGACCACCCATTTATCCAAATGTGATCTCCTAAGAAATCACGTCTCCCAAAATGTGTACCCTTTTATAGCCTCTCCCTGTGAATGTGACATGAGTTGTGCTGCATTGCATTGCACACCTCTGAGGCTAGGCCATAAGAAGAGTGGCAGCTTATACTTTAGACTCTTAGAAGGTACATGTGCTCAGGTGAGAAGACAGCTTTCACCCTGAAACTGCCATGCTATGAGGAACACAAGCAAACTATGTTAGGGAAGTCATATCTTGAGAATCATCCAGCTCCTACTTTTCCCAATTCTTACAGCTGAGGCCCAAAAAATATGAATGTAGAAGCCATGTTGGACATTAAAATACAGTCAGATCTTCAGTTAACTTTGGCTGCAACCACTGTGTAACCATGGCCACAGGTTAGACCAGAAATGGGAACAGCCCAGGTGAGCGCAGTCAACTGACAGAAACATAAGAGATAATGATAAATCATTGTTTTTTTTAAAGATTTTATTTATTTATTTTTAGAGAGGGAAGGGAGGGAGATAGTGAGAGAGAGAGAAACATCAATGTGCAGTTGCTGGGGGTCATGGCCTGCAACCCAGGCATGTGCCCTGGCTGGGAATCGAACCTGTGACACTTTGGTTTGCAGCCCGTGCTCAATCCACTGAGCTATGCCAGCCAGGGCGATAAATCATTGTTTTAAGCAAACCACTAGGCTTTAGGATGGTTCATTGTGTAGTAACAGAAACCAGTACAATGAATTAATACAGAGAAAATACAAGCTCTTTGGTTTGAAACATTCCTTCTTTGAAAATTTGCAGCAAGTAAACATTGCCTCTGTCACTAACAGCGTTTATAAAAATGAAGTCATAGAAGGTCACATTACAAATTAATTGATGATGAGAGTGGAGAAATGGGAGGCAATTAATAAATGAACAGGGCCTGAGGTGTCACATGGGGTTTGTAGAGAGAATTGAAAGAGGCCTAGTGGTCATTGAAATCAGTTAGTACAGCATGCAAGTCAAGAGTTGAGGTGACTTGGGGATTTGGGGAGTCTGATAAGATGTTTTGAAAGGAAAAATGAAGGACTTAACAACATTTTTGTTTTGAATGTCTGTTCTGCTATAGGCAGACTGATCAATTTTTGTTTCTATTTCATACAGTGTCAGAAAGGCCAGCATCAAGAAACAGTGTCAATATATTTCACATATATTGGTTTTATATTAAGGTAATTTATTAACAAGTGTGTGCATTCCAGTTTCCAATGATATTTTTAAAAACTTATCACCTTGTGAGTTTTAGGGTAGATACTAACTCCAAATTTTATTGTATTATTTAATTTGCTTTATTACTATGTTGCAAATGCCTGTATGTAACCGGCAGTTAAGATTATATGTTTGGGCTACATAGGATGTGTCAGAATTTAATTGACTTAAAAATATTCAAAATGATAATATAAAGAAATTTCATTTTATTGAGTATTATCTTAGTCACCCTTTGTCACTTTAGATGGCCCCAAAACTATGTTGAGTTTATGAATGTCTCTGAGGACAGATTTCAGAAATTTATGGAGAGGAAATTCTCCCGAAGTGCCATTAATGAAACCATCAACCAGTGTTCTGGATGACTGAGAGGACAGATCTTATTCCCTTGAGCTTTCCTTTGGAGGCTAAGCTCCCAATATAAAAAATTAGTATTGAGAGATTTTTACACTTGTCATTGAATATATTACCACTTTCTTGCCACTTCCAATTTGCAATCAAAGTCATCTGTTGCCCCAGTGCAGGCTGTTTATTTTTTTAAAAGAGTTTTGCTAAGATTTTTACTACACGGACTTAATTATGTAATTATATAACAGACCTGGTAAATGCTTCAGAGGAACCATTCTACTCTATGAAGTACCTAAGATAGTCTTTAAAGAACATTTAATTACATAATTACAATGCCTAATAGACCAGAATAACAGGTATCAAGAATATCTTTGGAGCCATAAGAGAAAAGTTATGGCCTCTAGGGAAAATAATACCAGTTATGAGAATAACCTCACCATTATGTCATATGTAACAGCACATAATAAAAGGAGATATTAATGCTAGATATAACAAGTATTATATTAATTTTGCTTTTTTTGCCATGAACAATATTCCTTAATTTTCAAAAAATAAATCTAGAAGCAAATGGAAATATGTTTATCCCTTGAGGCAGAAAAACCTATAATATTTTAGATTTTATATGCATTTTGCCTTTTTTGCCATAAACAACATTCCTTTAATTTTCAAAAAATATGTAGAAAAAATTATAAATATATTTATCCCATGAGACAGAACAGTCTATGATATTTTAAATACAGAGTGGCTATAACATTTGAAATAAAAATAAAATAGAGATTGCAAACATATCAAGTTTAACCATAAAAGCATGTATATTAATTTTAAAACAACAAAAGTGCATTTAAGATTTCAGAAACAGTTTAAATTACCATATTCATATATTTGAGTCTGGCTCACTATACTTCCTGAGTAGTAATGGAAAAAAAAAATCAGGAATAAAACTAAAACATGCCAGAGCCTTGAATACTACGATTGCCTTAGCTGTATGCTGGGGGTGAAGGTTCTGTTGAAATCTGGGAAGGAAGAGTGAATTTTAATTAAAGTCCATGTTATTCAAACATTTTGCTGTGGGTGACATCATCCTTTAATATCTATTGAAGAATTTATAAGCAAACACTAACATTTGACTGTGTTTCACTGGTAGTCAACTCAGAAATCTGTTTTGATTGCTTTATGGGCAAAAGCCTTTTTTTTGTAGTGTATTTTAAAGAATACATTTTATTAAAAAGCCCAGAATTTAGTTGAATAGTTATTACCCATTAAAAATTTTCATACCACAGTTCATATCTGGCAACAAAACAAATAAAAACAAAGTATGGTTGTCAATGGGTCCTGATACATATTAAATATTCTTTCCCTTTGCTTCCTATTACTTTTTTTTTGGTTTGCATGAAAACTCACATATGTTGGCAAAATTCCAAATTTATCTGCTACAGATAGAGGCTTATATTCTCTAAGGCCATGGGTATGTAGAGAAAAAGTTGGCATCTGTAAATAAACACTTCCAATGTTTCACAAAGCCAAAAATTTTGGGAAAGTTTGTCCAAGGCAATAGTATAATAAAATTATGCAAGTTTGAGTTCTTCCTAACAAATATTTAAGCAATGCATTTTTTATGTACCTAGGGATAATTATGAAAGTATAGCCAAAGTGTTTAGATTCTTTCATATATCTTATTTTAAAAAGTCAAGTTTTGCTTGATATGTATATACTCTCTATCCTTACATATCTTTTCTTCCCCTCCCCCTGAAATTTGAGTGGCAGCCAAAGTCCACAGTGTTGGATTGAGTTCTGCAAGTGGGATATTTATATTAACATCTCAAAAAATATGGGTTCATATTTTTGAGGCCTGGAAATATTTCCTTAATTACTAACATCACTCTGTTATTCAAGCATAGAGCATTATGGATAGCATATGTGCATTATATCTTATATATACTAGCCCTATACTGTGAGGTAATACTTAATGTTCTTCTCCCTCATCAATGTCCTCAAATAAAACACAACAACTACAAGCATAACATATCTTATGTATTGTTCAAAGTAATATTTTTTACTAAACAAAAGGTAAGAGAATTCTGAGTATGACCATGGTGGAATAACAGGGACATGATTTACTCTCTCATTTTAACCAAAGAGGAAGACACAAAATATATAAAGCAATCATTTTTAGACATTATATGACAGATGATAGCACAGAATTATTATCCCTGTTTACAAGGTAAACTGTATGATTGCTCCAGTTTACACCCTTGATGCTGTATCTTCTCTGTTCTTCAGGCACAAAAGAAGCCAATTAAAGCCAATGAATCTCACTTAGTTTTAGTGACATTGACTGGAGTTCAGGGAGAACAAAACATTGGAGGAAAAGAATATCCACAAAGACAGAGCTGGAAGATCTGCAGAGGGGTCCCTCAGAGTCTTTGGCAGAGTACTAATCTGTTCACACATAAGAGTTAAATCATCCAAAGCTGGAGAAAAAAGCACTGGAAATAAGTAGGCTGAACAGTTCCTGAAGTTAAACATGGGCTGATAATGGCTTTTGTTTCTGTTAATCAGAGTAGAGAGATTTCATCATAAATGAGGCATTGGGCAAAATACTCAGGAGGAAATTATCTTAGTAGTAGGGTTAAATTTTTCATAGAATAAAGGCTTCTCTGAACCTAATCTAACGAAGTTTACAAGCAATCCTATACAGTAACAAAGTAATCCCAAATAATCTAACAGCATCCCAGACAAAGAGATCAACCTTATTTAAATGAACATAGCAAAATCTTTCATCCAACAACATAAAATTCACAGTGTACTTCACCGGAAAGAAACTTTTGAGGCATACAAAGAATTAGGAAAATATTACCTGCAACCCAGAGAAAAATCTCCTAATAGACTCAGAAATAACAGAAATGATCAAATTAGCAGACAAGGTTGTTAAAAATGACTATTGTAAATATTACAGGAAAAAATCAGCAATAACAAAGTCTTGATGAGAAGTGGAAGTTGGGATGGGGAGAAATGGATGATAGAAAATGAAAAGAACATCATAACCTTTGGGAAACATTCAGGCAGTCTAACATATGTGTAATTGGTATCATAGAGGTTACAAAGGACAAAAAAATTGAGGAGATAACACCCAACTTTTTTCATATGTGATAAAAATTTGAAACCCATAGGTCAAAGAAAACTTATTGCATTTGAAGTATAGAAAACAAAGAAAAAACATACCAAATCTTAAAAACATTGATGAAAAGAAAATTTTAAAAGTAGCCACAGAAGACAAAAAGGAACAAAGGTAGGAAAGACAGCTGATATCATCAGTGGTTATGAAAACCAGTGGACATATTCCAACATGGCGATAGAGTAGGTGGATGTTACACTCATATCACTCTGGGCCAAGCTGGAATTATAACTGAAATATAGAGCAATCAACCTGAATAACCAACTGAAGACTGTCTGAAGAGAAGTTTTATAATCAAGGATTTACAGAAGGAGCTACATTAAGACTGGTAAAAAGGGTGGACGCACAAAAATAGTTGGATCTTTTGCTGTGGGCAGTGGCTGAGGTTCCAGAGGAATATCTCAGCTTCAGAAGTTCTCCATGAGGACCATTGGGTCTCAACCTCAAGAGGAGCCCACATAATATCCAGCTGTGAAAAGGAGTGGGGAGCCTATCCCTGGGGAGAGAAGGGAGTTTGCTAGGGACACAGGAGCCCTCTTAAAGGGTCAGTGCACAACATCTCATTCACAGCTCCTCACCCTGGACTCCACTGGAGGGAGGGTGAGGCAGAGAGTTAGTTGTGCATGGAAAGACTGGGGTTTGTGGTCACAGGGAGAGAACTAAAGGGCAGCATCAGGGACCCCTGTGCTGAGTCACTGTCCTGCACCTCAGATGCATCAGCCTGGGGAAAGCAATAGCTCCACCCTCTAGACTTCCTGTTGCCCTACCCTGTAGAATAGGTGCCCTGCAGATGAGTCAGCTGCTTGGGTCGTGCTGTAGAGGTCTGGGCAGACTAAGCGGTGTCAGTGACAGAGTTGTGTGGCTTTGAGGCAGGGGTCATTCCCCCCTCTTTCCTATAAAACTGACTGGTACCTACCCCTCATGGGAGATCTTCCAGACTCACACTCTGGGTTCTTGGTGGCCCCACTCTCTTGACTCCTAGTGGCTCCTCCCTGCTGAGGTCTTGGCTAGATTGGGGATAAACTAAGTTGTG
The DNA here is from genome assembly GCF_004126475.2 of Phyllostomus discolor. Lineage (NCBI taxonomy): Eukaryota > Metazoa > Chordata > Mammalia > Chiroptera > Phyllostomidae > Phyllostomus > Phyllostomus discolor. Next base: position 77,907,902 of record NC_040907.2, on the reverse strand, counting down.
TGGCAGAAACACAGACATATAGATCGATAGAAAAGAACAGAGAGCCCTGAAATAAATCCACACTTTCATGGTCAATTAATGTGTGATAAAGAAGGCAAAACATATAATGAGGTAAAGATAGTCTATTCAATAAGCACTGTTGGGAAAATTGGACAGATACATCTAAAAATGAAACTGATCTCTTTCTTACCCCATGAATTAGAATAAACTCAAAATGGATTAAAAACAAATGCTAGCCTCAAAGGCATAAAAGCCCAAGAAGAAAATACAGGCAGTAAAATTTGTGACATTTCCTGTAGGCAATATATTGCCCCAGGCAGGGTAAACAAAAGAAAAAAAATAAACAAATGGGGCTACACCAAACTAAAAAGTTTTTGCACTACAAAGGAAACCATCAATAAAATGAAAAGACAACCCACTCAATGGGAGAACATATTATTCATCTGATAAGGAGTTAATATCCAAAATTTATAAATAACTTATACAAGTCAACACCAAAAAACCAAACTATCCAAATAAAAAATGGGCAAAGGACCTGAATAGACACTACTCCAAAGAGGACATATAGATGGCCAACAGGCATATGAAAATATATTCAATACCACTAATCATCAGAGAAATGTAAATCAAAACCACAATGGGATATCACCTGACATTTGTCAAAATGGCTATTATCAATAAATCAACAATCATCAAGTGTTGACAGAGATGTGGAGAAATGTGAACCTTCGTGTACTGTTGGTGGGAATGCAGATTGGTGCAACCACTGTGGAAAGCAGTATGGAGTTACCTCAAAAAATTAAAAATGGATCTGCCTTAAGATGCAGCAATTCCACTTCTGTGAATATATCCGAAGAAATCCAAAACATTAATTTGAAAGAATATATGCACTCCTATACTCATTGCAACATTATTTATAATAGTCAAATTTTGGAAGCAGCCCAAGTGCCCATTAGTAGATGACTGGATAAAAAAGCTGTGGTACATTTATACAATGGAACACTACTCAGCCATAAAAAGAAGGAAATCTCACCTTTTGTGACAGCATGGATGAACCTAGAGATCACTGTGCTAAGTGAAATAAACCAATCAGAGAAAGACAACTACCATATAATCCCACCAATATGTGGAATCTAATGAACAAAATAAACTAGCAAGAAAAATAAAAACAGACTCATAGATACAGAGAACAGATTGACAGCTGTCAGAGAAGCAGGATTTTGTGGAGCTGGGTGAAAAGAAGGGATTAAATAAAGGACAAAAACTCATAGACACAGATAACAGTACGGTGATTACCAGTGGGAAAGGGGGTGGGGGAGGTAGAAGAGGGTGAAGGGGGGTGAATAATCATGGAGGGAAACATGACTTGGGTTGGTGAGCACAGTACAAAATACACATAATTCATGTGTCATAGAATTGAACACCTGAAACCGAAATAATTTATTAATCAATGTCACACCAATAAATTCTTTAAAAATTTAAAACATACATAGATATACATGTATGTCATTTAATCAATTTTACATACACACAAGACTGTTAAGATAGACACCAGGAAAATAACAGTGGCTATACATGAAAGAAAGTGTTAAATATTGCTTTTGATTCATTCTAAACAGCACTTCCGTGTTCAAGGTGTATTTATAAGATGCCTAATTTAATCAGGGGAAGAATTATGGCACTGACAACATTATGGAAGTGGGGAATTATGCTATTCTCTATTACATCCTTCTCTTTCCTGACTGGAAATGCCCAATATTCTTACTTTAGTAAAAATTATTTGTGTGTGTATGCACATTTTTAAAAGCCGGTGGACAGTAGACAACTATCTTTAAAGTATTTAATTAAAAAAAAAAAACCTGCCCTGCCAATCTAACAGTGCTGAACTTTGTATTAGGTGATTGGAAGGTAGACTGTGTTAGATTTTATGACCACCCTGTGAAGCTTCAGGGATGCTAAACCACCATATTAAACTTGAAAAGTAGCTGAGGGCAACAGAAAGATTTTGTTAGCAAAGAAGAAAAGCAAGTAAATGGTAGTGTCTATATTTGATGTTGGTGTAATATTAAGGGATACATAGGAGAAAGCAGTTCTTTGAAGAACTTGCTGAAAAGGCCATCAGAGATATACACAGAGGAGGAAGGAAGCCTAGGATAGGTAATGAGAGTATGAGAGTATGCAACTTCAGGTCTGTCCCAGTAGCTCAGCTGGTTAGAGTGTATGCCAAGGTTGTGGTTCGATCTCTGGTCAAGGCACATACAAGTATCAACCAATGAATGCATAAATAAATGGCACAACAAATCTCTCTCTCTCCTCCTCCTCTAAAATCAATAACTAAAGATTTTTTTAAAAGGAGTATATAACTGCAAAAAGGAGTGCAAGTCCCTGGTTTAGAAACATTCCTTCCCAGGGCTCTCAGAGGTCATATTACTGAGATTGTTGAGAGGCTGCTGATGATCTTAGCTTACATTTTCTGTTCCGTGCTGAAGTACAGAAAGATGATCAATTGGTACACTGACTCCATGACATCGCTGGGTTCTTATTAATTCAAATTCATTCAAAATGCTTTTGAGTTTTTGACCTAAGTAACATGTTGTCAGCAAGAGTGATATTTTGCTACTTCTTTGTACTTGTTCTAGTATATTTAAAATTTTTTTTTGAACTGGGTAGAACATTCATTGCTCATTTTCATTTCTACATTTTAACCCTTAAACATATTGTCTGCTGTATTTTTGAAATATACACTTTATGAGATCATTAGTGTTTCTTCCTTTTTCAATTTTTAAGATTTTATTTTTAATCACAAATAGGCCTCAGGATATTAGTCTTACTTTTCTCACATTCATTCAGATATTGTTTTCTTTTCTCATTTCAACTGGTAAAAATCAATAGATATGCAAACTTTAATGAATTCTTTCATTTTTGGTATAAATTCAACTGGGCCATGATGTTGTAGCAGCTGTTTTTAATATATTGTTAGGTTTGTTGTGTTTAGGATTTTTAAAAATGTATTTTAAAAGTGAAATAAGTCACTTTTATATGAAATATGAAAATTTTTTACTCATGTGAAGCTTTTTTGGTATCAGGGCACAATTAACTTCATAAAATAAATTAAGGTGAATTTATTTAAAAATGTTCTTATTCCTTGGAAGTTTATATAAAATTAGAATTTTATGTTTCCTTGATTGATTAAAGCAATGTAATAATTATCCAGACTTAAATTTTTAATTTTTATTTTTTGGTATAAGTGGGTTTTTACCTTTTCAATGAATATAGTTAATGATTATGACTTTATTCCTTTTAAAAATAAGCTTTATTAACTAGAGCAGTTTTAGGTTCACAGCAAAATTGAGCAGATGGTACAAAGCCTTCCCATAACCACAGTCCCCACACATGCATAGCCTCTCTCACTGTCACCAGACTGCCACATTTGTTACAGTCAATGATCCTGTATCCACATATTATCACCCAAAGTCCCTAGTTTACATTAGGGTTCACTCTTGGCATTGCACATTCTATGGGCTTTGACAAACATAATGTATATTTGTCATGTACAATGACGTGTATCTGCCATTATAGTATCATGTATAATAGTTACACTGCCTTAAATTTTGGGGGATCATAGTGTATATTTTAACCCCAAACCTGCATGGTTCAATTATTAGAGAAGTCCACTTTATTGTACTTAGATTCCCTGGTGAGACTGAACAGCTTTTTTAAAATCTCCTTTTAGATTTAAAGAGAAGTTTTCTCTAGCCAACCTTTTAAGCAAGGGTATATATAGCCTTCTGGAGATTTAGCTTCATTCAAGTTGGGATAAAGGGGTAGTTTCATGTCATAAATTTGTGTGAGCCCAAATTTCCACCAAATGCCATTAAAATCCAAGCCTCTTGACTACTGAGATTAATAAAAACCTTCTAAAGAAGTCAAAGATATACAGCCTGCTAAGCACTCGGGTTTTAGCATTGTGGTTCCTGTGAGTTCAACTGTGCATTTATAAGGAGGTTTGTTATGTTTATTCTAGTTTCTTTGTCTGTTTGTCATAAGGAAATATCTAGTCTGTCATCATCTTGGAGAGAGAAAAGCTTCTGGGGTCCTAAAAACTTTAAAGATTGAAAGAAATATTTAATAATGGAGATGCTTACTTTATAAAAAACAGAAAAAAGTATTGTATACATTTGTAATAGATTACCTTGTATCATAGTTTCAGAATATTATAAACATTGGTAGGAAATAAGCAAAAACTCAGGAGGCTTTATAATTGAAAAATGATAAATCTCATTTTTGCACAAGGTCACTCATGTAATAGAGTACCAGACATTAAGCCTGTGTTTACAATTTTAGGCAAGAAAGAATGTTCAACAAATTTAAGTGCATGAATGAGAGAATGGGTGATGGGATTGATATTATGTATCTCAGTTTAAGGGAGACTTTTGAAAAGAAGTCTTGTGCAATTTTAATTGGTTGAACTGCAGCATAGCAGATGTTGGTGCTGCTACCTTATCCCCTCAGTATTCAGCATTCTGATAGCTCATTACTGCAAACACCTGCCTCTTTCTTCCTGAGGACTTCTCTGTCCCCAGCAGTGTGCTTGGCTCATACACAGGTCAGGGACTTAACACCCCTGTGAACAACACTCAATTAGTGTGACACAGAACTCAGAGGCTCTAAACTTCAGTTTCCTCATCCCTCCACTGAGCATCCTGTGTCTGCTCCTTCCTTCTTTGTCCAGTCACTCTTCTCACCAGCACTTTCCAATTAGCAGTAATTGGTTTATGCAGATTTAACAATCAGTTTCTAATGATACCCTGTGAAGATATTTTTGCCTTATCTTTCTCAATTTTGATCAATGCTTGAATAAAAATACAGAACATTTCTGTATTTTTGAATACAGAGTAAAAATACAGAAAGTTAACTGATTTGAAGAAGACACATAGCATTGGTTGTATTACAGCCGCCATGGGATCTGATGAATCTTTTTCTCTTGTTTAGTAATCCTGGGAGTCTGGCCTCTTACTTTCCCAGCACCAGCCAGGGAACCATGGACTTGACCTCTATGCTTGCACCAGCTACTTCTAGAGTGGTCAGAGCCTCCACCTCACACTGGCCCAGGGCAGCCTCAATCCTCTAGGGGTGTGCCTTCCATGAGCACAACTTGATCATCTGGAGTGATGCTTCCAAGAAAGAGCCTTTACTTGGGTGACTGTCTCCTGGACTGCCACCTTGAAGGCATGTGGACATGGACAAAGAGCTGCATGTCTGCGACTGGACTTTGGCCTCTGTCATTACCCTGACCATAGACAGAGTTGAGAAAGAGAAAGGACCAAGGGTGTGCACGTCCCAGCTGCCTGCTGCATCCTATGTGATTCCACATACTTTTTAATAGGCTGGAAAATGGATATAATCTAACAAAATATTACATTGATAGATTAAGACTCTGTAATTGAGTCTCCTCAAATGTGTGAGATTATCATTATGTGATAAAAATTTGGAGGTATTGGTTAATAATGAACATAAAGTTAATTGCTGTGTGTGCGTGCTGTAAAAGCAAATGTGATTATGGGTTTGACTGATGAAGTAATACTTCGAACCAAGGGAAGTGGAAGCTCTGTTTAATTTTACAATAAACAAACAATACTATTCTGAACATCTTTGTTTTGATAGAATAGAACCAATTTCCTGAGTGCTAGAGAAAAGACTCTAAAGGCAGTTGGAAATATTTTATGGAAAAGGTGAAGCGAATATGATTTTTAATACCAAAAAAGAAGTATCACAGGGACATGTCAACAATAAAAATGAAGGAAAAAAGAAGAATCAGAGAACAGTCTTCAATGTTAAAAATCTGGGGGAGAGAAATTGGATGCGCCAGAATGGCCAGAATGGCCAGAATGGCCATTGGAGTCATTCATGTCTCTGTACCCAGTTTCTCATCCAATGCCTTACATAGAGTAGGAGGTCAATGTTCGGTGGATGAAAGAAAAATTAATGACACTCCATATTTATCCCACTTAACTGTGCTATTGAGAGAGGACACACACTCTTTTCACTTTCCAGTGTCTGTCCATGTTTTTGTACCTCACATGTGAAACCATTCTTTGGGTAGTGAAGTCAGGGTGCAGGACCAATGTTCTGCCATATCTCCTGTAGAGTTATGATCCTGTAGATGCAAATTGTAATGATTACAAGGTTGATATCTCTTGGTAAATACAGCCTCCATTTCCTAATCTCTTTCATGTAAACTCTCTTTGATTCCATCTTCTACAGCAGTAACAAATGTTTGTGGTAATGTTTGCTTCAGTCCTTTGTCCTGGCTGTTATATATTTTCCCTCTGCATGCCATTTTGGTTATAACATGCTTTGATACATTTAAATCTTCTTAATATACTGATCAAATTTATGGCTTATGGGAATAAGGCCACTGACTTCTGTTACTACCCTGCTAAAGATTTTCTCTATTTCCCATTTTATTATTTTTTAAAAGCGTATTTCAAGATGTGAATCAGATTAAATGCAATACTATCCATAGAAACTATCCAATGCAATTCTTTGCTTATGGGTTTTGGAGTGCTTCTCTTATCTAGACCAGTGGGACAAATGGTTGTTTTAATTTCTTCTCACAGAGATAACTGCCTTAAACACATAGACTCTTACTTACTGTGGCACTGTGAGGAGGCAGGCATCCTGCTGTGTGTCCTTCAGTTCCTGGTCTGGTGGTCTTTCTTCCCAAATATTTCTCTCTACTTCCCAAATTTGGTTTGGCATCATCACTGGCAGTCCCCTCAACCTCTCTCCTGCTGTGTCAGGAGAACAATCCTATTGTTCTATAAAGTCTGTGTACTTGTCTGTGCATTCTACCGCGTAGCAAAAGTTTTATCCTCAGCACTTTGTACTGTGCCTAGCACATGATAAACACTCACTGATTATGTGATGAATATTTGTTCAGAATAACATATTTTTAATATTCAGAAATCAGTTGTATTTATTTTTTATTAAATTTATTGCAATTACATTGTTTAAATAAATTATATAGGTTTCCAATTCTATAGTACATCATTTCTGTATTGCATTGTGTATTTACCACCCAAAGTGAAATCTCCTTCCAGAACTATACTTTTTCTTTTCTTTTCAAAATTTTATGTATTGATTTTTTTTAGAGAGAGAGAGAGAAATTTGTTGTTCTACTTCTTTATGCATTCATTGGTTGCTTCTTGTGTGTGCCCTGACCAAGGATCAAACTAGCAACCTTGGTGTATGGGGATGATGCTCTAACCAACTGAGCTACCTGGCCAGGGCCAGATCAGTAATTTTTCAAAAGATATTTTGGCTTTAGGAAGGAGCCATTATTTTGTTTCTAATATTCTTCCTCATTTTGTTTCCTTTCTCCGCATAGTTGAACCTAAAGTTATAGCCAGTAGCATACCTTCATTATTGTGCATATTTTACACATGATTTTGTACTTCTTTGTGCTCTTCAGGAGTTGATTCATTCACAATACTACAAAAGGAGACTTTTGGAAAACCTAGAATGGGAAGATACCCTTGTTGTTTGTTTGCTTGTTTGTTTGTTTTGTTTTGTCAAAAGTATAACCTTGCACAAGTCAGCTCACTTCTATGGATCTCAGTTTCCTCACGTGTAAAAGAGGGGAGGACGGAATAATCCCTAAAGTGTGTTCAAGAGAAAAGATTCTTTAATTCTATGACTAAGAAAAGTTTTCTATAAAAGCTTTATATTTCTTCACCTCCCCTTTCCACCCCTGCAAAGGCACCCTGATCATTTTTCCTTTTCTTTGGGCCTGATTGTCTCTTCTTGTTTATAGCTGCCACTAATTTGCTCGTTTGCTTCCTGGAAAATAGCTAATTAAAACCCACTTCAGCTAACAAGCTGACTGGGACCATGCAAATGTCACTCTCTGCTGTCTGCTATTTCTGTTTATGTTATTAGTGTTGTGTTTTCCTCCCTCCGTTATATTGAATGTGAGGATGGATTTAGCGCCCTCTTCACAGGTGTGCACTGGTACCACCACCACCATCCCGGGAAGTGCTGCTGCGTTACTGCACTTCAGCACTTTGAGTGTTATTACCCCTGACAGTTAATGGTTTCAGACTACATTGCTTGTTAGTGCTAGATTTTTGAACAGCTTCATCTATCTTTTTGTTTTTACAGTGACTGGCCACATTAAGTATATGTGTCTGAGCTATTAGTCCCGTCTGTTCATCGCATGCATTTCATTTGGTGTACGGTTCCTTTTTTCTCTCTAAAATTAGTATGTATTGTCATCCATATACTTCCACACATCGACTTTTGTTATAATTATGCTGTCATCATTGTGCTTCCACACATTTCCTAATTTATTGTACTAAATTAGACCTAATATTAGCAATTTTGCAGCTGTTCCTTTAGAATATATATAGCCATATATTTGTATGTTATTTAGTAGTTATATTCCACAGCAAAAATATTAACCATGTTTTCAAGAGGGAGAGAGGAAAGATGGAAAAAAGGGGATTAAATAAAATTAAAGTCACCTGAGAATGGAGAACAGGAAATTAAAAAAAACTTCACACACTACAAAAAAGGCTTAAGAAGTAGTAAACAAACAGCACTGAATGCTTATGGGGGACTTTGCAATTCAAAGGGCATGGGCATGAGGTCTGAGCCTTGCAGCAAACAAGCCTTCTCTGAGATAGAGCTTTCGTTGCTCTAGTCTTCCATTACCATGAACATGCTACCTACTGGAATAGCTGAGCAAAGACTACCACAAGGAAGTGACAGTAGGTCTTTTGTGTGAATTGCAAAGAAGAGGAGATGAGATGGGTTGTGTGGGTGCTTCTGCAAAAACATGGCATCCGGTATACTTAAGTACCAGGCAGGCTTAAGTGATTTGGTTTACAAACATGTTTGAATGGGAGATGGTGAGAATGAGGAAACGAGAATGGTTTGGATTTCCACATTGTTTAGAATAATAAACAGCTTCAAATGCACATTCCTGCTTTGATTATATCTGGAGATGTTATTTGAAGGAATATGAAAAAGTGCTTGCAGTGTGTACTCTGTGTATTTTGCATTATAAATAGGTTATGAGAGTTGAACATGATACAGCCATCTAAAATTATACAATGACAGTTTGGGCATAATGTATGGCACAGAAAAGTAGTCAACAAAATAGATTCTCCTAGGACACAGACTACCTGTTGTGAGTAGTTGTGTATTTTGTAAAGCCACCTGGGTTCTGTTTAATAGATGGAGTTAGTAATTCAGTTAATGGGACCCTCATGGACTAAAAGAATTTACAAGATGTCCCAGGGTACTTGGTCCTACTCTTAGAAAGTAACTTACTAGGAGAAACTAGCTCAGTAAGTACTGGTTGTTATGGATACTATCCCATATTTTAATGAATCCAAAAATTATGTACAATGATTTAAAACAAAATAAGATAAACCTTATAATGGTATTGATGTCTTGGCTTTGAGAATATATCCTAGACAGGTCTGTTCCCCTGGGGTAATATGCTGTATAGTGTATTAGAGATTTGGGCACAGCATACCTCTGAGATATTCATATTTTCTTTCTAACCGTGTCATAAGAGGTGGATTTTCATTGCTGAGTATGCCTCACCCTGACTGCCTTCCTCAGTGGAGCTGAATATGTCATTACTCTTCTCCAATTGATCAAAACCTGCTCTTCTGCTCTTAGAATGCAAAGCAAATTGAAATGGCTAAAACATTTTGCACTGTTACTGCTCACTGGGGTTTTATAAGAAACTACATTTAACTTAAAACATGATGTTCTAGTATTAGAATCTGGGAGAAGTCAGTAAGTGGGAGATCCAAAAACTCTGAGGATTTTGGAGCTCATGAAACCAAAGCATACAGACAAGTATGGATGCATAAACCTGGCTTCTTCCCTTTGACAGGATAAAGGTCTTACTGGAACTCACAAGGCCAGCAGTAAACATAAACCCAGCCTTGCAGACAGTGAGAACAGCCTCAGGTGAAGTTTGAGGTCATGTTGATTTAATAAATAAGGGTTGAAAATGGAAGAGACAGCAAACATACAAAAATACCCATAACAAATTAAACAAACAAACAAATAAACCTATCAGGCCCTCTTTATGCTTGGCTGTTGTCCTTCTGAGCTCATACTGGATTGAAGCACCATTGTGACATGTCCTTTGCATGAGTGTTTTGAGCACAGGGCTCACATAGAGTTGAAATTGCAGGAGGAGATGGCCTGTCATTCACCTGATAATTCTTCACAGCAGCAATTTTCAAGTTTTTTTTATCTCATAGCACAAATAAACTAATTACTAAAATTCTGCAGCATACCAAAAAATAAATTTTTTGCTGACCTGATATAAAATAGGTATAATTTTGATTAAGTCTCACTGATAGCTGTTGTTGTATTGGATGTTGTCATTTTTTTAATTTAATAGTGTAAGGAAGGAAATAGAGGTCAGTGCCCCTGACTAAATAGTCAGGTATTGCGTTTTTCAAAAATTCTTCTGGCACACTAGCGGAAAATCGCTGCTTTGTAGACTCTGGGCCCTATTCCACAGGACTCTTCTGCCTTGGCTTAGTTTTGCCCAGTGGAACAGCTGCTGTTGAACACTGACTCTATCACCTGTATCAGGAATCTGAAATGGATTAAATTAAAATCCCCTCCCTTTCCCCACAACACAATTTACCTCCTCAAGATCATAGAAATAGAAGAATGTTCCCACTTGACTTTCTTTGTCCTAATCTCCATGGCTCCAGGGCAAGCTGCTCACTCAGATACCAGGGCAAGAAAAAAAAAATGCTGATAAAAGCAGACAGGAGACTCTGAGATTTGCCAAATCTTTAGAACAATTTGGAGGCTACTTCCTGGAACAGAGCCTACTCTCTTAATCAGTCAGGCTTAAAGATTTAAACCCATTGCTGCTTATCTCCTTGATCAGTTTTCTTGCTTGTTCCAGATTGTGTGGAATGTTGTGTCATGTGGTAGCCAGAGACACTGTCAATCTTTCTTTCAGAAGATGAGCCTTTAATTTTGGTTTGGTTTCTTACTACACCAGTTTTGCAAGTTTTAGTCACAGAGCATTGCCATTTTTGTTTTCATGTTTACTGGCAATGGTTAATTATTGTGTTTAAGTTCCGTATAACTCTGGGCAGAATTAATCCACTTAATATTTTTGAGCAGTTATTAAATGACTGCGATTTGTTTTTTTACAGGCAAATATGAAATATCAAAAAAGGCTCTTTTGACAGAAAATCAGAGTCTGAAATACTCAATATTTTATAGGCTTCATTCACAACCTTTAATTTTCTGCCTTCTCCTTCACATTGTTTATATGGGCAACATACTCATCAGTAAATTTAATCATTACACTCTCTGCTTCTCAATATTGGATGGAAATGGAGAATAGGTTAAGATATACCCCTGTGATGATTCAAGTTCTTTTGGGCCCAAGAGAATGTGAAAGAGCTTTGAAAAATCTGTTACCCCCTTTACTTCCAATTTTTTAACATCATGCTGGAGATTTTGCCTCTCTATGGTGTATAGCAGGTATGTCTTTTTCTTTCATTTTGAGAATTATGGCATACTAGAATGGATACAAATTAATATGTACATCAGTAGTGATTAGAATGTTTGATATTTTAAAACAAAGCAAATAAAAACAGGCAAAATATGACCATGCATTGTTGCTAGCCCAAGGAAAGGAGTGTCCTGCTTGACTAGATCATCCAGTGGATCAAGTTTCAACTAGAGTGAAGAGCAAGAAAAACCTATTGGAGTCCTAGCGAAGTGCTACATTAGGAACTCTATAGACCCAGATAGAGCTGCTAGGTGTCTGAGATGAAGCATCAAAGCTGTAGAAAAACATTTATTGAAAGCTTGTAGGGCCCAGTGGTACTGGGCCTCATGTTTTTGTGGAAAATCACCACTGTCTTTAGCAAGGCATTTATGAGGACCCAGCTTTTCAATTTCTACATTTATTCCCTTGGGCCTGTTGTCTCACTCCATATAGCAGTGTGTGTATGTGTGTGTGTTACATGTCCAAAATTGTGCCTTTGTGCAAGTGTTACAGAACACAACAAGGGGGGCCTGGGACGATATACTATTATTGAAAGAAGGCCCCGGGTCCGTTATGTCCACCGCCAGAGGAAAGACGTCTCTCAATACCAGAGATTTGTGAAAAGGAAACGAAATGTTTATTTAATGCTATACAAACTTAAAGTAGTGACCTAATGTCTTTGCCAAAATCCCAAAGTCCCCCAAAACACCCACAAACAGACACAGTCCTTCCTTCCTTCCCCCTTTGCCCAGTACAGGGTACCGTATCTCAAGAAAGGAAATAGAAGTCCATGGCTTAGGTAGTCCTCTGGTTCTTCCCAGTTAGTACTCCATCTCGACTGGGAGACCTCCCTGGATTACCGGCACCCTCGGCTGAGTCACCGGGATCTCTGCTAAAACCAGGTGGTGGTTCCCCCTTCTAAAGCTGTGGGGGTCCCCACTCTGCCAGGCCGCGTGGTTCTCTTCTCAGGGCTGCAGGAGTCTACACTCCTCCGTCAAGTCCGCGTGGTTCTCCCTCTCAATGCAGCATAGTTCTCCTTTCTAAAGCAGCATGGTTCTCCTCCTTAGGGCTGTGCATGGCTCACCCCCGGGCTGTGCATGGTTCTCCTCTCAGGGCTGCACATGGCTCTCATTCTCAGGGCAGCACATGGTTCTCCTCCTATGGCCACCAAATCTGGGTTTTAAATCCCCGCGGCCAATCTTCCTCTGCAGCCTCATTTCCGACTCCTCCCACACTTGGCTTCACATGCCAGAACTTGTATCCTTATAGCTTTACTGGGCTGCCATCATGAGTCTGGGCAGGTGTGGCCCCATGCCCTGGAGCCTATCCTCTCTGAGCTCCCACACAGGCGCTGTAACGCAGGGGACCCCCCCCCCCCCCTGTTACTTCTGGGTGGGGAAGTTATTTCTGTTCCCCTGGCTTAGAGCTGATCACAGCTACTTAAGATATCTATGCAACGAGCCAAAGGCTATAGATATGTTAAATGACCACACCAGAGCTTAGCTGCAAGGCTGTTGCTATGCAAAACAGCTCTCAATGGCCCTGCTCCATTTGTCCCTTCCCCTAACCCACACCCTGGGCGGGGGTGGGGGATGGAGACATCCCAAAATCTCCTGGACACCTTAAGTTCTGGGCCCCATTTCAAATGCCTATTTGGGCCCCCCCCCTTGGCTGCACCCTGTAACACAAGTAGCTAAAATTAACCAATAATTTCCTCAGAGAGATCCATGTGCATAAGTTAAAATGCAAGCTTATATGACTAGTCCCCAAATTTAGGACTAGTTAAAGGCTAAAAGATAAAATATTCAGGAAAAACTGGTCTTTAAATTTCTAGATATCTTCCAAATGTCTCAGGTTACACGGTAAAATTACAATATTCTCATTCACCTTAAGATGTTACCATAAACAGTATTTTTCAAACTTCTTCTGAAGTAATCTTAAAGCATCCTCTATGGCAGAGCAAAGGGAGCAGGGAAGGAGGGAGGGTAGTGGTGGCTGTAGTCAGAAAGCAGCTGCTGCAGAAGAGAAACAGCAGTTTTGGAGTCTAATATTTTATCTTATCAATTAATGTGAGTTTTCCATTCTATTTAACAATGCATTCATTGTTGTTCTATCTTAAATGTTTTTACCAAATGTATTTGAATACAGAAGGAAGGAAGCCCCATAGTTCAGTGTTTTAATGATTATCAAATGAGCTACCTGAAAAAGAAAAACAGCTGTGTAGGCATATTTGTATCCCATTTTGGGAAGAACACCTTTATTATTGGTTTCTGAAAGTAAGTCATGGGGAAAATTTTAAAAAAAAAGAAAGGTTAATAGGGAATTTTATAAAAGATCATTGTTGTGATTATCTTGTGAACAGAATATGTGAGAACTATTAACTTAGCTAGTTAACTAAGCTAGTGAACTTAACTCTGGATAGTTTTGTATTGGCCTGCAAAATTTGATTGTAAAAGCATTTTTTTCCAACAACAAAGCTTCCTATTGCCTAGCAAAATAAATCAGTTAGCCTCCCTCTTTTTCTAATCAAACTAAAGTAAGCCCACTTTTTTGACAAAACAACTTTGGGAAGATAGAGTAGTGAAGGGTAGACTTAATTTTTGATAAGAGAAAGCAGGAAGAGGGAACATTTGAAATCTGAGCCACAGCTTTGAGGTTTGCCTAATGCACCAGCCTCACTTTCTCACTCAGAGGGTGGCCTTGTGATGAATTCAAGACCTTCATCTCTTCCTGGACAGGAGCTTGGTAGGTACTCATCTGCAGAGGCTACCCAACTATGTAATCTTGTTATCTTGTGATTTTGGATGGGAGAATTGGAATGGGGTTGGGAGGGCAAAGATGATTAGTGTCACATTCTTCTTTGTCCATAAACTCAAGAGTTTTGTCTCTGTTCCCTTTATTAGAAATATCTACTGCTAAGGAAGCTAAATTTCATTGGCTCAGCTGCAAGGGTTAGGATAGTTCTCTGTTTTGAACTCCTTTAAATAGCTTGAGATTGACTGAAACAGTCAAACAAAATCTGTCATTGATTGGGTGTCCTGTGTATCAGGCTTTGTGCTGCCACTTGCAGAGCCCCACACAAAATAATACCGAGTAGACATTTTTGAGGTATGCCCTTCGCTAAAGCATATGATGATCTGAAGCCAATGTACTAATCAGGCTGGCCATGCTCATTTGCTTAGGGACATCAGGAACTTGGTCAATTTTGATGAATATACTCTTAAGGAGTTAAACCTAATGTCCCAATTGAGTCAAAGCTGGCAGCTGCTTTTAACGTCATTTTGCAAGTTGAAAACCATTTTGAATATATTTTCTCAGCATGAGTGGAGATGATATAAATTTCCTCAGAGCACTATTATAAAGACTAATTCCACAGGATAAGTATTCAATACTATGAAAGCAAAGGTGACATTGTAGTCAAAATGTCTGTTTAAAAAGGAAAAGGAGTGAAAACAATCAGGTGTCTTCTTGCCTGGACATAGTGTGTGTGCTTCTGACTCCTGGGTAATTGTGCTGTCTTTGTTTTATGTTTCAGAGTCTAATGTGGTAGGTGAACACAATGAAAATTCAATATCTGTTGAATAAATAAAAGGATTGCTGATTTCAGCATTATTATTAGGAATAACAGAAATTCTTCAGATTCACAACCTGATAAGTAATTTACCTGTCCATCCTATTCTTCAAGATCAGCTACAGAGCTACCTGCACTAAATAACCAGCATAAAGGAACTCTGTAACTTTAGTATTGATTCAGTGATCATTAACATAGAAGCTGTTAAAGCTGTAGCTAAGAATAATTATGTTTTATATTAGGTTCTCAGAGGAGTCAAGTATCTAATACATATGAGGAAAAGGTCTGGGCCTTTCATGATTTGTTGGAATCTAAACCAGGAAAGAAAAGAGGTGGTGAGGTAGTTAGGAATAAGAGCAGGTTTTTGTTGTTTTTCAGGTGAGAGAAATAGCAGTGATTCTACATGCTGATGGGAATTACCTAGTAAAGAGAAAAATATTGTAACATAAAGATGGGAAACTTGCTAGAGTTCTGGCACTCTTGAGGAAGCGGGAGGGCACTAAAGGCTGGTCTGGTTTTAGAGAGGAGCAGGGTAATGAGCAGGAAGGTGGGGCATGGGGACCCCATTTGGTAGGTTGATAGTTGTGGTGGTAGGAGACAGTAAAAGTTCCTGTGATTGTTTCAGTTTCCTGAGGAAAGTTTGATTATCTGCTGAGAGTAAAGATAAGAGGTATTGGAGGTGTGAACAAGAGAAGGAAGGGAAGAATCAGTTAAAAAACAGGAGACAATATTCTAGGGAAATGTATGAATTCTGGCTGTAGTAAGGTCTTACTTCAGGTTCATGAGACCTGACATCAGCCTGTGTTTTGCTTTAATCACATTAGACACATAATGAGAGAACAGTTGGATTTATAAAAATGTGGTTTATCAAACTAATACTGTGAAATGAGAAGAGGGTAATAACCTGTGAGTCAACAAGGAGGGGGAGTGGATGGTATAGTCCTGATGATGATTCACGGCTGGAAGTTAGGAAACAATGGGTCAGAAGCGGTGATGAGCAGAGGCTAGGTCAAACGATTCAGCAAATGGAGGAAACAATATGACACCCTTGAGAGGCCATAAAAGATGAAATGTCTCCAAGAAGACTATCTTTGTGACCTGATATGAATAGCAATAATACTGAACCTCCATTTCCTCCTATGCAAGGATCTATGTATATTGTCTACTAAATCAAGCATCTTTAGTTTGCTGTTCACTTTTCAGTTAGTGACTAAGACTATGAATTGTGCAGCGTGTTTTGCTCCCCAGTTCTGCCACTCACTAGTTGTGTAACCTTGAGCAATTTATTTAAACTCACTGTGCCTCAGTTTCTTTCTCTGAAAAGTGGACTGATTCAATAATGGAATGTGTACTTTGTAGGCTTGTCATAAGGAATAAAATGAGTAAATATGTGTAAAGTTTTCAGATCAGTGCCTAGTATCCAACAACAACTATATAAATAAACATGGAAAATACAAGCTGAGCTTAGAATATTTGTGGTCCCATAAAATGTGGGAGCATGTAGAACATTTTGGAGGCATGCTAAAAAGACATAGGGGAAAAATGTAGCTTTCCCAGCAGACAAATCTGAGACAAGTTAACCAATAAAATAAATAGGTGGTAATCAATGATAATTGAAGAAAATATCCATGAATCCATACTGATATAAAGATATAATTGATTAAATAACTAAGGGAATGGCAGAGAGGGGAAATTCTTTCCCTACAGTAATAAAATTCGAATTAATAAATGTATAAGTAGTGACAGAAAAAGAAAGTTTACATTAGGCAAATACCATGGTAATAAAAATAACTGTTGCAGGAAAAAATCATCAGTGGACACTAAAACTAGTGGAAAAGTATAGGGAGAAAAAAGAGATTTGAATGGTTTCTAAGTGTCTACTTGTTGGATAATTATTCATTACAAGGGGAACAATGGCCATTTTACTTTTGACAAACTGGCCGAGACCACCAAGTGATTAAAGTTAATATCGCCCCAATGATGACAGACTGACATGTACCTTCTGATATGATGCTCTGAAAAGGGTGCATCACATCTGTGGTATGCTTGACAAAAACATGTAATCTTAACCTAATCTTGGGAAACACAGACAAACACTGAGGGAGCTTCTACAAAATAGCTGGTCAGTATTCTTCAAAAGTGTTGAGTCATAAAAAACCAAAAGCAAACAAAATTTTCAAAAGACTGAAGAACTGTCACAGATTAGAGGAGAAGTAGACATGACAGTTAGATGCAGCATTTTGTTCTGGATTGGATTTTGGACCAGAAAAAGGTTCTTATTGAGAAAAGTAGGTGATTCTAATAAGGTCTGTAGGTTAATAATATTTTGTCAATATTAATTTCCTGGTTTTAATAATTGTATTATGATTCTATAAGATGTTAACATTAGGAAGAACTGAATGAAAGGAGTGCAGAAATTCACTGTATGTCTTTTGCTACATTTTAAAAGTTTAATATTATTTTAATATTAAAAGGTAGAAGAATTAAAAAAAAACACTTATCTCTGCCATCAAAAGGTGGAGAAACAATGAACAACCTAGCCCCAGTGAGCTGATCTAATGCCAATACTATGGCCTTGAAATGCTACTATTTGCTGTTAAAAGTTACCAGTGCTCCTTGGTGAAACCCCTGATTGCAGGTTTCTGTCAGAATGTGTAGGATGAGCCTGGTTCTTCTTATCATAATGGAAAGCAAGAATATTAAAGGATAGCTGATTGGGTCGGAAAGGTTTACACATCAATTTGAAAACTCTTTCACTAGATGAAGATGGAACAATTTGAACTTCAGTAAAGATAATAGCTGCAAAGGATTAGAACATACATTATGTTTGACGCCATGATTTCATAGTAACGCTAGGGGAAAAATACCTAACTGCTAACCTTTGGGGGATGCTAGGAAGCTTACTCTTAATTTTGAAAATTTATAAATAAGAGGGAAAAAACCAAGCATATTCCTGCCTTTCCTAGACAACTGAATTGCAGAATAATCAATAGTTGATAAGGATAAGTTTCTTATTATGTAAGTATCTCACCTAATACATGAAAAGAAATGATAAGATTATAATATTGTGATATTGTGATTTATAACAAGAAATATATATTTGGTTTTCATCCCATTTCTGGTACAGAGCTCTAAAACCTTAGAATTTCCTAAGTAATGGGAGCAAAAAAATGATGTATTTTATCATGTTAAGGAAGTGATTTTTGGGAAGTACCTGAGGATCAGGGTTGGCTGCCACAGGCACCAATCATAGATCACAGTGTTGATTGAAACTTTGAGTCCCACCCTAGACCTCTTGGAAGAGGGAAAGGAGGTGGAAGTTGAATCAGTCGCCAATGGTCAATGATTTACTTAATTATGCCTATGTAATAAAGCCTCCATGAAAACCTAAAAAGATGGTTCAGAGAGCTTCCAGATTAGTGAACATGTGGAGATGCTGGGAGGGTGGTGCACTTGCACCTGGAGAGGGCATGGGAACTCGTATACTCCTTCCATATACCTTGACTTGCAAATTTCTTCCATCTGAATGTTTGGCTATATTCTTTATTGCATCCTTTTATAATACACTGGTAAATATAAAGTATTTTCTTGAGTTCTGTGAGCAAATTGATCAAACATAAGGAGGGTGTCATGGGAACCTCTTATCTATATAGCCATACAGGTGACAAGTTAGACTTGAGATTGGCATCCTGAGTTGGAAGGGGTCATTGGAATCTCCAAGTTGTAGCTGGTCATTCAAAAGCACAGTTAATAATTTGGATTTTTGAGTGGTGTCTTGTTGGGGACCGCTTTGTGTGGTGTTGGGATTTGTAGCCCTGCCCAAGCTAGGCCTTGAATAAGGGCCTGTAAGTCTTGACCAGGTTGCTGACAATGCTGGGAGGTAGGCAAGACCCAATACTATCACCGAGGGTTCCTGTGGGAATTCAGGCCTAAAGAATGCATTATACCCCTTGAGGCTTGCTTTGCTCTGTATAGCCACATTGCCTATCTAAATTCAAAGCAGAAGGAGGGAACTCCTAATCTCATGAACCACACCTTAATGACCCTCTGGTGTCAGCATATCTAACAGACCCTGACTGGAGGCAGATCTCTGTGTTTCCTCAACTGTTATCTATTAGGTAATATCTGTTTCTGTAACTATGGTCCTTAGACATTGATTGATGAGCTTTGCATGCAGGCTGTATACCCCTGCACATATCATTCTCCTTTCTCAGGAGAAAGGACCTCAGGGCTCTTCTTCTCTGAGAGATTAGCCAGCCTTTTCTCCACAAGCAGATCACGTCTTTGTAGTCTTATTCTCCTCTGAGGAGGCTGGGAGAGCTCTGCGGGACATAGTTCTCCCACAGTGTCTGAAGTTGAGGGGGGGCAGTATTGTGGGAGTGAGATCTTCACCCAGGGAATCTGATGCAACTTCCAAGTAGATAGTGGAGAACTGAATTGAATTGTAGGACAGCTGGCACCCAGAGGACTGCTTATTGGTAATCAGAACATAAATTTAAATATCATAGTGGATTTGAATGGATCTAGGCAATGATTACCAAGGGCTGCTAACACCACAAAAAGAAAGGCAACCAATCATTGTGTTTCTCTAGCTAACCAATCATTAGTTCAACACCAGCTATGAGCTAATCTTGTTAAAACTTTTGATCCTGAATCTGATGAAACCTCTAGATTTAGCTGTTATTTTAAAGACAACTGTACTTGAACAACAATAAAAAAGAAAAGAAAAGAAACATGTTTAAATGACTACATCGGAATGCAAATCAAAATTGTGAGATATGCTACCTCTACAAGCTGCATTTCTTCAACAAAAAATGCATGAGAAAAAAGGTTTAGGGAGAAATTCTATACAAAAACATCTTAATAAGCATATCATCTTACTGTAATATATAGACTTCATTTGGATTCTAATTCAAACATAGTTAAAAAAACTGCAGGGTTTGGGTTAGTAAAAATTAACAGGACATTTAATGATATTAAGAAAATACTAATTTTCTTATGTAATACTATGATGTGGTTAAGTTAAAAACTTATGCCTTTAGCAATGCACACTGAAATATTTAAAGATAAAATAACATAGTCTGAGGTTTACTTTAAAATAATAGAAAATAGGGTGTGTGTGTGCGAGTATAGACGAAACAAAAACCTGCCATTAGCTCATAATTGCTGGAGCTGGATGATGTGGACATGAAATTAATTATATTATTCTCCTTGGTTTTCTGTATGTTTGAAATTTCTAAAACTAAAATTAAAAAAATTAAACAGATTTTTGAAAGATATATGATGAACTTATGGCATGACAACAGCCTTATAGACCATATGCCAATAATTCCCATATTCTTCTTCCCCAAATTCTAGTATACAGCAAACAAACCAAAAGCTGGAGATGGAGAGTCTATTTACTCTGCACATTCAACAAAGTCATAAATTTGTTTTCAAATATTTTGCAATAAGAAAAAGCAAGATGTGTTATTCTAACACTTTGCCCCCACAAACCACATTTTTTTTTTACAACTTTTGGTTTGTTTCCACAGGATTCATCAAAATGTTTATGGGACTCATCAAAACATTTGTGGGTAAAATCCATTTGTTAAAAAACATTTCTTACTTTTTTTCTTAAAAATTAGTCAAAATTTTCTCCTACTCTCCCTTAAGAAGTGAAATTAAAAACTTAATATGAAGACTCTGACTTTGGATTTCTTTTTTAAAAAGTTAATCTTTATTGTATTTTTTCCATTACCATTATTCCTCTTATACCCCCCACCCTTCTGTCAGCAATCACCACACTGTTGTCCATGTCCATGAGTCCTTTTTCCTTTTTGCTCAAACCCTCTATGCCCTGACCTCCCACCCCACTAGCTGTCATCTGTTCTTCATTTATGAGTCTGTCTCTGTTTTGTTCCTTAGTTCAGTTTGTTCACTAGATTCCACACATGAGTAAGATCATATGGTATTTGTCTTTCTCTGACTGGCTTATTTCACTTAGCATAATGTTCTCCAGGTCCATCCATACTCTTGCAAAGGGTAAAATTTCTCTTTTTTTTCACAGCTGAGTAGAATTTCTATGTAAATGTCCCATAGTTGTTTTATCCAGTCATCTATTGATGGACATTTCAGCTGCTTCCATATCTTGGTGAATGTAAATAATGCAGCAATGAACATAGGGATGCTCATGTTCTTTTGGATTAGTGTTTTGGGTTCCCTTGGATATATTCCCAGAAGTAGAATTGCTAGGTCAAAAGGCTGATTCACTTTAAATTTTTTGAGGTATCTCCAAACTGCTTTCTACAGTAGCTGCACCAATATGCATTCCCACCAACAGTGCCAAAGGGTTCCCCTTTTTCCACATCCTTGCCAGCACTTGTTTGTTGATTTATTGATGAAAGCCATTCTGACAGGTGTGAGATTGTATCTTATTGTAGTTTAAATTTGCATTTCTCTGATGATTAGTGATGTTGAGCATCTTTTTATGTGTCTTTTGGCCATCTGTATGTCCTCCTTGGAGAAGGGTCTATTCAGGTCCCTTGTCTGTTAATTTTTTTTGGGGGGGTTGTGTTTTGTAAGTACTTATAAATTTTTTATATTAACCCCATATCAGATGTATCAGTGAATATGTTATTCCAACCCGTGGGTTGTCTTTTTATTTTGTTGATGATTTCCTTTGCTTTGCAAAAACTTTTCAGTTTGATATAGTCCCATTTCTTTAATTTTTCTTTTGTTTTCTTTGCCTGGAAAGATATGTCCAAAAAAATTTCTATAAGCAATGTCTGAGATTTTTCTACCTATGTTTTCTTCTATGATTTTTATTGTTTTTGGTCTAACATTTAAGTCTTTGACCCATTTTGAATTTATTCTTATCTGTGGTGCAAGAAGTTGATCTAGTTAATTTTTCTACATGCATCTATCCAATTTTCCTAACATATTTATTGCATAAACTGTCATTAGCTCATCATATGTGCTTGCTTCCTCTGCCAAATATTAATTGACTATAAAGGTGTGGGTTTATTTCTGTTCTCTTCCATTGATCTATGTGTCTGTTTTTATGCAAGTACCAGGCTGTTTTGATTACTATGGCCTTGTAGTATAATTTGATATTAGGTAACGTGTTTTCCAACATTTTTCTTCCTTCTCAGGATTGCTATTGCTATGTGGGGCCTTGCGTGGTTCCATATAAATTTTTGAAATATCTGTTCTAGTTCTGTGAAATATGTCATTAGAACCTTGATAAAATTTGTGTTGAATCTATAGATTATTTTGGGCAGTATGGACATTTTAATGGGGTTAATTCTTCCTATCAATGAACATGGGATGTGCTTCCACTTATATGTATCTTCTTCAATTACTTTCTTCAGTGTCTTATAATTTTCTAAGCACAGGTCTTTTACTTTCTTGGCTAAGTTTGTTCCTAGGTATTTTATTCTTTTTGTAGCAACTGTGAATGGGATTATTTTCTTAATTTTCTTTTCTGTTAGTTCTTTGTTGGCATATAAAAGTGCAACTGATTTTTGAGGATTAATTTGGTATCCTTCTATTTTGCTGAATTCTTTTATAAGTTATAGTAGTTTCTTGGTGGAATCTTTGGGGTTCTCTGTGTACAGTGTCATGTCATCTGCAAATAAAGACAGTTATATTTCCTTTCCAATGTGGATTACTCTTATTTTCTCTTTTTGTTTATTGCTGTGGCTAGGACTCCCATTACTATGTTGAATAAGAGAGGTGAAAGGGGACATCCCTGTCTTGTTCCCAATGTTAAGGGGGGACAGTTAAGGTGTTTGCCCATTGAGTATGATATTGGCAGTCGGTTTGTCATATATGGCCTTTATTATGTTAAGGTATGTTCCCTCTATTCCCACCTTGCTGAGAGATTTGATCATAAATGGGTGGTGGATTTTATCAAAAGCTTTTTCTGCATCTGTTGATATAATCATGTGGTTTTTATCCTTCATTTTGTTTATATGGTCAGTCATATTTATTGATTTGCTAATGTTGTATCATCCTTGCATTCCCAGAATAAATCCCACTTGATCCTGGTATATGATCTTTTCAATGCATTGCTGCATTAGGATTGCTAATATTTTGTTGAAGGTTTTAGCATCTATGTTCATCAGTGTTATTGGCCTATAATTTTCTTTTCTTGTAATTTCTTTATCTGCTTTGGAATTAGAAGGATGGTGCTGGCCTCACGAAATGAGTTTGGGAGCCTGCCCTCCTCTTGAATTTTATGAAATAGTTTGAGAAGGTTTTAGTTCTCAGAATGTTTAGTAAAATTCACCTGTGAAGCCATTTGGTTCAGGGATTTTGTTTGTTTGGATTTTTTTGATTATTGCTTCAATGTCATTAGGTATAATCTGTTCAGATTCTTTGGTTCTTCTTGATTTATTCTTGGAAGATTGTATGTTTCTAGGAATTAATCTATTTCATCCAGGTTGTCCAGTTTTTTGGCATATAATTGTTCAAAATATTTTCTTACAATCCTTTGTATTTCTTTGATGTCAGTTGTTATTTCTCCTCTTTCACTTTTGATTTTATTTATTTAGGTTCTCTCTCTCTTTTTTTGATGAGTCTGGTTAAAGGTTTTCCAATCTTTTCAAAGAACCAGCTCTGGGATTCATTGAGTATTGAATTGTATTTTGTATTGTTATTTTGTTTATTTCTGCTCTAATCCTTATTATTTCCTTCCTTCTACTCACTTTGGGCTTTGTTTGTTGTTCTTTTTTAAGTTCCTTTAAGTGTAAACTTACATTGTTTATTTGAGCTTTTTCTTGTTTTTGAGATAAGCCTGTCATGCTATGAATTTCCTTCTTAGGATTGCTTTCGCAGTGTCCCACAGGTTTTGGACTGTTGTGTCCTCATTTTCATTGTTTCAAGGTATCTTTTGATTTCTTCCTTGATCACATTGTTGACTCATTCATTATTTAATAACATGTTATTTAGCTTCCATGTCTTTGGGTGTTTTTCAGTGTTTTTCTTATGACTGACTTCTAGTTTCATAGCATTATGGTCAGAGAAGATGCTTAATATGATTTCAATCTTCTTAAATTTATTGAGACTTGTCCTGTGTCCTAGCATATGGTCTATCCTAGAAAACATTCCATGTGCTCTTGGAAAATATGTATATTCTGCTGATTTGGGGTGAAATGCTCTGAAGATACCCGTTAAATTAATTTGATCTAGTGTTTATTTAAGACTACTGTCTCCTTGTTGATTTTCTGCCTGGAAGATCTATCCATTGAATTCAATGGGGTGTTAATATTCCCAGCTATAACTGTATTTCTGTCAATCTCTCCCTTTAAAGCATCAAGATTTGCTTTGTATATTTAGGTGATCCTATGCTGGGTGTGTAAATGTTCACTAGAATTACACCCTCTTGTTGGATTGTTCTGTTTATTATTATGTAGTGTCCTTCCTTGTCTCTTACTATAACCTTGGTTTTAAAATCTATTTTGTGAGACATAAGTACTGCTACTCCAGCTTTTTTTCTTATCCATTTGCATGAAATACCTTGTTCCAATCCTTTACTTTTAGTCTGTGTGTATCTTTCAATCTGAGATGGGTCTCTTGGAGGCAGCACATATATGGGTCTTATTTTCTTATCTACCTACATCTTTTGGTTGGAGCATTTACATGTAAGCCATTTACATTTAAGGTGGTTAGTGATAGATCCATATGTAGTGCCATTTTATTGTTAGACTGTTTTTCTCTGTTTGTTTTTTTTACCCCCCCCCCCCCCTTTCTGTTTTTCTTCTTAAAGCGAGTACTTTAACATTTGTTTCAGTACTGATTTGGTGTTAACAAACTCCATTAGCTTTTTCTTGTCTGGGAAACTCCTTATTTTTCATTCAATTTTAAATGATAGCCTCGCTGGGTAAATGGTTTTGGTTGTAGATCCTTGCATTTCAGCACCTTGAATATTTCATTCCACTCCCTTCTGGCCTGAAATATTTCTGATGAGAAATCAGATGACTGTCTAATTGGTGCTCCCTTGTAGGTAACTGCCTGCTTTTCTCTCATAGTTTTTAGGATTCTCTCTTTATCTTCAAGCTTTGCTATTTTAATTATGATGTGTCTTGGTGTAGCCTCTTTGAGTCCAACTTGTTTGGGAGTTTCTGAGCTTCTTGGGCTTCTGTGACTTTTTCCTTCACCAGATTAGGGAAGTTTTTGGTCATTATTTCTTCAAATAGGTTCTCAATCTCCTGCTCACTCTCTTCCTCTTCAAGTATTCCCATGATGCGGATGTTGTTACACTTCATGTTGTCCAAGATATTTCTTAAGCTCTCTTCAATTTTTAATATTGTTTTTTCTTTTTGATGCTCTGCCTGAATGTTTTTTTCTACCTTGTCTTCCAAAGCACTGATACAAAGCTCTACTTTATCTAGCCTTACTATTTATTCCTTGCAGTGTATTATTTATTTCAGGTATTGCGTTCTTTATTTCCAACTGATCCTTTTTTATGGTTTCTATGTCTTTTTTCATGATGTTGAGTATCCTTATAATCATTACTCTAAACTCTCTAGCTGATAAATTGCTTACCTCTATCTCTTCTGGAAAATTCTCTTATTCTTTCTCTGGGGTTTATTTCTTTGTTTTCACATTTTGGCTCTTCTTTGTATAGGGTCCAACAGAAGTAACACCTTCTTGAATGTGGTTGGTAGTGTAATAATATGAGTGTAATAATTTATAGCTTTAACTTGAACATTTCACCTAAAATGTCATATGGTGTGCATGAATGTGATATTGTATGTTATAGAATTGCATGCTTATGATTTTGTAATAAAAGATTTTGTAATAAATGAAAGGGCTTTATTTGTGCCAGACCCCATGTTTTCCACCTTAGATGTTAAACTGATCAGCTGTCAAGATGATCAGCTGTTAATCTAATCAAATTGTGATCAGCAGTCAGGCCTAAGCACCACAGGTGAGGCAGAGTAATTCCTGCAGGTGGGGCTATTGCCTCCCCTCAGGCTGATGCCATTCAGAGAGGAATACTCTGCTTGAGAGAGATGGCTCCTTCAGTATGGGGAATAGCTCAGCACATGGATCCTGGTGGCTGTTCCTTCAGTTCTCTCTCCAGACCCACCAGCCCCAGGATCTCCTCAAAGTCTCTAGTCTATTCTACCCTCCCTTTGCTGGCACCCAGAGTAAATGGCTGCAAATGAAATTTTGTGCTTTGGCCCTTTAAGAGGCTCTCTACATCTCCAGTCATCTCCCCCCAGCCAATAGAACCCCTACTGCTTTTCATAGGTAGATACTATCTGGATTCCTTTCTGGCTCTGGTGCTGTAGATTTGGGAGCCCAGCTTGGGGTTTAGATCCCATACTTTTCAGAGGAAACCCCTAGTCACTGAGATATCCCTCTGGCACTTCAGCTGCAGCCTATGGAAACTCAGCCAGCCCTTTTGTGTCTCCTTTGTACTCCCTACCAGTCATGTTGTGGTGAAGTGTTTTCTTCTGTCTGTCCATGGTTATAAGGCTTCTATCCAACTAGTGTTTAGTTGGTTATTCCAGATCATTTCTTTACAATTTATTTGTAATTCCAGGTTGGTCCTGGAAGTAGTGTAGCATAGCTTCCACTGACTCCATCTTGGAGTTCTCTGAATTTCTTACTAAGATTGTAGAAATAAGAGAGTTATGAGTCCAGCCAACTTTATTCTGTTAGTTTTAAGATGAAATGGCAATTTTTTGAATATCAGAAAATGTGTGTTCTATATACTAAAGATATGGGTTCAACTGAATTATCAGATACAACTGCTGATTTAAGGAGCTGTGAATTTTAAAATACATTTTTTAAAAAATCAAAATAATACCTTAAGGTGGCTGAAATTCAAATAGTGCAAACAAGCTTTTCATCAAAAGCAATATATTCTTGTCTTACCCATTCTCTCCATTATTTCTGCTTCATAGGGGAAAACTGATTTAGTTATCCTCTGGGACATATGGAAGGATAATTCTTAGGCATAATCTTAAATTATTTAGCCCAACACATGCTGCTTCATTTTTATTTTTTTTTAACTTGATAATATCTATTGACTCTGATCATAGATGTAGGCTTAACCCCTCCTCCCATGTACCTCCCCAATTTATTTTCCTCCTTCCTCTTAAATAGTTATACAGTCTAATTTAAGTTTCTGTTTATTCTTCCATTAACCACAGTGTCTCTTGATTCCTTGTTTTGTATTCTGTGATCTATTGATATTATTATATCCAGCCTTCTACCTACCTTATAGCCTTCCTACTACTTGCAGGATTTATTCAGTTCTAACTTTGCTTGTATATAATCAAGCTTTTTAACATCAATGTTTTGTACTATAACTATTTTCTGTGAGTTGACTATAAAAGAACATCAATTCTGTCTAGTATTGTGACGTCTACAATTTTGTTGAGACCTACAGAGTTTTGATCCTGTTATCTTTTCACCTTCATTTACCCCTCATGACCACAACTCCTTAGCTAGTTTAGATTCAGTCATAATAACAACTTCCCTTCATAATTTTCTTTTCTCTTTATCTTACCCATAGGGCAAAGCCTCATTCCTGGTTATATCTACATCTCACTTACTCTTGTCGGCACTTGGGTTGTTGAACATGTCTCAAGGTAAATGTACAATTGAGGTGACTGATCTCACTTTACTTTCATGACCACTCAGATAAAATATATCCTTACTGTTGTCCAGTATTCATATTATACTTCTAAAGTTTATTCATATTTTTATTTTCATAGGCATTTTTTATATATTGCCTCCTTCTCTTTCATTGTCACTCTCAGAAGATAACCTTGTTTTCAATTTCACTAGGAAATTATAAACAATGGAAAAAAAAACTTCTAAAATCTTTGACCACCACATCTACCATCTTACTGTATCTGTCCTGTGACTATGAATGAACTGTCTACGTTCTTATCTAAAGCCAGCCTTTCCACTTGTCAGCTTTTTCCTACTTCAGGGCATCATTCCAACAATTAATTGTCCCCCCTATTTCCTGCACCATGTCTTTTCTTCTGAATCATTTCATCAGCATACAACCAATCTGTAATTTCTAATATCTTCTTAGGTATAAGTTTTTAAACCTCCTTTCTTGACTTATATTTTAAGCTTATCTCCACTTACCTAAATATAAACTTTCTATACACAATCATATATGAAGATATTAAAAAATTGAATTGTGCACTTTAAAGGGGTGAATTGTATGGTGTTTGAATTATATCTCAACAAAGCTGTTACCAAAGAAAGGAATTGTATATTCTGCCTTTTTTTTTTTTTGCTTTTCTACTTTCTTACTGCCCATTTTCTCTTGAATCTATTCCTGTCTCATTTTTACCATACCACAAGAAAGCTCTTGTTACGATCATCATTGATCTCTATTTACTAAATACCAGGGTCTCATGTCTTACTTCACACATAGCCAGTTTTTGACACAGCTGTTCATTCTTTGAAGAATTTTTTTGTTACCTTTCACTTCCAGGATACTTCATTCTCCTCTTCCCTCATTGGCTGATTTGGCTCTTCTAGCTGATTTCTCTAATGTGAAATGTTCTAGGGCTCAATCCCGTAATTTATTCTGTTCTCCAACTATACAAATTGCCCAGATGATCTCATTCAGTTTGTTTTTCTTAAATATTTTTTTCTGGCTTTATTTAAAAATTAAGTTGAATTTTTAGCAGTTTATGGTTTTAAATTGCATCTGTATGCTACTGAAATCCAAATTTATATGTCAAACCTGATTTCTCCCCTGAATTTAAGACTCATATATCTGATTATTATATCCAGTTAGATATTTGTTAGCTGATCATTCAAGTAATCTTAAATTTATATGTCCAGAATGAAATATTCTTCTTTGCCCAAAACTACTTTTTTTTGGTCAATGGCAATAGCATCCTTCGTCTCTGGTCAAAAATGTTGAAGCTGTCATTGATTTATCTCTCATGCTTAACAGTCAGTTAATAAACAAGTCTTGTTTATAGCTGGTCATGTGTTCCCAATGCTAATAGTTTCCCATACTGTCTTGGTCTCTCTCAGTCTACTGTTGACACAGTGGCCTAAACTAATTCTTTAAAAAAGAAGTCAGATCATTTTGTTCCTCTAGTTCACATAGTGTGGTAGGATTGTATTTTCTTTGCTATTGGCTCTGTGTTGTTTAAATGAGAATTTTTCTAGTCTAAAATTAGAAAAATGACCTCCTACTAAAAATTATTTTTGTTAGACAGTCCACTCAACTAGTTTATCTGAAATTCTTCCAAACTGTTAATTATTTTATCATTTTTCTTCAGTTTCTTTTAAAACTAGACATCTCTCTTTCTGTTCTTGTCTGGGTCAGAAGCTCTTTAGGATATGAATGAATATAACCTGAAATTTCTTTTCTAGTTTTACATTTACTGGATCCCAAAATTATTTGCCTTGTTCTGTTTGCAGAATATGTAGGAATATATCTAAATAAAACTTCCCAAGAAAGAATGAGGTATCTTTATTCTGATTTAAGTCTTCAGTGTTTGTCTGGATATAGAACTCTAGGTTGAAAATAAGTTTTCTTTTTTGTAAGACTCACACTACTGTCTTCCAGCATCTGCTTTTGCTGATGAAACATGTGATGACTTATGACTTATAATTTTGAAGTTTTATGTATCCAATTATCTCCCTGGAATTTTTTGGGATCTCTTCTTTGCTGTTCTGAGATTTCATAATGACATGCCCAATTTCAAAAGTTCTTCATTTGTTTGTGTAGACCAAAGGCTCTGATATATATCATATTTCAACTGCTTGAGGAATTTTCTTTAATATTTCTTGTATACTATTACAAGTAATTAAGTCTGTTAGTTTTTGTTTGTTCAAGAAAGTTTTTATTCCTATTTTATTTTTGAAGTCTGTTTTTACTGAGTATAGAACATATTTTTTCTCTTAGCATTTTAAAAAGGTCACACCATTCTTTCTTGCATGCATGATTTATGCTGAAAAATTTGTATTTCTTTTCTTTGTTGCTTTCTATATAGGTCTTTTTTTTCTGAATCCTTCAAGATTTCTTTTTATTTGAGTTTTTAGAATTTCAATTAGATATGTCTAAGTTTGTTTTATTTTTGGTATTTATTCAGCTTGTTTTGGCATCTACATTAAATTTGGAATATTCTCTGCCATTATTTCCTTTCAAAAAATTTTTAAAATTAAAAAAAAATGTTGTTCAACTGCAGTTGTCCCCATTTTCACCCACTACTCTCTCTCACCCCACCCTTGAGTGTGGCACCTCCCACACTCAATCCTACCCCACCCTTGGCTTTGTCCATGGGGCAGGAAGACAAACAATCCAATTAAGAAATGGGAGAAGGACCTGAACAGATACTTCTCTAAGGAGGACATACAGAAGGCCCAGAGATATATGAGAGATACTCAGCATCACTAGTCATCAGAGAGATATGAATTAAAACCACAGTGAGATACCACTTCACACTGGTGAGAATGGCCATCATAAACAAATCAACAAACAACAAGTGCTGGCAAGGTTGTGGAGAAAAGGGAACCCTAGTACTCTGCCATTATTTCTTTAAACACTTCTGCTATTCTTTTCACTCTTCTCCTTCACTGTTATTAGAATCTCCTTCTGGGATTCTAATTGTGTATGCATTAGACAATTTGATATTGCCCCACAGTTTTTGAATCTCTGCTCTATTTTTTTGTCTTTGTTTTGCCTTTCTGTGTTTCTCTTTTCATTCTTCAAGTTCATAGGATTTTTTCTCTTTGTGTTGCCTCTACTAATCACTGTTGCTGTGTTTTAGATTTCTAGAATTTTCATTAGATATTTTCTTATAGTTTCTATCTTTCTAGTGAAATGACAACCTGATCATGCATGTCATCTACCTTTTTTCATTAGACCTTTTACTTCTTAATTTACATTATTTTTACTTTTCTTATAAGGTATTTCCAACATCTGTGTTATACCTGTGTCTGATTCTGATGATCATTTTTCTTGCTTTTTTGTGTCCTTTGTGATTTTTTTTTTGAAAACTGGACATGTATTGAGTTAAATGTTTTTATTCTTAGTGATGACTATAAGTTTGGGCATGCCTTTACTTCTGGTAGGCCTTTTGTTTGTGTTGATCTTGTATAAAGTGATCTGGGATTGAAGTTTGTTGTTGTTATGGTTACCTTATATGAACAACAGCCTTCAAATTACTCAGTGACATCTTGTGCTTAGCATGTAGGCTAGTTTGCTAGACAATTTACAAAATGTCTCCTTTTTGCTTGCTTTTTGTCTTCCCTTTGCTCTACTCCCCTGAATTTGTCTTATGCAGCTGTACCAGCTGTTTTCCACAGTTACTTTTACTCAAAGCTTGTTAATGTATTAATGGAGAGTGGTGGAGGGTGGGTTCTCTAGTGTTCCAATTAAACCTCAGTTTTAGGCAGGCACTAGGACTCTGGATACCAGGGTGGCCTTCACAGTATTACTGCCTCTCTTCTAGATGTAATACTGGTCCCAGCAGCACATATTCTTGCTTCTTCCATAGGGGTAGAATACACTTTTCCCTCCCACAGCTTTAGTGTATGCTATTATATTCCTAAGGTTTGATTTTGGTGCTCTCCCTTCTACAGATTAAGGCTTTTATTCAATATGGGAAGGAGGAAGGATGGATCTAGTGGAGATTCAGGTGTGGGTGCTACGCTCCTTCCCCATCCAGCACTATGAGGGGAGATTTCTCAAGATTCTCCTCAGTCTTTCTTGTGAACACCTGGTTATTTTTTATTTATTTTTTATATTTTGTGGAGAAAAAGTCTTAGAGGCTTAAAGCCCCTTATATCTTTAGCAACCTGGGGCTCACACTAGTGCACTCTTCACTTTTATAACTTCCTTAAAAAGTCTAGCTGAATCTTGCTAGTTTATATGGTATCCAGTAGTAGCTTCCATAGGTTAGCAAATATTGGGGTCCTGTTTCTCCCTGGCTTTCTCTCCTTTCAGGTTTCAGGTTTTGTTATTTACCCTAAACTCATGGATTTAAAATAAAACTCACGGGTTCAACAAAAACTGTTAATTTTCAGTTTGTTCAGCTAGTTTCTTATCATAACATTAGGAGCAATGCTCTTTCCAGTTCTCCACATCTCCAAGTTCATAGTGACATGTTTAAATATATGTTTTTTAGTTTTTTAAATTATGGTAAAATTCACTCTTTTTAGTGTACAGTTCTATGAGAACTGTAAAACATGTACAGCAATGTACCCATTATTACAATCGAGATGTAGATTAGATAAAATTTCCCCTTTTCTCATTGTAGTTATTTTCTTTCCTACTCCCAGCTCCTGGCAACCGCTGACCTTTTTCTGTCTCTGTAATTTTCCCTTTGAAAAAGGAATCACATAGTATAAAAACGTTTAAATCTTGTTTCTTTTACTTAGCATAAGATATTTAAACTTAATCCCCATTGTTGTATGTACCAGTAATTTGTTACTTTTCACTGATGAGTATAGATATACCAAAGTTTAGATTTAATTTAATTTAGAGTGAATTTCCAAGTTGAAAGATATTTGAGTATTGTCCAATTTTAGATGATTTTTCACACAGATTTTTGTGTAAAAAATTCATTTTCATTCTCTTGGGTAAATGTTAATTTTAAAATAAACATTGCTGTTATTGATTCCTAAAATAGTTTTCTTGTTCTCTGAGCATTTCTCCCCTATTCCTTCCAGTTTTATGGATGGAATACCTTTTCAAATGCCTCTGAGGATACCAATGAGAGATTTAATAATACAAACCATTTTTATTTTAACTTTTTGTTATTTTTTTCCTGTTTATTTTTCTAATTGTATCATTTTGTAGGGGTTTTTAAAAGGTTAGTTCTTTCATTGCCCATAACTATTGAAGAATAAAATAATAAAATGTTGTGTGTACGCTCCTTATAGATTCATGAAAGTTGTTTATTGAGGTGGAGGAGATAGGTCAAATGGTTCACTGACAATTTTTGATATACAGATTTCTAATTAATTTTCCTGTTTTTGGCCCCTTACTTCCTCCACAATCTTACTCCTCAGATTCACTCCTTGAGGTTCTATTGACATGCCTCCCCCCTTAAACCTTTTTCTCCATGTAGGGAAAGCAATTGAAAAATAGGCAAGTATAATACTGAAGAAGGAATATCATATTTATTCTTAGAAAAACTGAGTAAGATGATATGTCAACACTAGCTTTTTATTATTAACTTGTAGCAACACTGGCTTTTTATTATTATTCCAAAAGCCTACACTTAAAACCCACCCAGATCTATACACAAGACAGATATTGACAAAACAATTCAAGACCCCACAGCCATTGGCATTATTAATGAGAGGCCTTCAGATTTGGACATAGGTATGCCTTCCAATGGGACAGAAGGGGGTGTCTGTATCTAGTAAACTAGTCAACCCCCCAAAAAGACCACTCAGAGGTACTGATCTTCACATACTTAAAAGCACTCCTAAAAATTATAGAGTTTTCTTTTCATTAAGGATGGTGAAAACTGATCATCTTTGCATGTTCTCTAGTTGTGGCTTATTGCATCTTTCATATTACCCCATCCCATTTCTGTTTAATAAAAACTTATTAAATTCACTTTTCACTTTTGATCTCTTTAAATTTTCTTTATAGTTCTCCATTTCTATTTTTGTCTTTTATTGTCATTTGTGGAGTCATAAGTGGGAGAAAAGATGCTTGTGTTCTTTCCTATATCTTGAAATAGAAATGATTACTTGTAATATTTAATGTCATTTATCACATTTATTCAATTATTTGATGAAAAGTTTTTGAAGTTCAAATATATGCTGTTCTAGCACTCAGTAATTTAAAATAAATCAACATTTTTTTCCTTGAGGAAATTAAACATTCTTTGCCCTCAAGAAATTTTCAAATAAAGATGAATGATAATATATATGTAAATGATTAT